>NW_026688155.1:0-305833 GCF_030445035.2 Dasypus novemcinctus
TCGGCAGGATGTCTAGTGGCCGCACGTGTCCCGCCACTACCACTGGGGACAACTCCCGAGTGGAGAATTCTCCCCCTCATCACAACTGTCTTACACCTCCAGGCCTTAGGCCCCTCCCGCCAGCAGCCACGGTCTCCAGAGCAACGGAGGCGGGGCGGGGGCGGGGCGAGTCTGCCGGGGGCGGGGGCGGCAGGGGGCGTGGCCTCCCCGGCGGGCTTGGGCGCCTGTGCCTGGGTCCCGGCTCGGCGGCGCGGGGGAGAGGCCCGGCTCGGGGTGGGGTGGGCGGCGGCTGGAGCCAGACGGGGCTGAGATCCCACAGGGCTGTTGGAGGCGCTTCTCCCGCTGCCAGGTGTCGGCACTATTGCTTCCTGCTGTGCTGGCGACCATCTTCTCCTCCCTCTTAGCTGACCTGGGCAAGTCCAAGGAACTTGAGCCTAGGGCTTGCAGCTGGGCTGAGGCTCCGGTCCCAGCTGGCACGGGGCCTGTCCAGAGATTCAAGGCTCCTGCGCAGGCACAAACCCCCAGTGCCGGGCTCAGCTTCAGCCAAAGGGACAGGAGAGGCATGTGGAGGGAGGCCCCACCTGAGACCGACTCCACCCCATGCAAGAGCACGTATACTCAAGTAGGGCCCACTGGCAGGGCACTGAAGCCCAGAGCCTCCTGCCACCAGCGTAGACCTGGCTGTCCCCGCAGCCCTCAGGAGCACCAGTGCCTGGGGCTTTATCGACTAGGCAGCTGCGCCTAGGCGAGAGGGGCTATCTGCTTTCGTTTGGAACTCTGGACAGTATACCTGTGCAATTGCCTGCTATGGTAGCTTGGCACGACAACCAATAGGAAAACCACCTGGCTGCGTGGCGCGCTCTGGCAGGGCAAAATGTACCTCAGGTGACGAGTTCTTCCTTTTGTGGGTGTGTTTCAAACACTGGGGGCTGTGGCTCGAGTCAAGGCCAAAACAACCCATACAACTGCTTTGGACGGTCGCGATGCCTGCTTACAATGTCCCTGGTACACGGAACACACGGACCTGGAAGCCCAGTTGACCGCGGCGAGCCTCAAGTGAGCAGAAATGCTTTCCCCTGAAAAGCCTCACAACCCAACAGGTAAGCAGCTTCGTTTTGGGTCCGCCGAACCCGGAGAAAAGATAAATGTTCTTTCGTACGGTACCACAAAGTCGGGCGAGAGGAAAAAGGGCACGCTCATGTCTGAGAGTCGCCTGGGTGCTCAGGGGCCCGCCCCTCTCACCCCAGAAAAGAAACACAGAGCAAGAGTGGACACTGACGAGGAAGGGGAAGACTCTGAGCCTCTGGTCTCTGAGAGACAGGCCCCTCCGGGCCTGGCAGGCAGCCAAGGCAGAAGCCCTCAGGCCACCTGTGGGAAAGGCCAGGTTTTCCGGTCCCAAAACGGTGGAGGTGACGGCGATGGGAGTCAGCACGTCTGTGACCATTGGCGTGGGAGAGACCTGCAGGGCAACGCCGGCCCTAGGTAGGCCCCCGCTTGACGAGGCCTCGGGGACGTTGGTTGGCGAGGAACCCCCCTCTTCAGAGGGACCGACCGGGCAGCCTGGCCCAACGCAGACACTTGGCCTGCACCAGGTGAGCTCTCGCTCTCGCTCTCGCTCTCGGATGGAGAGAGGGTCTCAGCCCAGTCCCAGGTCTGGCTCCGGGGTCCCCTCCCCCACAGCCCCTTCTGCAAGGGGCCCTGCCCCTCCCCCTGCCTTGGAACCCAGGAAGGAACCGTTCTTTCCCCACAGCGGCCCCTAGCGGTGGTAGTTTGGGCTCTGAGTTTCCGCACCGGAGCCGCTGGCTTGTTCCTGGAGCTTCCTCTGTCTCTTTTCTTTTCATCAGACGTAGAGGAGAAAACAACAGTCCACGACACCATAGCAGAGGTTCCCTTCCAGCACAGCCCCCACCCAGCAGGGTCCTAGCACGCCAGCGACCCCTTTCCTTCCCGTGGCCTCTGGCGGGCATTCGATGTGTCCATTTGGGAACCCCGCTAACCCCTAAGCCCGGCGCGTGAGTTTTCCTGGCAGTCGACACGCTCCCGGAAGTGCATTCGGTGGGTTTCGGCAGGATGTCTAGTGGCCGCACGTGTCCCGCCACTACCACTGGGGACAACTCCCGAGTGGAGAATTCTCCCCCTCATCACAACTGTCTTACACCTCCAGGCCTTAGGCCCCTCCCGCCAGCAGCCACGGTCTCCAGAGCAACGGAGGCGGGGCGGGGGCGGGGCGAGTCTGCCGGGGGCGGGGGCGGCAGGGGGCGTGGCCTCCCCGGCGGGCTTGGGCGCCTGTGCCTGGGTCCCGGCTCGGCGGCGCGGGGGAGAGGCCCGGCTCGGGGGGGGGGCGGCGGCTGGAGCCAGACGGGGCTGAGATCCCACAGGGCTGTTGGAGGCGCTTCTCCCGCTGCCAGGTGTCGGCACTATTGCTTCCTGCTGTGCTGGCGACCATCTTCTCCTCCCTCTTAGCTGACCTGGGCAAGTCCAAGGAACTTGAGCCTAGGGCTTGCAGCTGGGCTGAGGCTCCGGTCCCAGCTGGCACGGGGCCTGTCCAGAGATTCAAGGCTCCTGCGCAGGCACAAACCCCCAGTGCCGGGCTCAGCTTCAGCCAAAGGGACAGGAGAGGCATGTGGAGGGAGGCCCCACCTGAGACCGACTCCACCCCATGCAAGAGCACGTATACTCAAGTAGGGCCCACTGGCAGGGCACTCAAGCCCAGAGCCTCCTGCCACCAGCGTAGACCTGGCTGTCCCCGCAGCCCTCAGGAGCACCAGTGCCTGGGGCTTTATCGACTAGGCAGCTGCGCCTAGGCGAGAGGGGCTATCTGCTTTCGTTTGGAACTCTGGACAGTATACCTGTGCAATTGCCTGCTATGGTAGCTTGGCACGACAACCAATAGGAAAACCACCTGGCTGCGTGGCGCGCTCTGGCAGGGCAAAATGTACCTCAGGTGACGAGTTCTTCCTTTTGTGGGTGTGTTTCAAACACTGGGGGCTGTGGCTCGAGTCAAGGCCAAAACAACCCATACAACTGCTTTGGACGGTCGCGATGCCTGCTTACAATGTCCCTGGTACACGGAACACACGGACCTGGAAGCCCAGTTGACCGCGGCGAGCCTCAAGTGAGCAGAAATGCTTTCCCCTGAAAAGCCTCACAACCCAACAGGTAAGCAGCTTCGTTTTGGGTCCGCCGAACCCGGAGAAAAGATAAATGTTCTTTCGTACGGTACCACAAAGTCGGGCGAGAGGAAAAAGGGCACGCTCATGTCTGAGAGTCGCCTGGGTGCTCAGGGGCCCGCCCCTCTCACCCCAGAAAAGAAACACAGAGCAAGAGTGGACACTGACGAGGAAGGGGAAGACTCTGAGCCTCTGGTCTCTGAGAGACAGGCCCCTCCGGGCCTGGCAGGCAGCCAAGGCAGAAGCCCTCAGGCCACCTGTGGGAAAGGCCAGGTTTTCCGGTCCCAAAACGGTGGAGGTGACGGCGATGGGAGTCAGCACGTCTGTGACCATTGGCGTGGGAGAGACCTGCAGGGCAACGCCGGCCCTAGGTAGGCCCCCGCTTGACGAGGCCTCGGGGACGTTGGTTGGCGAGGAACCCCCCTCTTCAGAGGGACCGACCGGGCAGCCTGGCCCAACGCAGACACTTGGCCTGCACCAGGTGAGCTCTCGCTCTCGCTCTCGCTCTCGGATGGAGAGAGGGTCTCAGCCCAGTCCCAGGTCTGGCTCCGGGGTCCCCTCCCCCACAGCCCCTTCTGCAAGGGGCCCTGCCCCTCCCCCTGCCTTGGAACCCAGGAAGGAACCGTTCTTTCCCCACAGCGGCCCCTAGCGGTGGTAGTTTGGGCTCTGAGTTTCCGCACCGGAGCCGCTGGCTTGTTCCTGGAGCTTCCTCTGTCTCTTTTCTTTTCATCAGACGTAGAGGAGAAAACAACAGTCCACGACACCATAGCAGAGGTTCCCCTCCAGCACAGCCCCCACCCAGCAGGGTCCTAGCACGCCAGCGACCCCTTTCCTTCCCGTGGCCTCTGGCGGGCATTCGATGTGTCCATTTGGGAACCCCGCTAACCCCTAAGCCCGGCGCGTGAGTTTCCCTGGCAGTCGACACGCTCCCGGAAGTGCATTCGGTGGGTTTCGGCAGGATGTCTAGTGGCCGCACGTGTCCCGCCACTACCACTGGGGACAACTCCCGAGTGGAGAATTCTCCCCCTCATCACAACTGTCTTACACCTCCAGGCCTTAGGCCCCTCCCGCCAGCAGCCACGGTCTCCAGAGCAACGGAGGCGGGGCGGGGGCGGGGCGAGTCTGCCGGGGGCGGGGGCGGCAGGGGGCGTGGCCTCCCCGGCGGGCTTGGGCGCCTGTGCCTGGGTCCTGGCTCGGCGGCGCGGGGGAGAGGCCCGGCTCGGGGGGGGGGGGCGGCGGCTGGAGCCAGACGGGGCTGAGATCCCACAGGGCTGTTGGAGGCGCTTCTCCCGCTGCCAGGTGTCGGCACTATTGCTTCCTGCTGTGCTGGCGACCATCTTCTCCTCCCTCTTAGCTGACCTGGGCAAGTCCAAGGAACTTGAGCCTAGGGCTTGCAGCTGGGCTGAGGCTCCGGTCCCAGCTGGCACGGGGCCTGTCCAGAGATTCAAGGCTCCTGCGCAGGCACAAACCCCCAGTGCCGGGCTCAGCTTCAGCCAAAGGGACAGGAGAGGCATGTGGAGGGAGGCCCCACCTGAGACCGACTCCACCCCATGCAAGAGCACGTATACTCAAGTAGGGCCCACTGGCAGGGCACTCAAGCCCAGAGCCTCCTGCCACCAGCGTAGACCTGGCTGTCCCCGCAGCCCTCAGGAGCACCAGTGCCTGGGGCTTTATCGACTAGGCAGCTGCGCCTAGGCGAGAGGGGCTATCTGCTTTCGTTTGGAACTCTGGACAGTATACCTGTGCAATTGCCTGCTATGGTAGCTTGGCACGACAACCAATAGGAAAACCACCTGGCTGCGTGGCGCGCTCTGGCAGGGCAAAATGTACCTCAGGTGACGAGTTCTTCCTTTTGTGGGTGTGTTTCAAACACTGGGGGCTGTGGCTCGAGTCAAGGCCAAAACAACCCATACAACTGCTTTGGACGGTCGCGATGCCTGCTTACAATGTCCCTGGTACACGGAACACACGGACCTGGAAGCCCAGTTGACCGCGGCGAGCCTCAAGTGAGCAGAAATGCTTTCCCCTGAAAAGCCTCACAACCCAACAGGTAAGCAGCTTCGTTTTGGGTCCGCCGAACCCGGAGAAAAGATAAATGTTCTTTCGTACGGTACCACAAAGTCGGGCGAGAGGAAAAAGGGCACGCTCATGTCTGAGAGTCGCCTGGGTGCTCAGGGGCCCGCCCCTCTCACCCCAGAAAAGAAACACAGAGCAAGAGTGGACACTGACGAGGAAGGGGAAGACTCTGAGCCTCTGGTCTCTGAGAGACAGGCCCCTCCGGGCCTGGCAGGCAGCCAAGGCAGAAGCCCTCAGGCCACCTGTGGGAAAGGCCAGGTTTTCCGGTCCCAAAACGGTGGAGGTGACGGCGATGGGAGTCAGCACGTCTGTGACCATTGGCGTGGGAGAGACCTGCAGGGCAACGCCGGCCCTAGGTAGGCCCCCGCTTGACGAGGCCTCGGGGACGTTGGTTGGCGAGGAACCCCCCTCTTCAGAGGGACCGACCGGGCAGCCTGGCCCAACGCAGACACTTGGCCTGCACCAGGTGAGCTCTCGCTCTCGCTCTCGCTCTCGGATGGAGAGAGGGTCTCAGCCCAGTCCCAGGTCTGGCTCCGGGGTCCCCTCCCCCACAGCCCCTTCTGCAAGGGGCCCTGCCCCTCCCCCTGCCTTGGAACCCAGGAAGGAACCGTTCTTTCCCCACAGCGGCCCCTAGCGGTGGTAGTTTGGGCTCTGAGTTTCCGCACCGGAGCCGCTGGCTTGTTCCTGGAGCTTCCTCTGTCTCTTTTCTTTTCATCAGACGTAGAGGAGAAAACAACAGTCCACGACACCATAGCAGAGGTTCCCCTCCAGCACAGCCCCCACCCAGCAGGGTCCTAGCACGCCAGCGACCCCTTTCCTTCCCGTGGCCTCTGGCGGGCATTCGATGTGTCCATTTGGGAACCCCGCTAACCCCTAAGCCCGGCGCGTGAGTTTCCCTGGCAGTCGACACGCTCCCGGAAGTGCATTCGGTGGGTTTCGGCAGGATGTCTAGTGGCCGCACGTGTCCCGCCACTACCACTGGGGACAACTCCCGAGTGGAGAATTCTCCCCCTCATCACAACTGTCTTACACCTCCAGGCCTTAGGCCCCTCCCGCCAGCAGCCACGGTCTCCAGAGCAACGGAGGCGGGGTGGGGGCGGGGCGAGTCTGCCGGGGGCGGGGGCGGCAGGGGGCGTGGCCTCCCCGGCGGGCTTGGGCGCCTGTGCCTGGGTCCCGGCTCGGCGGCGCGGGGGAGAGGCCCGGCTCGGGGGGGGGGGCGGCGGCTGGAGCCAGACGGGGCTGAGATCCCACAGGGCTGTTGGAGGCGCTTCTCCCGCTGCCAGGTGTCGGCACTATTGCTTCCTGCTGTGCTGGCGACCATCTTCTCCTCCCTCTTAGCTGACCTGGGCAAGTCCAAGGAACTTGAGCCTAGGGCTTGCAGCTGGGCTGAGGCTCCGGTCCCAGCTGGCACGGGGCCTGTCCAGAGATTCAAGGCTCCTGCGCAGGCACAAACCCCCAGTGCCGGGCTCAGCTTCAGCCAAAGGGACAGGAGAGGCATGTGGAGGGAGGCCCCACCTGAGACCGACTCCACCCCATGCAAGAGCACGTATACTCAAGTAGGGCCCACTGGCAGGGCACTCAAGCCCAGAGCCTCCTGCCACCAGCGTAGACCTGGCTGTCCCCGCAGCCCTCAGGAGCACCAGTGCCTGGGGCTTTATCGACTAGGCAGCTGCGCCTAGGCGAGAGGGGCTATCTGCTTTCGTTTGGAACTCTGGACAGTATACCTGTGCAATTGCCTGCTATGGTAGCTTGGCACGACAACCAATAGGAAAACCACCTGGCTGCGTGGCGCGCTCTGGCAGGGCAAAATGTACCTCAGGTGACGAGTTCTTCCTTTTGTGGGTGTGTTTCAAACACTGGGGGCTGTGGCTCGAGTCAAGGCCAAAACAACCCATACAACTGCTTTGGACGGTCGCGATGCCTGCTTACAATGTCCCTGGTACACGGAACACACGGACCTGGAAGCCCAGTTGACCGCGGCGAGCCTCAAGTGAGCAGAAATGCTTTCCCCTGAAAAGCCTCACAACCCAACAGGTAAGCAGCTTCGTTTTGGGTCCGCCGAACCCGGAGAAAAGATAAATGTTCTTTCGTACGGTACCACAAAGTCGGGCGAGAGGAAAAAGGGCACGCTCATGTCTGAGAGTCGCCTGGGTGCTCAGGGGCCCGCCCCTCTCACCCCAGAAAAGAAACACAGAGCAAGAGTGGACACTGACGAGGAAGGGGAAGACTCTGAGCCTCTGGTCTCTGAGAGACAGGCCCCTCCGGGCCTGGCAGGCAGCCAAGGCAGAAGCCCTCAGGCCACCTGTGGGAAAGGCCAGGTTTTCCGGTCCCAAAACGGTGGAGGTGACGGCGATGGGAGTCAGCACGTCTGTGACCATTGGCGTGGGAGAGACCTGCAGGGCAACGCCGGCCCTAGGTAGGCCCCCGCTTGACGAGGCCTCGGGGACGTTGGTTGGCGAGGAACCCCCCTCTTCAGAGGGACCGACCGGGCAGCCTGGCCCAACGCAGACACTTGGCCTGCACCAGGTGAGCTCTCGCTCTCGCTCTCGCTCTCGGATGGAGAGAGGGTCTCAGCCCAGTCCCAGGTCTGGCTCCGGGGTCCCCTCCCCCACAGCCCCTTCTGCAAGGGGCCCTGCCCCTCCCCCTGCCTTGGAACCCAGGAAGGAACCGTTCTTTCCCCACAGCGGCCCCTAGCGGTGGTAGTTTGGGCTCTGAGTTTCCGCACCGGAGCCGCTGGCTTGTTCCTGGAGCTTCCTCTGTCTCTTTTCTTTTCATCAGACGTAGAGGAGAAAACAACAGTCCACGACATCATAGCAGAGGTTCCCCTCCAGCACAGCCCCCACCCAGCAGGGTCCTAGCACGCCAGCGACCCCTTTCCTTCCCGTGGCCTCTGGCGGGCATTCGATGTGTCCATTTGGGAACCCCGCTAACCCCTAAGCCCGGCGCGTGAGTTTTCCTGGCAGTCGACACGCTCCCGGAAGTGCATTCGGTGGGTTTCGGCAGGATGTCTAGTGGCCGCACGTGTCCCGCCACTACCACTGGGGACAACTCCCGAGTGGAGAATTCTCCCCCTCATCACAACTGTCTTACACCTCCAGGCCTTAGGCCCCTCCCGCCAGCAGCCACGGTCTCCAGAGCAACGGAGGCGGGGCGGGGGCGGGGCGAGTCTGCCGGGGGCGGGGGCGGCAGGGGGCGTGGCCTCCCCGGCGGGCTTGGGCGCCTGTGCCTGGGTCCCGGCTCGGCGGCGCGGGGGAGAGGCCCGGCTCGGGGGGGGGGGGGGGGCGGCGGCTGGAGCCAGACGGGGCTGAGATCCCACAGGGCTGTTGGAGGCGCTTCTCCCGCTGCCAGGTGTCGGCACTATTGCTTCCTGCTGTGCTGGCGACCATCTTCTCCTCCCTCTTAGCTGACCTGGGCAAGTCCAAGGAACTTGAGCCTAGGGCTTGCAGCTGGGCTGAGGCTCCGGTCCCAGCTGGCACGGGGCCTGTCCAGAGATTCAAGGCTCCTGCGCAGGCACAAACCCCCAGTGCCGGGCTCAGCTTCAGCCAAAGGGACAGGAGAGGCATGTGGAGGGAGGCCCCACCTGAGACCGACTCCACCCCATGCAAGAGCACGTATACTCAAGTAGGGCCCACTGGCAGGGCACTGAAGCCCAGAGCCTCCTGCCACCAGCGTAGACCTGGCTGTCCCCGCAGCCCTCAGGAGCACCAGTGCCTGGGGCTTTATCGACTAGGCAGCTGCGCCTAGGCGAGAGGGGCTATCTGCTTTCGTTTGGAACTCTGGACAGTATACCTGTGCAATTGCCTGCTATGGTAGCTTGGCACGACAACCAATAGGAAAACCACCTGGCTGCGTGGCGCGCTCTGGCAGGGCAAAATGTACCTCAGGTGACGAGTTCTTCCTTTTGTGGGTGTGTTTCAAACACTGGGGGCTGTGGCTCGAGTCAAGGCCAAAACAACCCATACAACTGCTTTGGACGGTCGCGATGCCTGCTTACAATGTCCCTGGTACACGGAACACACGGACCTGGAAGCCCAGTTGACCGCGGCGAGCCTCAAGTGAGCAGAAATGCTTTCCCCTGAAAAGCCTCACAACCCAACAGGTAAGCAGCTTCGTTTTGGGTCCGCCGAACCCGGAGAAAAGATAAATGTTCTTTCGTACGGTACCACAAAGTCGGGCGAGAGGAAAAAGGGCACGCTCATGTCTGAGAGTCGCCTGGGTGCTCAGGGGCCCGCCCCTCTCACCCCAGAAAAGAAACACAGAGCAAGAGTGGACACTGACGAGGAAGGGGAAGACTCTGAGCCTCTGGTCTCTGAGAGACAGGCCCCTCCGGGCCTGGCAGGCAGCCAAGGCAGAAGCCCTCAGGCCACCTGTGGGAAAGGCCAGGTTTTCCGGTCCCAAAACGGTGGAGGTGACGGCGATGGGAGTCAGCACGTCTGTGACCATTGGCGTGGGAGAGACCTGCAGGGCAACGCCGGCCCTAGGTAGGCCCCCGCTTGACGAGGCCTCGGGGACGTTGGTTGGCGAGGAACCCCCCTCTTCAGAGGGACCGACCGGGCAGCCTGGCCCAACGCAGACACTTGGCCTGCACCAGGTGAGCTCTCGCTCTCGCTCTCGCTCTCGCTCTCGGATGGAGAGAGGGTCTCAGCCCAGTCCCAGGTCTGGCTCCGGGGTCCCCTCCCCCACAGCCCCTTCTGCAAGGGGCCCTGCCCCTCCCCCTGCCTTGGAACCCAGGAAGGAACCGTTCTTTCCCCACAGCGGCCCCTAGCGGTGGTAGTTTGGGCTCTGAGTTTCCGCACCGGAGCCGCTGGCTTGTTCCTGGAGCTTCCTCTGTCTCTTTTCTTTTCATCAGACGTAGAGGAGAAAACAACAGTCCACGACACCATAGCAGAGGTTCCCTTCCAGCACAGCCCCCACCCAGCAGGGTCCTAGCACGCCAGCGACCCCTTTCCTTCCCGTGGCCTCTGGCGGGCATTCGATGTGTCCATTTGGGAACCCCGCTAACCCCTAAGCCCGGCGCGTGAGTTTTCCTGGCAGTCGACACGCTCCCGGAAGTGCATTCGGTGGGTTTCGGCAGGATGTCTAGTGGCCGCACGTGTCCCGCCACTACCACTGGGGACAACTCCCGAGTGGAGAATTCTCCCCCTCATCACAACTGTCTTACACCTCCAGGCCTTAGGCCCCTCCCGCCAGCAGCCACGGTCTCCAGAGCAATGGAGGCGGGGCGGGGGCGGGGCGAGTCTGCCGGGGGCGGGGGCGGCAGGGGGCGTGGCCTCCCCGGCGGGCTTGGGCGCCTGTGCCTGGGTCCCGGCTCGGCGGCGCGGGGGAGAGGCCCGGCTCGGGGGGGGGGGCGGCGGCTGGAGCCAGACGGGGCTGAGATCCCACAGGGCTGTTGGAGGCGCTTCTCCCGCTGCCAGGTGTCGGCACTATTGCTTCCTGCTGTGCTGGCGACCATCTTCTCCTCCCTCTTAGCTGACCTGGGCAAGTCCAAGGAACTTGAGCCTAGGGCTTGCAGCTGGGCTGAGGCTCCGGTCCCAGCTGGCACGGGGCCTGTCCAGAGATTCAAGGCTCCTGCGCAGGCACAAACCCCCAGTGCCGGGCTCAGCTTCAGCCAAAGGGACAGGAGAGGCATGTGGAGGGAGGCCCCACCTGAGACCGACTCCACCCCATGCAAGAGCACGTATACTCAAGTAGGGCCCACTGGCAGGGCACTGAAGCCCAGAGCCTCCTGCCACCAGCGTAGACCTGGCTGTCCCCGCAGCCCTCAGGAGCACCAGTGCCTGGGGCTTTATCGACTAGGCAGCTGCGCCTAGGCGAGAGGGGCTATCTGCTTTCGTTTGGAACTCTGGACAGTATACCTGTGCAATTGCCTGCTATGGTAGCTTGGCACGACAACCAATAGGAAAACCACCTGGCTGCGTGGCGCGCTCTGGCAGGGCAAAATGTACCTCAGGTGACGAGTTCTTCCTTTTGTGGGTGTGTTTCAAACACTGGGGGCTGTGGCTCGAGTCAAGGCCAAAACAACCCATACAACTGCTTTGGACGGTCGCGATGCCTGCTTACAATGTCCCTGGTACACGGAACACACGGACCTGGAAGCCCAGTTGACCGCGGCGAGCCTCAAGTGAGCAGAAATGCTTTCCCCTGAAAAGCCTCACAACCCAACAGGTAAGCAGCTTCGTTTTGGGTCCGCCGAACCCGGAGAAAAGATAAATGTTCTTTCGTACGGTACCACAAAGTCGGGCGAGAGGAAAAAGGGCACGCTCATGTCTGAGAGTCGCCTGGGTGCTCAGGGGCCCGCCCCTCTCACCCCAGAAAAGAAACACAGAGCAAGAGTGGACACTGACGAGGAAGGGGAAGACTCTGAGCCTCTGGTCTCTGAGAGACAGGCCCCTCCGGGCCTGGCAGGCAGCCAAGGCAGAAGCCCTCAGGCCACCTGTGGGAAAGGCCAGGTTTTCCGGTCCCAAAACGGTGGAGGTGACGGCGATGGGAGTCAGCACGTCTGTGACCATTGGCGTGGGAGAGACCTGCAGGGCAACGCCGGCCCTAGGTAGGCCCCCGCTTGACGAGGCCTCGGGGACGTTGGTTGGCGAGGAACCCCCCTCTTCAGAGGGACCGACCGGGCAGCCTGGCCCAACGCAGACACTTGGCCTGCACCAGGTGAGCTCTCGCTCTCGCTCTCGCTCTCGGATGGAGAGAGGGTCTCAGCCCAGTCCCAGGTCTGGCTCAGGGGTCCCCTCCCCCACAGCCCCTTCTGCAAGGGGCCCTGCCCCTCCCCCTGCCTTGGAACCCAGGAAGGAACCGTTCTTTCCCCACAGCGGCCCCTAGCGGTGGTAGTTTGGGCTCTGAGTTTCCGCACCGGAGCCGCTGGCTTGTTCCTGGAGCTTCCTCTGTCTCTTTTCTTTTCATCAGACGTAGAGGAGAAAACAACAGTCCACGACACCATAGCAGAGGTTCCCCTCCAGCACAGCCCCCACCCAGCAGGGTCCTAGCACGCCAGCGACCCCTTTCCTTCCCGTGGCCTCTGGCGGGCATTCGATGTGTCCATTTGGGAACCCCGCTAACCCCTAAGCCCGGCGCGTGAGTTTTCCTGGCAGTCGACACGCTCCCGGAAGTGCATTCGGTGGGTTTCGGCAGGATGTCTAGTGGCCGCACGTGTCCCGCCACTACCACTGGGGACAACTCCCGAGTGGAGAATTCTCCCCCTCATCACAACTGTCTTACACCTCCAGGCCTTAGGCCCCTCCCGCCAGCAGCCACGGTCTCCAGAGCAACGGAGGCGGGGTGGGGGCGGGGCGAGTCTGCCGGGGGCGGGGGCGGCAGGGGGCGTGGCCTCCCCGGCGGGCTTGGGCGCCTGTGCCTGGGTCCCGGCTCGGCGGCGCGGGGGAGAGGCCCGGCTCGGGGGGGGGGGGGGGGGGCGGCGGCTGGAGCCAGACGGGGCTGAGATCCCACAGGGCTGTTGGAGGCGCTTCTCCCGCTGCCAGGTGTCGGCACTATTGCTTCCTGCTGTGCTGGCGACCATCTTCTCCTCCCTCTTAGCTGACCTGGGCAAGTCCAAGGAACTTGAGCCTAGGGCTTGCAGCTGGGCTGAGGCTCCGGTCCCAGCTGGCACGGGGCCTGTCCAGAGATTCAAGGCTCCTGCGCAGGCACAAACCCCCAGTGCCGGGCTCAGCTTCAGCCAAAGGGACAGGAGAGGCATGTGGAGGGAGGCCCCACCTGAGACCGACTCCACCCCATGCAAGAGCACGTATACTCAAGTAGGGCCCACTGGCAGGGCACTGAAGCCCAGAGCCTCCTGCCACCAGCGTAGACCTGGCTGTCCCCGCAGCCCTCAGGAGCACCAGTGCCTGGGGCTTTATCGACTAGGCAGCTGCGCCTAGGCGAGAGGGGCTATCTGCTTTCGTTTGGAACTCTGGACAGTATACCTGTGCAATTGCCTGCTATGGTAGCTTGGCACGACAACCAATAGGAAAACCACCTGGCTGCGTGGCGCGCTCTGGCAGGGCAAAATGTACCTCAGGTGACGAGTTCTTCCTTTTGTGGGTGTGTTTCAAACACTGGGGGCTGTGGCTCGAGTCAAGGCCAAAACAACCCATACAACTGCTTTGGACGGTCGCGATGCCTGCTTACAATGTCCCTGGTACACGGAACACACGGACCTGGAAGCCCAGTTGACCGCGGCGAGCCTCAAGTGAGCAGAAATGCTTTCCCCTGAAAAGCCTCACAACCCAACAGGTAAGCAGCTTCGTTTTGGGTCCGCCGAACCCGGAGAAAAGATAAATGTTCTTTCGTACGGTACCACAAAGTCGGGCGAGAGGAAAAAGGGCACGCTCATGTCTGAGAGTCGCCTGGGTGCTCAGGGGCCCGCCCCTCTCACCCCAGAAAAGAAACACAGAGCAAGAGTGGACACTGACGAGGAAGGGGAAGACTCTGAGCCTCTGGTCTCTGAGAGACAGGCCCCTCCGGGCCTGGCAGGCAGCCAAGGCAGAAGCCCTCAGGCCACCTGTGGGAAAGGCCAGGTTTTCCGGTCCCAAAACGGTGGAGGTGACGGCGATGGGAGTCAGCACGTCTGTGACCATTGGCGTGGGAGAGACCTGCAGGGCAACGCCGGCCCTAGGTAGGCCCCCGCTTGACGAGGCCTCGGGGACGTTGGTTGGCGAGGAACCCCCCTCTTCAGAGGGACCGACCGGGCAGCCTGGCCCAACGCAGACACTTGGCCTGCACCAGGTGAGCTCTCGCTCTCGCTCTCGCTCTCGCTCTCGGATGGAGAGAGGGTCTCAGCCCAGTCCCAGGTCTGGCTCCGGGGTCCCCTCCCCCACAGCCCCTTCTGCAAGGGGCCCTGCCCCTCCCCCTGCCTTGGAACCCAGGAAGGAACCGTTCTTTCCCCACAGCGGCCCCTAGCGGTGGTAGTTTGGGCTCTGAGTTTCCGCACCGGAGCCGCTGGCTTGTTCCTGGAGCTTCCTCTGTCTCTTTTCTTTTCATCAGACGTAGAGGAGAAAACAACAGTCCACGACACCATAGCAGAGGTTCCCTTCCAGCACAGCCCCCACCCAGCAGGGTCCTAGCACGCCAGCGACCCCTTTCCTTCCCGTGGCCTCTGGCGGGCATTCGATGTGTCCATTTGGGAACCCCGCTAACCCCTAAGCCCGGCGCGTGAGTTTTCCTGGCAGTCGACACACTCCCGGAAGTGCATTCGGTGGGTTTCGGCAGGATGTCTAGTGGCCGCACGTGTCCCGCCACTACCACTGGGGACAACTCCCGAGTGGAGAATTCTCCCCCTCATCACAACTGTCTTACACCTCCAGGCCTTAGGCCCCTCCCGCCAGCAGCCACGGTCTCCAGAGCAACGGAGGCGGGGCGGGGGCGGGGCGAGTCTGCCGGGGGCGGGGGCGGCAGGGGGCGTGGCCTCCCCGGCGGGCTTGGGCGCCTGTGCCTGGGTCCCGGCTCGGCGGCGCGGGGGAGAGGCCCGGCTCGGGGGGGGGGGCGGCGGCTGGAGCCAGACGGGGCTGAGATCCCACAGGGCTGTTGGAGGCGCTTCTCCCGCTGCCAGGTGTCGGCACTATTGCTTCCTGCTGTGCTGGCGACCATCTTCTCCTCCCTCTTAGCTGACCTGGGCAAGTCCAAGGAACTTGAGCCTAGGGCTTGCAGCTGGGCTGAGGCTCCGGTCCCAGCTGGCACGGGGCCTGTCCAGAGATTCAAGGCTCCTGCGCAGGCACAAACCCCCAGTGCCGGGCTCAGCTTCAGCCAAAGGGACAGGAGAGGCATGTGGAGGGAGGCCCCACCTGAGACCGACTCCACCCCATGCAAGAGCACGTATACTCAAGTAGGGCCCACTGGCAGGGCACTCAAGCCCAGAGCCTCCTGCCACCAGCGTAGACCTGGCTGTCCCCGCAGCCCTCAGGAGCACCAGTGCCTGGGGCTTTATCGACTAGGCAGCTGCGCCTAGGCGAGAGGGGCTATCTGCTTTCGTTTGGAACTCTGGACAGTATACCTGTGCAATTGCCTGCTATGGTAGCTTGGCACGACAACCAATAGGAAAACCACCTGGCTGCGTGGCGCGCTCTGGCAGGGCAAAATGTACCTCAGGTGACGAGTTCTTCCTTTTGTGGGTGTGTTTCAAACACTGGGGGCTGTGGCTCGAGTCAAGGCCAAAACAACCCATACAACTGCTTTGGACGGTCGCGATGCCTGCTTACAATGTCCCTGGTACACGGAACACACGGACCTGGAAGCCCAGTTGACCGCGGCGAGCCTCAAGTGAGCAGAAATGCTTTCCCCTGAAAAGCCTCACAACCCAACAGGTAAGCAGCTTCGTTTTGGGTCCGCCGAACCCGGAGAAAAGATAAATGTTCTTTCGTACGGTACCACAAAGTCGGGCGAGAGGAAAAAGGGCACGCTCATGTCTGAGAGTCGCCTGGGTGCTCAGGGGCCCGCCCCTCTCACCCCAGAAAAGAAACACAGAGCAAGAGTGGACACTGACGAGGAAGGGGAAGACTCTGAGCCTCTGGTCTCTGAGAGACAGGCCCCTCCGGGCCTGGCAGGCAGCCAAGGCAGAAGCCCTCAGGCCACCTGTGGGAAAGGCCAGGTTTTCCGGTCCCAAAACGGTGGAGGTGACGGCGATGGGAGTCAGCACGTCTGTGACCATTGGCGTGGGAGAGACCTGCAGGGCAACGCCGGCCCTAGGTAGGCCCCCGCTTGACGAGGCCTCGGGGACGTTGGTTGGCGAGGAACCCCCCTCTTCAGAGGGACCGACCGGGCAGCCTGGCCCAACGCAGACACTTGGCCTGCACCAGGTGAGCTCTCGCTCTCGCTCTCGCTCTCGGATGGAGAGAGGGTCTCAGCCCAGTCCCAGGTCTGGCTCCGGGGTCCCCTCCCCCACAGCCCCTTCTGCAAGGGGCCCTGCCCCTCCCCCTGCCTTGGAACCCAGGAAGGAACCGTTCTTTCCCCACAGCGGCCCCTAGCGGTGGTAGTTTGGGCTCTGAGTTTCCGCACCGGAGCCGCTGGCTTGTTCCTGGAGCTTCCTCTGTCTCTTTTCTTTTCATCAGACGTAGAGGAGAAAACAACAGTCCACGACACCATAGCAGAGGTTCCCCTCCAGCACAGCCCCCACCCAGCAGGGTCCTAGCACGCCAGCGACCCCTTTCCTTCCCGTGGCCTCTGGCGGGCATTCGATGTGTCCATTTGGGAACCCCGCTAACCCCTAAGCCCGGCGCGTGAGTTTTCCTGGCAGTCGACACGCTCCCGGAAGTGCATTCGGTGGGTTTCGGCAGGATGTCTAGTGGCCGCACGTGTCCCGCCACTACCACTGGGGACAACTCCCGAGTGGAGAATTCTCCCCCTCATCACAACTGTCTTACACCTCCAGGCCTTAGGCCCCTCCCGCCAGCAGCCACGGTCTCCAGAGCAACGGAGGCGGGGCGGGGGCGGGGCGAGTCTGCCGGGGGCGGGGGCGGCAGGGGGCGTGGCCTCCCCGGCGGGCTTGGGCGCCTGTGCCTGGGTCCCGGCTCGGCGGCGCGGGGGAGAGGCCCGGCTCGGGGGGGGGGGGGGGCGGCGGCTGGAGCCAGACGGGGCTGAGATCCCACAGGGCTGTTGGAGGCGCTTCTCCCGCTGCCAGGTGTCGGCACTATTGCTTCCTGCTGTGCTGGCGACCATCTTCTCCTCCCTCTTAGCTGACCTGGGCAAGTCCAAGGAACTTGAGCCTAGGGCTTGCAGCTGGGCTGAGGCTCCGGTCCCAGCTGGCACGGGGCCTGTCCAGAGATTCAAGGCTCCTGCGCAGGCACAAACCCCCAGTGCCGGGCTCAGCTTCAGCCAAAGGGACAGGAGAGGCATGTGGAGGGAGGCCCCACCTGAGACCGACTCCACCCCATGCAAGAGCACGTATACTCAAGTAGGGCCCACTGGCAGGGCACTGAAGCCCAGAGCCTCCTGCCACCAGCGTAGACCTGGCTGTCCCCGCAGCCCTCAGGAGCACCAGTGCCTGGGGCTTTATCGACTAGGCAGCTGCGCCTAGGCGAGAGGGGCTATCTGCTTTCGTTTGGAACTCTGGACAGTATACCTGTGCAATTGCCTGCTATGGTAGCTTGGCACGACAACCAATAGGAAAACCACCTGGCTGCGTGGCGCGCTCTGGCAGGGCAAAATGTACCTCAGGTGACGAGTTCTTCCTTTTGTGGGTGTGTTTCAAACACTGGGGGCTGTGGCTCGAGTCAAGGCCAAAACAACCCATACAACTGCTTTGGACGGTCGCGATGCCTGCTTACAATGTCCCTGGTACACGGAACACACGGACCTGGAAGCCCAGTTGACCGCGGCGAGCCTCAAGTGAGCAGAAATGCTTTCCCCTGAAAAGCCTCACAACCCAACAGGTAAGCAGCTTCGTTTTGGGTCCGCCGAACCCGGAGAAAAGATAAATGTTCTTTCGTACGGTACCACAAAGTCGGGCGAGAGGAAAAAGGGCACGCTCATGTCTGAGAGTCGCCTGGGTGCTCAGGGGCCCGCCCCTCTCACCCCAGAAAAGAAACACAGAGCAAGAGTGGACACTGATGAGGAAGGGGAAGACTCTGAGCCTCTGGTCTCTGAGAGACAGGCCCCTCCGGGCCTGGCAGGCAGCCAAGGCAGAAGCCCTCAGGCCACCTGTGGGAAAGGCCAGGTTTTCCGGTCCCAAAACGGTGGAGGTGACGGCGATGGGAGTCAGCACGTCTGTGACCATTGGCGTGGGAGAGACCTGCAGGGCAACGCCGGCCCTAGGTAGGTCCCCGCTTGACGAGGCCTCGGGGACGTTGGTTGGCGAGGAACCCCCCTCTTCAGAGGGACCGACCGGGCAGCCTGGCCCAACGCAGACACTTGGCCTGCACCAGGTGAGCTCTCGCTCTCGCTCTCGCTCTCGGATGGAGAGAGGGTCTCAGCCCAGTCCCAGGTCTGGCTCCGGGGTCCCCTCCCCCACAGCCCCTTCTGCAAGGGGCCCTGCCCCTCCCCCTGCCTTGGAACCCAGGAAGGAACCGTTCTTTCCCCACAGCGGCCCCTAGCGGTGGTAGTTTGGGCTCTGAGTTTCCGCACCGGAGCCGCTGGCTTGTTCCTGGAGCTTCCTCTGTCTCTTTTCTTTTCATCAGACGTAGAGGAGAAAACAACAGTCCACGACACCATAGCAGAGGTTCCCTTCCAGCACAGCCCCCACCCAGCAGGGTCCTAGCACGCCAGCGACCCCTTTCCTTCCCGTGGCCTCTGGCGGGCATTCGATGTGTCCATTTGGGAACCCCGCTAACCCCTAAGCCCGGCGCGTGAGTTTTCCTGGCAGTCGACACGCTCCCGGAAGTGCATTCGGTGGGTTTCGGCAGGATGTCTAGTGGCCGCACGTGTCCCGCCACTACCACTGGGGACAACTCCCGAGTGGAGAATTCTCCCCCTCATCACAACTGTCTTACACCTCCAGGCCTTAGGCCCCTCCCGCCAGCAGCCACGGTCTCCAGAGCAACGGAGGCGGGGCGGGGGCGGGGCGAGTCTGCCGGGGGCGGGGGCGGCAGGGGGCGTGGCCTCCCCGGCGGGCTTGGGCGCCTGTGCCTGGGTCCCGGCTCGGCGGCGCGGGGGAGAGGCCCGGCTCGGGGGGGGGGGGGGGGGGGGCGGCGGCTGGAGCCAGACGGGGCTGAGATCCCACAGGGCTGTTGGAGGCGCTTCTCCCGCTGCCAGGTGTCGGCACTATTGCTTCCTGCTGTGCTGGCGACCATCTTCTCCTCCCTCTTAGCTGACCTGGGCAAGTCCAAGGAACTTGAGCCTAGGGCTTGCAGCTGGGCTGAGGCTCCGGTCCCAGCTGGCACGGGGCCTGTCCAGAGATTCAAGGCTCCTGCGCAGGCACAAACCCCCAGTGCCGGGCTCAGCTTCAGCCAAAGGGACAGGAGAGGCATGTGGAGGGAGGCCCCACCTGAGACCGACTCCACCCCATGCAAGAGCACGTATACTCAAGTAGGGCCCACTGGCAGGGCACTGAAGCCCAGAGCCTCCTGCCACCAGCGTAGACCTGGCTGTCCCCGCAGCCCTCAGGAGCACCAGTGCCTGGGGCTTTATCGACTAGGCAGCTGCGCCTAGGCGAGAGGGGCTATCTGCTTTCGTTTGGAACTCTGGACAGTATACCTGTGCAATTGCCTGCTATGGTAGCTTGGCACGACAACCAATAGGAAAACCACCTGGCTGCGTGGCGCGCTCTGGCAGGGCAAAATGTACCTCAGGTGACGAGTTCTTCCTTTTGTGGGTGTGTTTCAAACACTGGGGGCTGTGGCTCGAGTCAAGGCCAAAACAACCCATACAACTGCTTTGGACGGTCGCGATGCCTGCTTACAATGTCCCTGGTACACGGAACACACGGACCTGGAAGCCCAGTTGACCGCGGCGAGCCTCAAGTGAGCAGAAATGCTTTCCCCTGAAAAGCCTCACAACCCAACAGGTAAGCAGCTTCGTTTTGGGTCCGCCGAACCCGGAGAAAAGATAAATGTTCTTTCGTACGGTACCACAAAGTCGGGCGAGAGGAAAAAGGGCACGCTCATGTCTGAGAGTCGCCTGGGTGCTCAGGGGCCCGCCCCTCTCACCCCAGAAAAGAAACACAGAGCAAGAGTGGACACTGACGAGGAAGGGGAAGACTCTGAGCCTCTGGTCTCTGAGAGACAGGCCCCTCCGGGCCTGGCAGGCAGCCAAGGCAGAAGCCCTCAGGCCACCTGTGGGAAAGGCCAGGTTTTCCGGTCCCAAAACGGTGGAGGTGACGGCGATGGGAGTCAGCACGTCTGTGACCATTGGCGTGGGAGAGACCTGCAGGGCAACGCCGGCCCTAGGTAGGCCCCCGCTTGACGAGGCCTCGGGGACGTTGGTTGGCGAGGAACCCCCCTCTTCAGAGGGACCGACCGGGCAGCCTGGCCCAACGCAGACACTTGGCCTGCACCAGGTGAGCTCTCGCTCTCGCTCTCGCTCTCGGATGGAGAGAGGGTCTCAGCCCAGTCCCAGGTCTGGCTCCGGGGTCACCTCCCCCACAGCCCCTTCTGCAAGGGGCCCTGCCCCTCCCCCTGCCTTGGAACCCAGGAAGGAACCGTTCTTTCCCCACAGCGGCCCCTAGCGGTGGTAGTTTGGGCTCTGAGTTTCCGCACCGGAGCCGCTGGCTTGTTCCTGGAGCTTCCTCTGTCTCTTTTCTTTTCATCAGACGTAGAGGAGAAAACAACAGTCCACGACACCATAGCAGAGGTTCCCTTCCAGCACAGCCCCCACCCAGCAGGGTCCTAGCACGCCAGCGACCCCTTTCCTTCCCGTGGCCTCTGGCGGGCATTCGATGTGTCCATTTGGGAACCCCGCTAACCCCTAAGCCCGGCGCGTGAGTTTTCCTGGCAGTCGACACGCTCCCGGAAGTGCATTCGGTGGGTTTCGGCAGGATGTCTAGTGGCCGCACGTGTCCCGCCACTACCACTGGGGACAACTCCCGAGTGGAGAATTCTCCCCCTCATCACAACTGTCTTACACCTCCAGGCCTTAGGCCCCTCCCGCCAGCAGCCACGGTCTCCAGAGCAACGGAGGCGGGGCGGGGGCGGGGCGAGTCTGCCGGGGGCGGGGGCGGCAGGGGGCGTGGCCTCCCCGGCGGGCTTGGGCGCCTGTGCCTGGGTCCCGGCTCGGCGGCGCGGGGGAGAGGCCCGGCTCGGGGGGGGGGGGCGGCGGCTGGAGCCAGACGGGGCTGAGATCCCACAGGGCTGTTGGAGGCGCTTCTCCCGCTGCCAGGTGTCGGCACTATTGCTTCCTGCTGTGCTGGCGACCATCTTCTCCTCCCTCTTAGCTGACCTGGGCAAGTCCAAGGAACTTGAGCCTAGGGCTTGCAGCTGGGCTGAGGCTCCGGTCCCAGCTGGCACGGGGCCTGTCCAGAGATTCAAGGCTCCTGCGCAGGCACAAACCCCCAGTGCCGGGCTCAGCTTCAGCCAAAGGGACAGGAGAGGCATGTGGAGGGAGGCCCCACCTGAGACCGACTCCACCCCATGCAAGAGCACGTATACTCAAGTAGGGCCCACTGGCAGGGCACTCAAGCCCAGAGCCTCCTGCCACCAGCGTAGACCTGGCTGTCCCCGCAGCCCTCAGGAGCACCAGTGCCTGGGGCTTTATCGACTAGGCAGCTGCGCCTAGGCGAGAGGGGCTATCTGCTTTCGTTTGGAACTCTGGACAGTATACCTGTGCAATTGCCTGCTATGGTAGCTTGGCACGACAACCAATAGGAAAACCACCTGGCTGCGTGGCGCGCTCTGGCAGGGCAAAATGTACCTCAGGTGACGAGTTCTTCCTTTTGTGGGTGTGTTTCAAACACTGGGGGCTGTGGCTCGAGTCAAGGCCAAAACAACCCATACAACTGCTTTGGACGGTCGCGATGCCTGCTTACAATGTCCCTGGTACACGGAACACACGGACCTGGAAGCCCAGTTGACCGCGGCGAGCCTCAAGTGAGCAGAAATGCTTTCCCCTGAAAAGCCTCACAACCCAACAGGTAAGCAGCTTCGTTTTGGGTCCGCCGAACCCGGAGAAAAGATAAATGTTCTTTCGTACGGTACCACAAAGTCGGGCGAGAGGAAAAAGGGCACGCTCATGTCTGAGAGTCGCCTGGGTGCTCAGGGGCCCGCCCCTCTCACCCCAGAAAAGAAACACAGAGCAAGAGTGGACACTGACGAGGAAGGGGAAGACTCTGAGCCTCTGGTCTCTGAGAGACAGGCCCCTCCGGGCCTGGCAGGCAGCCAAGGCAGAAGCCCTCAGGCCACCTGTGGGAAAGGCCAGGTTTTCCGGTCCCAAAACGGTGGAGGTGACGGCGATGGGAGTCAGCACGTCTGTGACCATTGGCGTGGGAGAGACCTGCAGGGCAACGCCGGCCCTAGGTAGGCCCCCGCTTGACGAGGCCTCGGGGACGTTGGTTGGCGAGGAACCCCCCTCTTCAGAGGGACCGACCGGGCAGCCTGGCCCAACGCAGACACTTGGCCTGCACCAGGTGAGCTCTCGCTCTCGCTCTCGCTCTCGGATGGAGAGAGGGTCTCAGCCCAGTCCCAGGTCTGGCTCCGGGGTCACCTCCCCCACAGCCCCTTCTGCAAGGGGCCCTGCCCCTCCCCCTGCCTTGGAACCCAGGAAGGAACCGTTCTTTCCCCACAGCGGCCCCTAGCGGTGGTAGTTTGGGCTCTGAGTTTCCGCACCGGAGCCGCTGGCTTGTTCCTGGAGCTTCCTCTGTCTCTTTTCTTTTCATCAGACGTAGAGGAGAAAACAACAGTCCACGACACCATAGCAGAGGTTCCCTTCCAGCACAGCCCCCACCCAGCAGGGTCCTAGCACGCCAGCGACCCCTTTCCTTCCCGTGGCCTCTGGCGGGCATTCGATGTGTCCATTTGGGAACCCCGCTAACCCCTAAGCCCGGCGCGTGAGTTTTCCTGGCAGTCGACACGCTCCCGGAAGTGCATTCGGTGGGTTTCGGCAGGATGTCTAGTGGCCGCACGTGTCCCGCCACTACCACTGGGGACAACTCCCGAGTGGAGAATTCTCCCCCTCATCACAACTGTCTTACACCTCCAGGCCTTAGGCCCCTCCCGCCAGCAGCCACGGTCTCCAGAGCAACGGAGGCGGGGCGGGGGCGGGGCGAGTCTGCCGGGGGCGGGGGCGGCAGGGGGCGTGGCCTCCCCGGCGGGCTTGGGCGCCTGTGCCTGGGTCCCGGCTCGGCGGCGCGGGGGAGAGGCCCGGCTCGGGGGGGGGGGGCGGCGGCTGGAGCCAGACGGGGCTGAGATCCCACAGGGCTGTTGGAGGCGCTTCTCCCGCTGCCAGGTGTCGGCACTATTGCTTCCTGCTGTGCTGGCGACCATCTTCTCCTCCCTCTTAGCTGACCTGGGCAAGTCCAAGGAACTTGAGCCTAGGGCTTGCAGCTGGGCTGAGGCTCCGGTCCCAGCTGGCACGGGGCCTGTCCAGAGATTCAAGGCTCCTGCGCAGGCACAAACCCCCAGTGCCGGGCTCAGCTTCAGCCAAAGGGACAGGAGAGGCATGTGGAGGGAGGCCCCACCTGAGACCGACTCCACCCCATGCAAGAGCACGTATACTCAAGTAGGGCCCACTGGCAGGGCACTCAAGCCCAGAGCCTCCTGCCACCAGCGTAGACCTGGCTGTCCCCGCAGCCCTCAGGAGCACCAGTGCCTGGGGCTTTATCGACTAGGCAGCTGCGCCTAGGCGAGAGGGGCTATCTGCTTTCGTTTGGAACTCTGGACAGTATACCTGTGCAATTGCCTGCTATGGTAGCTTGGCACGACAACCAATAGGAAAACCACCTGGCTGCGTGGCGCGCTCTGGCAGGGCAAAATGTACCTCAGGTGACGAGTTCTTCCTTTTGTGGGTGTGTTTCAAACACTGGGGGCTGTGGCTCGAGTCAAGGCCAAAACAACCCATACAACTGCTTTGGACGGTCGCGATGCCTGCTTACAATGTCCCTGGTACACGGAACACACGGACCTGGAAGCCCAGTTGACCGCGGCGAGCCTCAAGTGAGCAGAAATGCTTTCCCCTGAAAAGCCTCACAACCCAACAGGTAAGCAGCTTCGTTTTGGGTCCGCCGAACCCGGAGAAAAGATAAATGTTCTTTCGTACGGTACCACAAAGTCGGGCGAGAGGAAAAAGGGCACGCTCATGTCTGAGAGTCGCCTGGGTGCTCAGGGGCCCGCCCCTCTCACCCCAGAAAAGAAACACAGAGCAAGAGTGGACACTGACGAGGAAGGGGAAGACTCTGAGCCTCTGGTCTCTGAGAGACAGGCCCCTCCGGGCCTGGCAGGCAGCCAAGGCAGAAGCCCTCAGGCCACCTGTGGGAAAGGCCAGGTTTTCCGGTCCCAAAACGGTGGAGGTGACGGCGATGGGAGTCAGCACGTCTGTGACCATTGGCGTGGGAGAGACCTGCAGGGCAACGCCGGCCCTAGGTAGGCCCCCGCTTGACGAGGCCTCGGGGACGTTGGTTGGCGAGGAACCCCCCTCTTCAGAGGGACCGACCGGGCAGCCTGGCCCAACGCAGACACTTGGCCTGCACCAGGTGAGCTCTCGCTCTCGCTCTCGCTCTCGGATGGAGAGAGGGTCTCAGCCCAGTCCCAGGTCTGGCTCAGGGGTCCCCTCCCCCACAGCCCCTTCTGCAAGGGGCCCTGCCCCTCCCCCTGCCTTGGAACCCAGGAAGGAACCGTTCTTTCCCCACAGCGGCCCCTAGCGGTGGTAGTTTGGGCTCTGAGTTTCCGCACCGGAGCCGCTGGCTTGTTCCTGGAGCTTCCTCTGTCTCTTTTCTTTTCATCAGACGTAGAGGAGAAAACAACAGTCCACGACACCATAGCAGAGGTTCCCTTCCAGCACAGCCCCCACCCAGCAGGGTCCTAGCACGCCAGCGACCCCTTTCCATCCCGTGGCCTCTGGCGGGCATTCGATGTGTCCATTTGGGAACCCCGCTAACCCCTAAGCCCGGCGCGTGAGTTTTCCTGGCAGTCGACACGCTCCCGGAAGTGCATTCGGTGGGTTTCGGCAGGATGTCTAGTGGCCGCACGTGTCCCGCCACTACCACTGGGGACAACTCCCGAGTGGAGAATTCTCCCCCTCATCACAACTGTCTTACACCTCCAGGCCTTAGGCCCCTCCCGCCAGCAGCCACGGTCTCCAGAGCAACGGAGGCGGGGCGGGGGCGGGGCGAGTCTGCCGGGGGCGGGGGCGGCAGGGGGCGTGGCCTCCCCGGCGGGCTTGGGCGCCTGTGCCTGGGTCCCGGCTCGGCGGCGCGGGGGAGAGGCCCGGCTCGGGGGGGGGGGGGGGGGGCGGCGGCTGGAGCCAGACGGGGCTGAGATCCCACAGGGCTGTTGGAGGCGCTTCTCCCGCTGCCAGGTGTCGGCACTATTGCTTCCTGCTGTGCTGGCGACCATCTTCTCCTCCCTCTTAGCTGACCTGGGCAAGTCCAAGGAACTTGAGCCTAGGGCTTGCAGCTGGGCTGAGGCTCCGGTCCCAGCTGGCACGGGGCCTGTCCAGAGATTCAAGGCTCCTGCGCAGGCACAAACCCCCAGTGCCGGGCTCAGCTTCAGCCAAAGGGACAGGAGAGGCATGTGGAGGGAGGCCCCACCTGAGACCGACTCCACCCCATGCAAGAGCACGTATACTCAAGTAGGGCCCACTGGCAGGGCACTGAAGCCCAGAGCCTCCTGCCACCAGCGTAGACCTGGCTGTCCCCGCAGCCCTCAGGAGCACCAGTGCCTGGGGCTTTATCGACTAGGCAGCTGCGCCTAGGCGAGAGGGGCTATCTGCTTTCGTTTGGAACTCTGGACAGTATACCTGTGCAATTGCCTGCTATGGTAGCTTGGCACGACAACCAATAGGAAAACCACCTGGCTGCGTGGCGCGCTCTGGCAGGGCAAAATGTACCTCAGGTGACGAGTTCTTCCTTTTGTGGGTGTGTTTCAAACACTGGGGGCTGTGGCTCGAGTCAAGGCCAAAACAACCCATACAACTGCTTTGGACGGTCGCGATGCCTGCTTACAATGTCCCTGGTACACGGAACACACGGACCTGGAAGCCCAGTTGACCGCGGCGAGCCTCAAGTGAGCAGAAATGCTTTCCCCTGAAAAGCCTCACAACCCAACAGGTAAGCAGCTTCGTTTTGGGTCCGCCGAACCCGGAGAAAAGATAAATGTTCTTTCGTACGGTACCACAAAGTCGGGCGAGAGGAAAAAGGGCACGCTCATGTCTGAGAGTCGCCTGGGTGCTCAGGGGCCCGCCCCTCTCACCCCAGAAAAGAAACACAGAGCAAGAGTGGACACTGACGAGGAAGGGGAAGACTCTGAGCCTCTGGTCTCTGAGAGACAGGCCCCTCCGGGCCTGGCAGGCAGCCAAGGCAGAAGCCCTCAGGCCACCTGTGGGAAAGGCCAGGTTTTCCGGTCCCAAAACGGTGGAGGTGACGGCGATGGGAGTCAGCACGTCTGTGACCATTGGCGTGGGAGAGACCTGCAGGGCAACGCCGGCCCTAGGTAGGCCCCCGCTTGACGAGGCCTCGGGGACGTTGGTTGGCGAGGAACCCCCCTCTTCAGAGGGACCGACCGGGCAGCCTGGCCCAACGCAGACACTTGGCCTGCACCAGGTGAGCTCTCGCTCTCGCTCTCGCTCTCGGATGGAGAGAGGGTCTCAGCCCAGTCCCAGGTCTGGCTCCGGGGTCACCTCCCCCACAGCCCCTTCTGCAAGGGGCCCTGCCCCTCCCCCTGCCTTGGAACCCAGGAAGGAACCGTTCTTTCCCCACAGCGGCCCCTAGCGGTGGTAGTTTGGGCTCTGAGTTTCCGCACCGGAGCCGCTGGCTTGTTCCTGGAGCTTCCTCTGTCTCTTTTCTTTTCATCAGACGTAGAGGAGAAAACAACAGTCCACGACACCATAGCAGAGGTTCCCTTCCAGCACAGCCCCCACCCAGCAGGGTCCTAGCACGCCAGCGACCCCTTTCCTTCCCGTGGCCTCTGGCGGGCATTCGATGTGTCCATTTGGGAACCTCGCTAACCCCTAAGCCCGGCGCGTGAGTTTTCCTGGCAGTCGACACGCTCCCGGAAGTGCATTCGGTGGGTTTCGGCAGGATGTCTAGTGGCCGCACGTGTCCCGCCACTACCACTGGGGACAACTCCCGAGTGGAGAATTCTCCCCCTCATCACAACTGTCTTACACCTCCAGGCCTTAGGCCCCTCCCGCCAGCAGCCACGGTCTCCAGAGCAACGGAGGCGGGGCGGGGGCGGGGCGAGTCTGCCGGGGGCGGGGGCGGCAGGGGGCGTGGCCTCCCCGGCGGGCTTGGGCGCCTGTGCCTGGGTCCCGGCTCGGCGGCGCGGGGGAGAGGCCCGGCTCGGGGGGGGGGGGGGGGGCGGCGGCTGGAGCCAGACGGGGCTGAGATCCCACAGGGCTGTTGGAGGCGCTTCTCCCGCTGCCAGGTGTCGGCACTATTGCTTCCTGCTGTGCTGGCGACCATCTTCTCCTCCCTCTTAGCTGACCTGGGCAAGTCCAAGGAACTTGAGCCTAGGGCTTGCAGCTGGGCTGAGGCTCCGGTCCCAGCTGGCACGGGGCCTGTCCAGAGATTCAAGGCTCCTGCGCAGGCACAAACCCCCAGTGCCGGGCTCAGCTTCAGCCAAAGGGACAGGAGAGGCATGTGGAGGGAGGCCCCACCTGAGACCGACTCCACCCCATGCAAGAGCACGTATACTCAAGTAGGGCCCACTGGCAGGGCACTGAAGCCCAGAGCCTCCTGCCACCAGCGTAGACCTGGCTGTCCCCGCAGCCCTCAGGAGCACCAGTGCCTGGGGCTATCTGCTTTCGTTTGGAACTCTGGACAGTATACCTGTGCAATTGCCTGCTATGGTAGCTTGGCACGACAACCAATAGGAAAACCACCTGGCTGCGTGGCGCGCTCTGGCAGGGCAAAATGTACCTCAGGTGACGAGTTCTTCCTTTTGTGGGTGTGTTTCAAACACTGGGGGCTGTGGCTCGAGTCAAGGCCAAAACAACCCATACAACTGCTTTGGACGGTCGCGATGCCTGCTTACAATGTCCCTGGTACACGGAACACACGGACCTGGAAGCCCAGTTGACCGCGGCGAGCCTCAAGTGAGCAGAAATGCTTTCCCCTGAAAAGCCTCACAACCCAACAGGTAAGCAGCTTCGTTTTGGGTCCGCCGAACCCGGAGAAAAGATAAATGTTCTTTCGTACGGTACCACAAAGTCGGGCGAGAGGAAAAAGGGCACGCTCATGTCTGAGAGTCGCCTGGGTGCTCAGGGGCCCGCCCCTCTCACCCCAGAAAAGAAACACAGAGCAAGAGTGGACACTGACGAGGAAGGGGAAGACTCTGAGCCTCTGGTCTCTGAGAGACAGGCCCCTCCGGGCCTGGCAGGCAGCCAAGGCAGAAGCCCTCAGGCCACCTGTGGGAAAGGCCAGGTTTTCCGGTCCCAAAACGGTGGAGGTGACGGCGATGGGAGTCAGCACGTCTGTGACCATTGGCGTGGGAGAGACCTGCAGGGCAACGCCGGCCCTAGGTAGGCCCCCGCTTGACGAGGCCTCGGGGACGTTGGTTGGCGAGGAACCCCCCTCTTCAGAGGGACCGACCGGGCAGCCTGGCCCAACGCAGACACTTGGCCTGCACCAGGTGAGCTCTCGCTCTCGCTCTCGCTCTCGGATGGAGAGAGGGTCTCAGCCCAGTCCCAGGTCTGGCTCCGGGGTCCCCTCCCCCACAGCCCCTTCTGCAAGGGGCCCTGCCCCTCCCCCTGCCTTGGAACCCAGGAAGGAACCGTTCTTTCCCCACAGCGGCCCCTAGCGGTGGTAGTTTGGGCTCTGAGTTTCCGCACCGGAGCCGCTGGCTTGTTCCTGGAGCTTCCTCTGTCTCTTTTCTTTTCATCAGACGTAGAGGAGAAAACAACAGTCCACGACACCATAGCAGAGGTTCCCTTCCAGCACAGCCCCCACCCAGCAGGGTCCTAGCACGCCAGCGACCCCTTTCCTTCCCGTGGCCTCTGGCGGGCATTCGATGTGTCCATTTGGGAACCCCGCTAACCCCTAAGCCCGGCGCGTGAGTTTTCCTGGCAGTCGACACGCTCCCGGAAGTGCATTCGGTGGGTTTCGGCAGGATGTCTAGTGGCCGCACGTGTCCCGCCACTACCACTGGGGACAACTCCCGAGTGGAGAATTCTCCCCCTCATCACAACTGTCTTACACCTCCAGGCCTTAGGCCCCTCCCGCCAGCAGCCACGGTCTCCAGAGCAACGGAGGCGGGGCGGGGGCGGGGCGAGTCTGCCGGGGGCGGGGGCGGCAGGGGGCGTGGCCTCCCCGGCGGGCTTGGGCGCCTGTGCCTGGGTCCCGGCTCGGCGGCGCGGGGGAGAGGCCCGGCACGGGGGGGGGGGGGGGGGGCGGCGGCTGGAGCCAGACGGGGCTGAGATCCCACAGGGCTGTTGGAGGCGCTTCTCCCGCTGCCAGGTGTCGGCACTATTGCTTCCTGCTGTGCTGGCGACCATCTTCTCCTCCCTCTTAGCTGACCTGGGCAAGTCCAAGGAACTTGAGCCTAGGGCTTGCAGCTGGGCTGAGGCTCCGGTCCCAGCTGGCACGGGGCCTGTCCAGAGATTCAAGGCTCCTGCGCAGGCACAAACCCCCAGTGCCGGGCTCAGCTTCAGCCAAAGGGACAGGAGAGGCATGTGGAGGGAGGCCCCACCTGAGACCGACTCCACCCCATGCAAGAGCACGTATACTCAAGTAGGGCCCACTGGCAGGGCACTGAAGCCCAGAGCCTCCTGCCACCAGCGTAGACCTGGCTGTCCCCGCAGCCCTCAGGAGCACCAGTGCCTGGGGCTTTATCGACTAGGCAGCTGCGCCTAGGCGAGAGGGGCTATCTGCTTTCGTTTGGAACTCTGGACAGTATACCTGTGCAATTGCCTGCTATGGTAGCTTGGCACGACAACCAATAGGAAAACCACCTGGCTGCGTGGCGCGCTCTGGCAGGGCAAAATGTACCTCAGGTGACGAGTTCTTCCTTTTGTGGGTGTGTTTCAAACACTGGGGGCTGTGGCTCGAGTCAAGGCCAAAACAACCCATACAACTGCTTTGGACGGTCGCGATGCCTGCTTACAATGTCCCTGGTACACGGAACACACGGACCTGGAAGCCCAGTTGACCGCGGCGAGCCTCAAGTGAGCAGAAATGCTTTCCCCTGAAAAGCCTCACAACCCAACAGGTAAGCAGCTTCGTTTTGGGTCCGCCGAACCCGGAGAAAAGATAAATGTTCTTTCGTACGGTACCACAAAGTCGGGCGAGAGGAAAAAGGGCACGCTCATGTCTGAGAGTCGCCTGGGTGCTCAGGGGCCCGCCCCTCTCACCCCAGAAAAGAAACACAGAGCAAGAGTGGACACTGACGAGGAAGGGGAAGACTCTGAGCCGCTGGTCTCTGAGAGACAGGCCCCTCCGGGCCTGGCAGGCAGCCAAGGCAGAAGCCCTCAGGCCACCTGTGGGAAAGGCCAGGTTTTCCGGTCCCAAAACGGTGGAGGTGACGGCGATGGGAGTCAGCACGTCTGTGACCATTGGCGTGGGAGAGACCTGCAGGGCAACGCCGGCCCTAGGTAGGCCCCCGCTTGACGAGGCCTCGGGGACGTTGGTTGGCGAGGAACCCCCCTCTTCAGAGGGACCGACCGGGCAGCCTGGCCCAACGCAGACACTTGGCCTGCACCAGGTGAGCTCTCGCTCTCGCTCTCGCTCTCGGATGGAGAGAGGGTCTCAGCCCAGTCCCAGGTCTGGCTCCGGGGTCACCTCCCCCACAGCCCCTTCTGCAAGGGGCCCTGCCCCTCCCCCTGCCTTGGAACCCAGGAAGGAACCGTTCTTTCCCCACAGCGGCCCCTAGCGGTGGTAGTTTGGGCTCTGAGTTTCCGCACCGGAGCCGCTGGCTTGTTCCTGGAGCTTCCTCTGTCTCTTTTCTTTTCATCAGACGTAGAGGAGAAAACAACAGTCCACGACACCATAGCAGAGGTTCCCTTCCAGCACAGCCCCCACCCAGCAGGGTCCTAGCACGCCAGCGACCCCTTTCCTTCCCGTGGCCTCTGGCGGGCATTCGATGTGTCCATTTGGGAACCCCGCTAACCCCTAAGCCCGGCGCGTGAGTTTTCCTGGCAGTCGACACGCTCCCGGAAGTGCATTCGGTGGGTTTCGGCAGGATGTCTAGTGGCCGCACGTGTCCCGCCACTACCACTGGGGACAACTCCCGAGTGGAGAATTCTCCCCCTCATCACAACTGTCTTACACCTCCAGGCCTTAGGCCCCTCCCGCCAGCAGCCACGGTCTCCAGAGCAACGGAGGCGGGGCGGGGGCGGGGCGAGTCTGCCGGGGGCGGGGGCGGCAGGGGGCGTGGCCTCCCCGGCGGGCTTGGGCGCCTGTGCCTGGGTCCCGGCTCGGCGGCGCGGGGGAGAGGCCCGGCTCGGGGGGGGGCGGCGGCTGGAGCCAGACGGGGCTGAGATCCCACAGGGCTGTTGGAGGCGCTTCTCCCGCTGCCAGGTGTCGGCACTATTGCTTCCTGCTGTGCTGGCGACCATCTTCTCCTCCCTCTTAGCTGACCTGGGCAAGTCCAAGGAACTTGAGCCTAGGGCTTGCAGCTGGGCTGAGGCTCCGGTCCCAGCTGGCACGGGGCCTGTCCAGAGATTCAAGGCTCCTGCGCAGGCACAAACCCCCAGTGCCGGGCTCAGCTTCAGCCAAAGGGACAGGAGAGGCATGTGGAGGGAGGCCCCACCTGAGACCGACTCCACCCCATGCAAGAGCACGTATACTCAAGTAGGGCCCACTGGCAGGGCACTCAAGCCCAGAGCCTCCTGCCACCAGCGTAGACCTGGCTGTCCCCGCAGCCCTCAGGAGCACCAGTGCCTGGGGCTTTATCGACTAGGCAGCTGCGCCTAGGCGAGAGGGGCTATCTGCTTTCGTTTGGAACTCTGGACAGTATACCTGTGCAATTGCCTGCTATGGTAGCTTGGCACGACAACCAATAGGAAAACCACCTGGCTGCGTGGCGCGCTCTGGCAGGGCAAAATGTACCTCAGGTGACGAGTTCTTCCTTTTGTGGGTGTGTTTCAAACACTGGGGGCTGTGGCTCGAGTCAAGGCCAAAACAACCCATACAACTGCTTTGGACGGTCGCGATGCCTGCTTACAATGTCCCTGGTACACGGAACACACGGACCTGGAAGCCCAGTTGACCGCGGCGAGCCTCAAGTGAGCAGAAATGCTTTCCCCTGAAAAGCCTCACAACCCAACAGGTAAGCAGCTTCGTTTTGGGTCCGCCGAACCCGGAGAAAAGATAAATGTTCTTTCGTACGGTACCACAAAGTCGGGCGAGAGGAAAAAGGGCACGCTCGTGTCTGAGAGTCGCCTGGGTGCTCAGGGGCCCGCCCCTCTCACCCCAGAAAAGAAACACAGAGCAAGAGTGGACACTGACGAGGAAGGGGAAGACTCTGAGCCTCTGGTCTCTGAGAGACAGGCCCCTCCGGGCCTGGCAGGCAGCCAAGGCAGAAGCCCTCAGGCCACCTGTGGGAAAGGCCAGGTTTTCCGGTCCCAAAACGGTGGAGGTGACGGCGATGGGAGTCAGCACGTCTGTGACCATTGGCGTGGGAGAGACCTGCAGGGCAACGCCGGCCCTAGGTAGGCCCCCGCTTGACGAGGCCTCGGGGACGTTGGTTGGCAAGGAACCCCCCTCTTCAGAGGGACCGACCGGGCAGCCTGGCCCAACGCAGACACTTGGCCTGCACCAGGTGAGCTCTCGCTCTCGCTCTCGCTCTCGGATGGAGAGAGGGTCTCAGCCCAGTCCCAGGTCTGGCTCCGGGGTCCCCTCCCCCACAGCCCCTTCTGCAAGGGGCCCTGCCCCTCCCCCTGCCTTGGAACCCAGGAAGGAACCGTTCTTTCCCCACAGCGGCCCCTAGCGGTGGTAGTTTGGGCTCTGAGTTTCCGCACCGGAGCCGCTGGCTTGTTCCTGGAGCTTCCTCTGTCTCTTTTCTTTTCATCAGACGTAGAGGAGAAAACAACAGTCCACGACACCATAGCAGAGGTTCCCTTCCAGCACAGCCTCCACCCAGCAGGGCCCTAGCACGCCAGCGACCCCTTTCCTTCCCGTGGCCTCTGGCGGGCATTCGATGTGTCCATTTGGGAACCCCGCTAACCCCTAAGCCCGGCGCGTGAGTTTTCCTGGCAGTCGACACGCTCCCGGAAGTGCATTCGGTGGGTTTCGGCAGGATGTCTAGTGGCCGCACGTGTCCCGCCACTACCACTGGGGACAACTCCCGAGTGGAGAATTCTCCCCCTCATCACAACTGTCTTACACCTCCAGGCCTTAGGCCCCTCCCGCCAGCAGCCACGGTCTCCAGAGCAACGGAGGCGGGGCGGGGGCGGGGCGAGTCTGCCGGGGGCGGGGGCGGCAGGGGGCGTGGCCTCCCCGGCGGGCTTGGGCGCCTGTGCCTGGGTCCCGGCTCGGCGGCGCGGGGGAGAGGCCCGGCTCGGGGGGGGGGGGGCGGCGGCTGGAGCCAGACGGGGCTGAGATCCCACAGGGCTGTTGGAGGCGCTTCTCCCGCTGCCAGGTGTCGGCACTATTGCTTCCTGCTGTGCTGGCGACCATCTTCTCCTCCCTCTTAGCTGACCTGGGCAAGTCCAAGGAACTTGAGCCTAGGGCTTGCAGCTGGGCTGAGGCTCCGGTCCCAGCTGGCACGGGGCCTGTCCAGAGATTCAAGGCTCCTGCGCAGGCACAAACCCCCAGTGCCGGGCTCAGCTTCAGCCAAAGGGACAGGAGAGGCATGTGGAGGGAGGCCCCACCTGAGACCGACTCCACCCCATGCAAGAGCACGTATACTCAAGTAGGGCCCACTGGCAGGGCACTCAAGCCCAGAGCCTCCTGCCACCAGCGTAGACCTGGCTGTCCCCGCAGCCCTCAGGAGCACCAGTGCCTGGGGCTTTATCGACTAGGCAGCTGCGCCTAGGCGAGAGGGGCTATCTGCTTTCGTTTGGAACTCTGGACAGTATACCTATGCAATTGCCTGCTATGGTAGCTTGGCACGACAACCAATAGGAAAACCACCTGGCTGCGTGGCGCGCTCTGGCAGGGCAAAATGTACCTCAGGTGACGAGTTCTTCCTTTTGTGGGTGTGTTTCAAACACTGGGGGCTGTGGCTCGAGTCAAGGCCAAAACAACCCATACAACTGCTTTGGACGGTCGCGATGCCTGCTTACAATGTCCCTGGTACACGGAACACACGGACCTGGAAGCCCAGTTGACCGCGGCGAGCCTCAAGTGAGCAGAAATGCTTTCCCCTGAAAAGCCTCACAACCCAACAGGTAAGCAGCTTCGTTTTGGGTCCGCCGAACCCGGAGAAAAGATAAATGTTCTTTCGTACGGTACCACAAAGTCGGGCGAGAGGAAAAAGGGCACGCTCGTGTCTGAGAGTCGCCTGGGTGCTCAGGGGCCCGCCCCTCTCACCCCAGAAAAGAAACACAGAGCAAGAGTGGACACTGACGAGGAAGGGGAAGACTCTGAGCCTCTGGTCTCTGAGAGACAGGCCCCTCCGGGCCTGGCAGGCAGCCAAGGCAGAAGCCCTCAGGCCACCTGTGGGAAAGGCCAGGTTTTCCGGTCCCAAAACGGTGGAGGTGACGGCGATGGGAGTCAGCACGTCTGTGACCATTGGCGTGGGAGAGACCTGCAGGGCAACGCCGGCCCTAGGTAGGCCCCCGCTTGACGAGGCCTCGGGGACGTTGGTTGGCGAGGAACCCCCCTCTTCAGAGGGACCGACCGGGCAGCCTGGCCCAACGCAGACACTTGGCCTGCACCAGGTGAGCTCTCGCTCTCGCTCTCGCTCTCGGATGGAGAGAGGGTCTCAGCCCAGTCCCAGGTCTGGCTCCGGGGTCCCCTCCCCCACAGCCCCTTCTGCAAGGGGCCCTGCCCCTCCCCCTGCCTTGGAACCCAGGAAGGAACCGTTCTTTCCCCACAGCGGCCCCTAGCGGTGGTAGTTTGGGCTCTGAGTTTCCGCACCGGAGCCGCTGGCTTGTTCCTGGAGCTTCCTCTGTCTCTTTTCTTTTCATCAGACGTAGAGGAGAAAACAACAGTCCACGACACCATAGCAGAGGTTCCCTTCCAGCACAGCCTCCACCCAGCAGGGCCCTAGCACGCCAGCGACCCCTTTCCTTCCCGTGGCCTCTGGCGGGCATTCGATGTGTCCATTTGGGAACCCCGCTAACCCCTAAGCCCGGCGCGTGAGTTTTCCTGGCAGTCGACACGCTCCCGGAAGTGCATTCGGTGGGTTTCGGCAGGATGTCTAGTGGCCGCACGTGTCCCGCCACTACCACTGGGGACAACTCCCGAGTGGAGAATTCTCCCCCTCATCACAACTGTCTTACACCTCCAGGCCTTAGGCCCCTCCCGCCAGCAGCCACGGTCTCCAGAGCAACGGAGGCGGGGCGGGGGCGGGGCGAGTCTGCCGGGGGCGGGGGCGGCAGGGGGCGTGGCCTCCCCGGCGGGCTTGGGCGCCTGTGCCTGGGTCCCGGCTCGGCGGCGCGGGGGAGAGGCCCGGCTCGGGGGGGGGGGGGGGCGGCGGCTGGAGCCAGACGGGGCTGAGATCCCACAGGGCTGTTGGAGGCGCTTCTCCCGCTGCCAGGTGTCGGCACTATTGCTTCCTGCTGTGCTGGCGACCATCTTCTCCTCCCTCTTAGCTGACCTGGGCAAGTCCAAGGAACTTGAGCCTAGGGCTTGCAGCTGGGCTGAGGCTCCGGTCCCAGCTGGCACGGGGCCTGTCCAGAGATTCAAGGCTCCTGCGCAGGCACAAACCCCCAGTGCCGGGCTCAGCTTCAGCCAAAGGGACAGGAGAGGCATGTGGAGGGAGGCCCCACCTGAGACCGACTCCACCCCATGCAAGAGCACGTATACTCAAGTAGGGCCCACTGGCAGGGCACTCAAGCCCAGAGCCTCCTGCCACCAGCGTAGACCTGGCTGTCCCCGCAGCCCTCAGGAGCACCAGTGCCTGGGGCTTTATCGACTAGGCAGCTGCGCCTAGGCGAGAGGGGCTATCTGCTTTCGTTTGGAACTCTGGACAGTATACCTATGCAATTGCCTGCTATGGTAGCTTGGCACGACAACCAATAGGAAAACCACCTGGCTGCGTGGCGCGCTCTGGCAGGGCAAAATGTACCTCAGGTGACGAGTTCTTCCTTTTGTGGGTGTGTTTCAAACACTGGGGGCTGTGGCTCGAGTCAAGGCCAAAACAACCCATACAACTGCTTTGGACGGTCGCGATGCCTGCTTACAATGTCCCTGGTACACGGAACACACGGACCTGGAAGCCCAGTTGACCGCGGCGAGCCTCAAGTGAGCAGAAATGCTTTCCCCTGAAAAGCCTCACAACCCAACAGGTAAGCAGCTTCGTTTTGGGTCCGCCGAACCCGGAGAAAAGATAAATGTTCTTTCGTACGGTACCACAAAGTCGGGCGAGAGGAAAAAGGGCACGCTCGTGTCTGAGAGTCGCCTGGGTGCTCAGGGGCCCGCCCCTCTCACCCCAGAAAAGAAACACAGAGCAAGAGTGGACACTGACGAGGAAGGGGAAGACTCTGAGCCTCTGGTCTCTGAGAGACAGGCCCCTCCGGGCCTGGCAGGCAGCCAAGGCAGAAGCCCTCAGGCCACCTGTGGGAAAGGCCAGGTTTTCCGGTCCCAAAACGGTGGAGGTGACGGCGATGGGAGTCAGCACGTCTGTGACCATTGGCGTGGGAGAGACCTGCAGGGCAACGCCGGCCCTAGGTAGGCCCCCGCTTGACGAGGCCTCGGGGACGTTGGTTGGCGAGGAACCCCCCTCTTCAGAGGGACCGACCGGGCAGCCTGGCCCAACGCAGACACTTGGCCTGCACCAGGTGAGCTCTCGCTCTCGCTCTCGCTCTCGGATGGAGAGAGGGTCTCAGCCCAGTCCCAGGTCTGGCTCCGGGGTCCCCTCCCCCACAGCCCCTTCTGCAAGGGGCCCTGCCCCTCCCCCTGCCTTGGAACCCAGGAAGGAACCGTTCTTTCCCCACAGCGGCCCCTAGCGGTGGTAGTTTGGGCTCTGAGTTTCCGCACCGGAGCCGCTGGCTTGTTCCTGGAGCTTCCTCTGTCTCTTTTCTTTTCATCAGACGTAGAGGAGAAAACAACAGTCCACGACACCATAGCAGAGGTTCCCTTCCAGCACAGCCTCCACCCAGCAGGGCCCTAGCACGCCAGCGACCCCTTTCCTTCCCGTGGCCTCTGGCGGGCATTCGATGTGTCCATTTGGGAACCCCGCTAACCCCTAAGCCCGGCGCGTGAGTTTTCCTGGCAGTCGACACGCTCCCGGAAGTGCATTCGGTGGGTTTCGGCAGGATGTCTAGTGGCCGCACGTGTCCCGCCACTACCACTGGGGACAACTCCCGAGTGGAGAATTCTCCCCCTCATCACAACTGTCTTACACCTCCAGGCCTTAGGCCCCTCCCGCCAGCAGCCACGGTCTCCAGAGCAACGGAGGCGGGGCGGGGGCGGGGCGAGTCTGCCGGGGGCGGGGGCGGCAGGGGGCGTGGCCTCCCCGGCGGGCTTGGGCGCCTGTGCCTGGGTCCCGGCTCGGCGGCGCGGGGGAGAGGCCCGGCTCGGGGGGGGGGGGGCGGCGGCTGGAGCCAGACGGGGCTGAGATCCCACAGGGCTGTTGGAGGCGCTTCTCCCGCTGCCAGGTGTCGGCACTATTGCTTCCTGCTGTGCTGGCGACCATCTTCTCCTCCCTCTTAGCTGACCTGGGCAAGTCCAAGGAACTTGAGCCTAGGGCTTGCAGCTGGGCTGAGGCTCCGGTCCCAGCTGGCACGGGGCCTGTCCAGAGATTCAAGGCTCCTGCGCAGGCACAAACCCCCAGTGCCGGGCTCAGCTTCAGCCAAAGGGACAGGAGAGGCATGTGGAGGGAGGCCCCACCTGAGACCGACTCCACCCCATGCAAGAGCACGTATACTCAAGTAGGGCCCACTGGCAGGGCACTCAAGCCCAGAGCCTCCTGCCACCAGCGTAGACCTGGCTGTCCCCGCAGCCCTCAGGAGCACCAGTGCCTGGGGCTTTATCGACTAGGCAGCTGCGCCTAGGCGAGAGGGGCTATCTGCTTTCGTTTGGAACTCTGGACAGTATACCTATGCAATTGCCTGCTATGGTAGCTTGGCACGACAACCAATAGGAAAACCACCTGGCTGCGTGGCGCGCTCTGGCAGGGCAAAATGTACCTCAGGTGACGAGTTCTTCCTTTTGTGGGTGTGTTTCAAACACTGGGGGCTGTGGCTCGAGTCAAGGCCAAAACAACCCATACAACTGCTTTGGACGGTCGCGATGCCTGCTTACAATGTCCCTGGTACACGGAACACACGGACCTGGAAGCCCAGTTGACCGCGGCGAGCCTCAAGTGAGCAGAAATGCTTTCCCCTGAAAAGCCTCACAACCCAACAGGTAAGCAGCTTCGTTTTGGGTCCGCCGAACCCGGAGAAAAGATAAATGTTCTTTCGTACGGTACCACAAAGTCGGGCGAGAGGAAAAAGGGCACGCTCGTGTCTGAGAGTCGCCTGGGTGCTCAGGGGCCCGCCCCTCTCACCCCAGAAAAGAAACACAGAGCAAGAGTGGACACTGACGAGGAAGGGGAAGACTCTGAGCCTCTGGTCTCTGAGAGACAGGCCCCTCCGGGCCTGGCAGGCAGCCAAGGCAGAAGCCCTCAGGCCACCTGTGGGAAAGGCCAGGTTTTCCGGTCCCAAAACGGTGGAGGTGACGGCGATGGGAGTCAGCACGTCTGTGACCATTGGCGTGGGAGAGACCTGCAGGGCAACGCCGGCCCTAGGTAGGCCCCCGCTTGACGAGGCCTCGGGGACGTTGGTTGGCGAGGAACCCCCCTCTTCAGAGGGACCGACCGGGCAGCCTGGCCCAACGCAGACACTTGGCCTGCACCAGGTGAGCTCTCGCTCTCGCTCTCGCTCTCGGATGGAGAGAGGGTCTCAGCCCAGTCCCAGGTCTGGCTCCGGGGTCCCCTCCCCCACAGCCCCTTCTGCAAGGGGCCCTGCCCCTCCCCCTGCCTTGGAACCCAGGAAGGAACCGTTCTTTCCCCACAGCGGCCCCTAGCGGTGGTAGTTTGGGCTCTGAGTTTCCGCACCGGAGCCGCTGGCTTGTTCCTGGAGCTTCCTCTGTCTCTTTTCTTTTCATCAGACGTAGAGGAGAAAACAACAGTCCACGACACCATAGCAGAGGTTCCCTTCCAGCACAGCCTCCACCCAGCAGGGTCCTAGCACGCCAGCGACCCCTTTCCTTCCCGTGGCCTCTGGCGGGCATTCGATGTGTCCATTTGGGAACCCCGCTAACCCCTAAGCCCGGCGCGTGAGTTTTCCTGGCAGTCGACACGCTCCCGGAAGTGCATTCGGTGGGTTTCGGCAGGATGTCTAGTGGCCGCACGTGTCCCGCCACTACCACTGGGGACAACTCCCGAGTGGAGAATTCTCCCCCTCATCACAACTGTCTTACACCTCCAGGCCTTAGGCCCCTCCCGCCAGCAGCCACGGTCTCCAGAGCAACGGAGGCGGGGCGGGGGCGGGGCGAGTCTGCCGGGGGCGGGGGCGGCAGGGGGCGTGGCCTCCCCGGCGGGCTTGGGCGCCTGTGCCTGGGTCCCGGCTCGGCGGCGCGGGGGAGAGGCCCGGCTCGGGGGCGGGGGGGCGGCGGCTGGAGCCAGACGGGGCTGAGATCCCACAGGGCTGTTGGAGGCGCTTCTCCCGCTGCCAGGTGTCGGCACTATTGCTTCCTGCTGTGCTGGCGACCATCTTCTCCTCCCTCTTAGCTGACCTGGGCAAGTCCAAGGAACTTGAGCCTAGGGCTTGCAGCTGGGCTGAGGCTCCGGTCCCAGCTGGCACGGGGCCTGTCCAGAGATTCAAGGCTCCTGCGCAGGCACAAACCCCCAGTGCCGGGCTCAGCTTCAGCCAAAGGGACAGGAGAGGCATGTGGAGGGAGGCCCCACCTGAGACCGACTCCACCCCATGCAAGAGCACGTATACTCAAGTAGGGCCCACTGGCAGGGCACTCAAGCCCAGAGCCTCCTGCCACCAGCGTAGACCTGGCTGTCCCCGCAGCCCTCAGGAGCACCAGTGCCTGGGGCTTTATCGACTAGGCAGCTGCGCCTAGGCGAGAGGGGCTATCTGCTTTCGTTTGGAACTCTGGACAGTATACCTATGCAATTGCCTGCTATGGTAGCTTGGCACGACAACCAATAGGAAAACCACCTGGCTGCGTGGCGCGCTCTGGCAGGGCAAAATGTACCTCAGGTGACGAGTTCTTCCTTTTGTGGGTGTGTTTCAAACACTGGGGGCTGTGGCTCGAGTCAAGGCCGAAACAACCCATACAACTGCTTTGGACGGTCGCGATGCCTGCTTACAATGTCCCTGGTACACGGAACACACGGACCTGGAAGCCCAGTTGACCGCGGCGAGCCTCAAGTGAGCAGAAATGCTTTCCCCTGAAAAGCCTCACAACCCAACAGGTAAGCAGCTTCGTTTTGGGTCCGCCGAACCCGGAGAAAAGATAAATGTTCTTTCGTACGGTACCACAAAGTCGGGCGAGAGGAAAAAGGGCACGCTCGTGTCTGAGAGTCGCCTGGGTGCTCAGGGGCCCGCCCCTCTCACCCCAGAAAAGAAACACAGAGCAAGAGTGGACACTGACGAGGAAGGGGAAGACTCTGAGCCTCTGGTCTCTGAGAGACAGGCCCCTCCGGGCCTGGCAGGCAGCCAAGGCAGAAGCCCTCAGGCCACCTGTGGGAAAGGCCAGGTTTTCCGGTCCCAAAACGGTGGAGGTGACGGCGATGGGAGTCAGCACGTCTGTGACCATTGGCGTGGGAGAGACCTGCAGGGCAACGCCGGCCCTAGGTAGGCCCCCGCTTGACGAGGCCTCGGGGACGTTGGTTGGCGAGGAACCCCCCTCTTCAGAGGGACCGACCGGGCAGCCTGGCCCAACGCAGACACTTGGCCTGCACCAGGTGAGCTCTCGCTCTCGCTCTCGCTCTCGGATGGAGAGAGGGTCTCAGCCCAGTCCCAGGTCTGGCTCAGGGGTCCCCTCCCCCACAGCCCCTTCTGCAAGGGGCCCTGCCCCTCCCCCTGCCTTGGAACCCAGGAAGGAACCGTTCTTTCCCCACAGCGGCCCCTAGCGGTGGTAGTTTGGGCTCTGAGTTTCCGCACCGGAGCCGCTGGCTTGTTCCTGGAGCTTCCTCTGTCTCTTTTCTTTTCATCAGACGTAGAGGAGAAAACAACAGTCCACGACACCATAGCAGAGGTTCCCTTCCAGCACAGCCCCCACCCAGCAGGGCCCTAGCACGCCAGCGACCCCTTTCCTTCCCGTGGCCTCTGGCGGGCATTCGATGTGTCCATTTGGGAACCCCGCTAACCCCTAAGCCCGGCGCGTGAGTTTTCCTGGCAGTCGACACGCTCCCGGAAGTGCATTCGGTGGGTTTCGGCAGGATGTCTAGTGGCCGCACGTGTCCCGCCACTACCACTGGGGACAACTCCCGAGTGGAGAATTCTCCCCCTCATCACAACTGTCTTACACCTCCAGGCCTTAGGCCCCTCCCGCCAGCAGCCACGGTCTCCAGAGCAACGGAGGCGGGGCGGGGGCGGGGCGAGTCTGCCGGGGGCGGGGGCGGCAGGGGGCGTGGCCTCCCCGGCGGGCTTGGGCGCCTGTGCCTGGGTCCCGGCTCGGCGGCGCGGGGGAGAGGCCCGGCTCGGGGGGGGGGGGGGCGGCGGCTGGAGCCAGACGGGGCTGAGATCCCACAGGGCTGTTGGAGGCGCTTCTCCCGCTGCCAGGTGTCGGCACTATTGCTTCCTGCTGTGCTGGCGACCATCTTCTCCTCCCTCTTAGCTGACCTGGGCAAGTCCAAGGAACTTGAGCCTAGGGCTTGCAGCTGGGCTGAGGCTCCGGTCCCAGCTGGCACGGGGCCTGTCCAGAGATTCAAGGCTCCTGCGCAGGCACAAACCCCCAGTGCCGGGCTCAGCTTCAGCCAAAGGGACAGGAGAGGCATGTGGAGGGAGGCCCCACCTGAGACCGACTCCACCCCATGCAAGAGCACGTATACTCAAGTAGGGCCCACTGGCAGGGCACTGAAGCCCAGAGCCTCCTGCCACCAGCGTAGACCTGGCTGTCCCCGCAGCCCTCAGGAGCACCAGTGCCTGGGGCTTTATCGACTAGGCAGCTGCGCCTAGGCGAGAGGGGCTATCTGCTTTCGTTTGGAACTCTGGACAGTATACCTGTGCAATTGCCTGCTATGGTAGCTTGGCACGACAACCAATAGGAAAACCACCTGGCTGCGTGGCGCGCTCTGGCAGGGCAAAATGTACCTCAGGTGACGAGTTCTTCCTTTTGTGGGTGTGTTTCAAACACTGGGGGCTGTGGCTCGAGTCAAGGCCAAAACAACCCATACAACTGCTTTGGACGGTCGCGATGCCTGCTTACAATGTCCCTGGTACACGGAACACACGGACCTGGAAGCCCAGTTGACCGCGGCGAGCCTCAAGTGAGCAGAAATGCTTTCCCCTGAAAAGCCTCACAACCCAACAGGTAAGCAGCTTCGTTTTGGGTCCGCCGAACCCGGAGAAAAGATAAATGTTCTTTCGTACGGTACCACAAAGTCGGGCGAGAGGAAAAAGGGCACGCTCATGTCTGAGAGTCGCCTGGGTGCTCAGGGGCCCGCCCCTCTCACCCCAGAAAAGAAACACAGAGCAAGAGTGGACACTGACGAGGAAGGGGAAGACTCTGAGCCTCTGGTCTCTGAGAGACAGGCCCCTCCGGGCCTGGCAGGCAGCCAAGGCAGAAGCCCTCAGGCCACCTGTGGGAAAGGCCAGGTTTTCCGGTCCCAAAACGGTGGAGGTGACGGCGATGGGAGTCAGCACGTCTGTGACCATTGGCGTGGGAGAGACCTGCAGGGCAACGCCGGCCCTAGGTAGGCCCCCGCTTGACGAGGCCTCGGGGACGTTGGTTGGCGAGGAACCCCCCTCTTCAGAGGGACCGACCGGGCAGCCTGGCCCAACGCAGACACTTGGCCTGCACCAGGTGAGCTCTCGCTCTCGCTCTCGCTCTCGGATGGAGAGAGGGTCTCAGCCCAGTCCCAGGTCTGGCTCAGGGGTCCCCTCCCCCACAGCCCCTTCTGCAAGGGGCCCTGCCCCTCCCCCTGCCTTGGAACCCAGGAAGGAACCGTTCTTTCCCCACAGCGGCCCCTAGCGGTGGTAGTTTGGGCTCTGAGTTTCCGCACCGGAGCCGCTGGCTTGTTCCTGGAGCTTCCTCTGTCTCTTTTCTTTTCATCAGACGTAGAGGAGAAAACAACAGTCCACGACACCATAGCAGAGGTTCCCTTCCAGCACAGCCCCCACCCAGCAGGGTCCTAGCACGCCAGCGACCCCTTTCCTTCCCGTGGCCTCTGGCGGGCATTCGATGTGTCCATTTGGGAACCCCGCTAACCCCTAAGCCCGGCGCGTGAGTTTTCCTGGCAGTCGACACGCTCCCGGAAGTGCATTCGGTGGGTTTCGGCAGGATGTCTAGTGGCCGCACGTGTCCCGCCACTACCACTGGGGACAACTCCCGAGTGGAGAATTCTCCCCCTCATCACAACTGTCTTACACCTCCAGGCCTTAGGCCCCTCCCGCCAGCAGCCACGGTCTCCAGAGCAACGGAGGCGGGGCGGGGGCGGGGCGAGTCTGCCGGGGGCGGGGGCGGCAGGGGGCGTGGCCTCCCCGGCGGGCTTGGGCGCCTGTGCCTGGGTCCCGGCTCGGCGGCGCGGGGGAGAGGCCCGGCTCGCGGGGGGGGGGGGGGGCGGCGGCTGGAGCCAGACGGGGCTGAGATCCCACAGGGCTGTTGGAGGCGCTTCTCCCGCTGCCAGGTGTCGGCACTATTGCTTCCTGCTGTGCTGGCGACCATCTTCTCCTCCCTCTTAGCTGACCTGGGCAAGTCCAAGGAACTTGAGCCTAGGGCTTGCAGCTGGGCTGAGGCTCCGGTCCCAGCTGGCACGGGGCCTGTCCAGAGATTCAAGGCTCCTGCGCAGGCACAAACCCCCAGTGCCGGGCTCAGCTTCAGCCAAAGGGACAGGAGAGGCATGTGGAGGGAGGCCCCACCTGAGACCGACTCCACCCCATGCAAGAGCACGTATACTCAAGTAGGGCCCACTGGCAGGGCACTGAAGCCCAGAGCCTCCTGCCACCAGCGTAGACCTGGCTGTCCCCGCAGCCCTCAGGAGCACCAGTGCCTGGGGCTTTATCGACTAGGCAGCTGCGCCTAGGCGAGAGGGGCTATCTGCTTTCGTTTGGAACTCTGGACAGTATACCTGTGCAATTGCCTGCTATGGTAGCTTGGCACGACAACCAATAGGAAAACCACCTGGCTGCGTGGCGCGCTCTGGCAGGGCAAAATGTACCTCAGGTGACGAGTTCTTCCTTTTGTGGGTGTGTTTCAAACACTGGGGGCTGTGGCTCGAGTCAAGGCCAAAACAACCCATACAACTGCTTTGGACGGTCGCGATGCCTGCTTACAATGTCCCTGGTACACGGAACACACGGACCTGGAAGCCCAGTTGACCGCGGCGAGCCTCAAGTGAGCAGAAATGCTTTCCCCTGAAAAGCCTCACAACCCAACAGGTAAGCAGCTTCGTTTTGGGTCCGCCGAACCCGGAGAAAAGATAAATGTTCTTTCGTACGGTACCACAAAGTCGGGCGAGAGGAAAAAGGGCACGCTCATGTCTGAGAGTCGCCTGGGTGCTCAGGGGCCCGCCCCTCTCACCCCAGAAAAGAAACACAGAGCAAGAGTGGACACTGACGAGGAAGGGGAAGACTCTGAGCCTCTGGTCTCTGAGAGACAGGCCCCTCCGGGCCTGGCAGGCAGCCAAGGCAGAAGCCCTCAGGCCACCTGTGGGAAAGGCCAGGTTTTCCGGTCCCAAAACGGTGGAGGTGACGGCGATGGGAGTCAGCACGTCTGTGACCATTGGCGTGGGAGAGACCTGCAGGGCAACGCCGGCCCTAGGTAGGCCCCCGCTTGACGAGGCCTCGGGGACGTTGGTTGGCGAGGAACCCCCCTCTTCAGAGGGACCGACCGGGCAGCCTGGCCCAACGCAGACACTTGGCCTGCACCAGGTGAGCTCTCGCTCTCGCTCTCGCTCTCGGATGGAGAGAGGGTCTCAGCCCAGTCCCAGGTCTGGCTCCGGGGTCCCCTCCCCCACAGCCCCTTCTGCAAGGGGCCCTGCCCCTCCCCCTGCCTTGGAACCCAGGAAGGAACCGTTCTTTCCCCACAGCGGCCCCTAGCGGTGGTAGTTTGGGCTCTGAGTTTCCGCACCGGAGCCGCTGGCTTGTTCCTGGAGCTTCCTCTGTCTCTTTTCTTTTCATCAGACGTAGAGGAGAAAACAACAGTCCACGACACCATAGCAGAGGTTCCCTTCCAGCACAGCCCCCACCCAGCAGGGTCCTAGCACGCCAGCGACCCCTTTCCTTCCCGTGGCCTCTGGCGGGCATTCGATGTGTCCATTTGGGAACCCCGCTAACCCCTAAGCCCGGCGCGTGAGTTTTCCTGGCAGTCGACACGCTCCCGGAAGTGAATTCGGTGGGTTTCGGCAGGATGTCTAGTGGCCGCACGTGTCCCGCCACTACCACTGGGGACAACTCCCGAGTGGAGAATTCTCCCCCTCATCACAACTGTCTTACACCTCCAGGCCTTAGGCCCCTCCCGCCAGCAGCCACGGTCTCCAGAGCAACGGAGGCGGGGCGGGGGCGGGGCGAGTCTGCCGGGGGCGGGGGCGGCAGGGGGCGTGGCCTCCCCGGCGGGCTTGGGCGCCTGTGCCTGGGTCCCGGCTCGGCGGCGCGGGGGAGAGGCCCGGCTCGCGGGGGGGGGGGGGGCGGCGGCTGGAGCCAGACGGGGCTGAGATCCCACAGGGCTGTTGGAGGCGCTTCTCCCGCTGCCAGGTGTCGGCACTATTGCTTCCTGCTGTGCTGGCGACCATCTTCTCCTCCCTCTTAGCTGACCTGGGCAAGTCCAAGGAACTTGAGCCTAGGGCTTGCAGCTGGGCTGAGGCTCCGGTCCCAGCTGGCACGGGGCCTGTCCAGAGATTCAAGGCTCCTGCGCAGGCACAAACCCCCAGTGCCGGGCTCAGCTTCAGCCAAAGGGACAGGAGAGGCATGTGGGGGGAGGCCCCACCTGAGACCGACTCCACCCCATGCAAGAGCACGTATACTCAAGTAGGGCCCACTGGCAGGGCACTGAAGCCCAGAGCCTCCTGCCACCAGCGTAGACCTGGCTGTCCCCGCAGCCCTCAGGAGCACCAGTGCCTGGGGCTTTATCGACTAGGCAGCTGCGCCTAGGCGAGAGGGGCTATCTGCTTTCGTTTGGAACTCTGGACAGTATACCTGTGCAATTGCCTGCTATGGTAGCTTGGCACGACAACCAATAGGAAAACCACCTGGCTGCGTGGCGCGCTCTGGCAGGGCAAAATGTACCTCAGGTGACGAGTTCTTCCTTTTGTGGGTGTGTTTCAAACACTGGGGGCTGTGGCTCGAGTCAAGGCCAAAACAACCCATACAACTGCTTTGGACGGTCGCGATGCCTGCTTACAATGTCCCTGGTACACGGAACACACGGACCTGGAAGCCCAGTTGACCGCGGCGAGCCTCAAGTGAGCAGAAATGCTTTCCCCTGAAAAGCCTCACAACCCAACAGGTAAGCAGCTTCGTTTTGGGTCCGCCGAACCCGGAGAAAAGATAAATGTTCTTTCGTACGGTACCACAAAGTCGGGCGAGAGGAAAAAGGGCACGCTCATGTCTGAGAGTCGCCTGGGTGCTCAGGGGCCCGCCCCTCTCACCCCAGAAAAGAAACACAGAGCAAGAGTGGACACTGACGAGGAAGGGGAAGACTCTGAGCCTCTGGTCTCTGAGAGACAGGCCCCTCCGGGCCTGGCAGGCAGCCAAGGCAGAAGCCCTCAGGCCACCTGTGGGAAAGGCCAGGTTTTCCGGTCCCAAAACGGTGGAGGTGACGGCGATGGGAGTCAGCACGTCTGTGACCATTGGCGTGGGAGAGACCTGCAGGGCAACGCCGGCCCTAGGTAGGCCCCCGCTTGACGAGGCCTCGGGGACGTTGGTTGGCGAGGAACCCCCCTCTTCAGAGGGACCGACCGGGCAGCCTGGCCCAACGCAGACACTTGGCCTGCACCAGGTGAGCTCTCGCTCTCGCTCTCGCTCTCGGATGGAGAGAGGGTCTCAGCCCAGTCCCAGGTCTGGCTCCGGGGTCCCCTCCCCCACAGCCCCTTCTGCAAGGGGCCCTGCCCCTCCCCCTGCCTTGGAACCCAGGAAGGAACCGTTCTTTCCCCACAGCGGCCCCTAGCGGTGGTAGTTTGGGCTCTGAGTTTCCGCACCGGAGCCGCTGGCTTGTTCCTGGAGCTTCCTCTGTCTCTTTTCTTTTCATCAGACGTAGAGGAGAAAACAACAGTCCACGACACCATAGCAGAGGTTCCCTTCCAGCACAGCCCCCACCCAGCAGGGTCCTAGCACGCCAGCGACCCCTTTCCTTCCCGTGGCCTCTGGCGGGCATTCGATGTGTCCATTTGGGAACCCCGCTAACCCCTAAGCCCGGCGCGTGAGTTTTCCTGGCAGTCGACACGCTCCCGGAAGTGCATTCGGTGGGTTTCGGCAGGATGTCTAGTGGCCGCACGTGTCCCGCCACTACCACTGGGGACAACTCCCGAGTGGAGAATTCTCCCCCTCATCACAACTGTCTTACACCTCCAGGCCTTAGGCCCCTCCCGCCAGCAGCCACGGTCTCCAGAGCAACGGAGGCGGGGCGGGGGCGGGGCGAGTCTGCCGGGGGCGGGGGCGGCAGGGGGCGTGGCCTCCCCGGCGGGCTTGGGCGCCTGTGCCTGGGTCCCGGCTCGGCGGCGCGGGGGAGAGGCCCGGCTCGGGGGGGGGGGGGGGGGGGGGCGGCGGCTAGAGCCAGACGGGGCTGAGATCCCACAGGGCTGTTGGAGGCGCTTCTCCCGCTGCCAGGTGTCGGCACTATTGCTTCCTGCTGTGCTGGCGACCATCTTCTCCTCCCTCTTAGCTGACCTGGGCAAGTCCAAGGAACTTGAGCCTAGGGCTTGCAGCTGGGCTGAGGCTCCGGTCCCAGCTGGCACGGGGCCTGTCCAGAGATTCAAGGCTCCTGCGCAGGCACAAACCCCCAGTGCCGGGCTCAGCTTCAGCCAAAGGGACAGGAGAGGCATGTGGAGGGAGGCCCCACCTGAGACCGACTCCACCCCATGCAAGAGCTCGTATACTCAAGTAGGGCCCACTGGCAGGGCACTCAAGCCCAGAGCCTCCTGCCACCAGCGTAGACCTGGCTGTCCCCGCAGCCCTCAGGAGCACCAGTGCCTGGGGCTTTATCGACTAGGCAGCTGCGCCTAGGCGAGAGGGGCTATCTGCTTTCGTTTGGAACTCTGGACAGTATACCTGTGCAATTGCCTGCTATGGTAGCTTGGCACGACAACCAATAGGAAAACCACCTGGCTGCGTGGCGCGCTCTGGCAGGGCAAAATGTACCTCAGGTGACGAGTTCTTCCTTTTGTGGGTGTGTTTCAAACACTGGGGGCTGTGGCTCGAGTCAAGGCCAAAACAACCCATACAACTGCTTTGGACGGTCGCGATGCCTGCTTACAATGTCCCTGGTACACGGAACACACGGACCTGGAAGCCCAGTTGACCGCGGCGAGCCTCAAGTGAGCAGAAATGTTTTCCCCTGAAAAGCCTCACAACCCAACAGGTAAGCAGCTTCGTTTTGGGTCCGCCGAACCCGGAGAAAAGATAAATGTTCTTTCGTACGGTACCACAAAGTCGGGCGAGAGGAAAAAGGGCACGCTCATGTCTGAGAGTCGCCTGGGTGCTCAGGGGCCCGCCCCTCTCACCCCAGAAAAGAAACACAGAGCAAGAGTGGACACTGACGAGGAAGGGGAAGACTCTGAGCCTCTGGTCTCTGAGAGACAGGCCCCTCCGGGCCTGGCAGGCAGCCAAGGCAGAAGCCCTCAGGCCACCTGTGGGAAAGGCCAGGTTTTCCGGTCCCAAAACGGTGGAGGTGACGGCGATGGGAGTCAGCACGTCTGTGACCATTGGCGTGGGAGAGACCTGCAGGGCAACGCCGGCCCTAGGTAGGCCCCCGCTTGACGAGGCCTCGGGGACGTTGGTTGGCGAGGAACCCCCCTCTTCAGAGGGACCGACCGGGCAGCCTGGCCCAACGCAGACACTTGGCCTGCACCAGGTGAGCTCTCGCTCTCGCTCTCGCTCTCGGATGGAGAGAGGGTCTCAGCCCAGTCCCAGGTCTGGCTCCGGGGTCCCCTCCCCCACAGCCCCTTCTGCAAGGGGCCCTGCCCCTCCCCCTGCCTTGGAACCCAGGAAGGAACCGTTCTTTCCCCACAGCGGCCCCTAGCGGTGGTAGTTTGGGCTCTGAGTTTCCGCACCGGAGCCGCTGGCTTGTTCCTGGAGCTTCCTCTGTCTCTTTTCTTTTCATCAGACGTAGAGGAGAAAACAACAGTCCACGACACCATAGCAGAGGTTCCCTTCCAGCACAGCCCCCACCCAGCAGGGTCCTAGCACGCCAGCGACCCCTTTCCTTCCCGTGGCCTCTGGCGGGCATTCGATGTGTCCATTTGGGAACCCCGCTAACCCCTAAGCCCGGCGCGTGAGTTTTCCTGGCAGTCGACACGCTCCCGGAAGTGCATTCGGTGGGTTTCGGCAGGATGTCTAGTGGCCGCACGTGTCCCGCCACTACCACTGGGGACAACTCCCGAGTGGAGAATTCTCCCCCTCATCACAACTGTCTTACACCTCCAGGCCTTAGGCCCCTCCCGCCAGCAGCCACGGTCTCCAGAGCAACGGAGGCGGGGCGGGGGCGGGGCGAGTCTGCCGGGGGCGGGGGCGGCAGGGGGCGTGGCCTCCCCGGCGGGCTTGGGCGCCTGTGCCTGGGTCCCGGCTCAGCCTGGGAGGGGAGAGGCCCGGCTCGGGGGGGGGGGGGCGGCGGCTGGAGTCAGACGGGGCTGAGATCCCACAGGGCTGTTGGAGGCGCTTCTCCCGCTGCCAGGTGTCGGCACTATTGCTTCCTGCTGTGCTGGCGACCATCTTCTCCTCCCTCTTAGCTGACCTGGGCAAGTCCAAGGAACTTGAGCCTAGGGCTTGCAGCTGGGCTGTGGCTCAGGTCACAGCTGGCATGCGGCCTGTCCAGAGATTCAAGGCTCCTGCGCAGGCACAAACCCCCAGTGCCGGGCTCAGCTTCAGCCAAAGGGACAGGAGAGGCTTGTGGAGGGAGGTCCCACCTGAGACCGACTCCACCCCATGCAAGAGCACGTATACTCAAGCAGCGTCCACTGGCAGGGCACTGAAGCCCAGAGCCTCCGGCCACCAGCGTAGACCTGGCTGTCCCCGCCGCCGTCAGGAGCACCAGTGCCTGGGGCTTTATCGACTAGGCAGCTGCGCCTAGGCGAGAGGGGCTATCTGCTTTCGTTTGGAACTCTGGACAGTATACCTGTGCAATTGCCTGCTATGGTAGCTTGGCACGACAACCAATAGGAAAACCACCTGGCTGTGTGGCGTGCTCTGGCAGGGCTAAATGTACTTCAGGTGATGAGTTCTTCCTTTTGTGTGTGTGTTTCAAACACTGGGGGTTGTGGCTCGAGTCAATGCCAAAATAACCCATACGACTGCTTTGGATGGTGGCGATGCCTGCTTACATTGTCCCTGGTACACGGAACACACGGACCTGGAAGCCCAGTTGACCGCGGCGAGCCTCAAGTGAGCAGAAATGCTTTCCCCTGAAAAGCCTCACAACCCAACAGGTAAGCAGCTCCGTTTTGGGTCCCCCAAATGCGGTGAAAAGATAAATGTTCATTCGTACGGTACCACAAAGTCAGGCGAGCGGAAAAAGGGCACGCTCATGTCTGAGAGTCACCTGGGTGCTCAGGGGCCCGTCCCTCTCACCCCAGAAAAGAAACACAGAGCAAGAGTGGACACTGACGAGGAAGGGTTAGACTCTGATCCTCTGGTCTCTGAGAGACAGGCCCATCCGGGCCTGGCAGGCAGCCAAGGGAGAAGCCCTCAGGCCGCCTGTGGGAAAGGCCTGTCTAATTTCATGGTACCCACAAAACTTCCTGTGCTCATGACCTGGCCTTTTCACCCGGAATGAAAAAAAAAATGTCACCCTTTGAGAACCAGCAGGATAGCAGCAGAATAATTAGCTCCTAGTGTCAGTTCCTGCTACACGCTAGTTATTAAACACCCAGAGCTATCTGGAGCTAACTGAAGCACCTGTTTGTGGGCTTCAGGAGGCCAGAAGAGCATCTTTCAACATACTTGAAGGAATAGAAGGAGGACACTGCCCATCTGCAGAGAGGATTCATAAGGACAGCTTTCCATTCCACAGAAGCTGGTACCTATCCTCCAGTGGAGGCACATGCCACCTCGGGAGCTGTTCAGTGACTGGAATTGAATGCCCCATTTCCCAAAAATGAGGGAGGAAGAGATGGTTGGGCACCAACTTCAGCAACTGATGAATAAATTCAGTGGACTAAAGTATAATTCTGAGAACAGCTAAAGTTTTAGCCTGTTCAAATCAGAAAGAGGCTGGTAGCCACCATCTTAACACCACATCTGGCATGAGGGGAAGTAGAGCAAACTGAAAATCACACAGCTGGGGGGACTGACTTACTTTCATTCGGTCAGATTGCAGCTGTAGCCTAGGGCCCCTCACCACCTCTGGCATGGAGAAAGCTGGGGTGATCTGTGCCAGCCTCTCCAGGAAATCACCAGCCAAACCAAAGAGGCCAGTGATCATCCTACTCTGGCAGCACAAGCCACCCCAGGAGCTACTCTGTGGATGAAGTTGGAAGCTGCATTTCCCAAAAAGAGGGGATAGGAGATGGCTGGCTACTAATTTTGTCTACTGATTGGTAGACTCAGCTGGCTAAAGTAAAAACCTAGGAACAGCTGGGGTGTGAACCTGTCCAAGTTGGAAAGAGGCTGGTGGCTGCCATTTTGACTCAGCCCCCAGCATCAAGGGAAGCTGGGCTGATCAAAAATTGTGATGTTGGTAAGAACTGGTTTCTTTCACCCAGATCAGCCTCCAGCCCTAGACTAGGCTTCATCCCCACCTTTGTCAGGGAGGAGGCTGGTGGTTCCAGTAGCAGCCTATCCAGGTAACTGCAGGTATCTTTGGCAGGCACAGACTGAATAATCAGAAGTCTATTGGGGAAATGTGGTCATCTTGGACCAGCACTGCAGATTGCTGCCCACACCTGCAGCTCCATCCCTGTCCCAGGCAGGGGAGAAAAGGGCATGAAGCTTCATCAGTCTTTCTGGGCAACTACAGTCTAGGCCTACAAGACTCAGATTATTCCACACATCTGTGACTCTGCCCCAACCCCTGGGAAAGGAGAAAGCTAGGAGAAGCTTCATTGGTCCCTGGGACAATGAGGGCAGCTTGAGCCTCCACAGCTTATAGCACCAATTACATCCTTGGCTCCTATTGCACAACCAGCAAGAGAGAAAGGGCTTCCTGCCTAAAGAGAAAAACTGCACCCAGAATAAATACTCTAGTAACCCAGATGCCAAGACACCAAAAAATAATTACAATCCACACCAAGAAAAAGGATGATATGGAAAAGTTAAAGGAAAAAGATAAGCCTTCAGACAACATAAAGGAGTTGAGACTACAAAGGAGTTGAGACTACTAATCAGAGATGTTTAAGCAAATCTCCTTAATGAATTCGCTGAGATGACTAAAGAAATTAAGGATATTTAGAAGACATTGAATGAGCAAAAAGAAGAATTTGAAAGCATACATAGAAAAATAGCAGATCTGATGAGAATGAAAGGTGCAATAAATGAAATTAGAAAAACATTGGAATCATATAATAGCAGATTTGAGGAGGCAGAAGAAAGGACTGGTGAGTTGAAAAAATGGCTTCTGAAAGTGAACATACAAAAGAACAGATGAAGAAAAGAATGGAAAAAAATGTACAAGGTCTCAGGGAACTAAATGACAGCAAAAGGCATGCAAACATGCATGTCATGGGTGTCCCAGAGGAAGAGGAGGAAAAAGAGGCAGAAGGAATATTTGAAGAAACCATGGTAGAAAATTTCCCAACCCTATTGAAGAATATAGATACCCATGTCCAAGAAGCACAATGTACTCCCATCTGAAAAAGTCTGAATAGACAAACTCTGAGAAACATACTAATCAGAATAGGAAATGCCAAGGGCAAAGAGGGAACTCTGAGAACAGCAAGAGATAAATAGAAGTTCCAAAAAATCTACAATGGTCTCAGAGTTAATTAACAAGTTCAGAAAAGTTGCAGTATTCATGATCAATATAAAATAATACACCTGTTTCTATACACTGGTAATGATCATGCTGAGGGGAAAAAAAAAAGAAAAAAATCATTTGCAATAGTAACTAGTAACTAAAAGAATCATATATCTAGGTATAAATTTAACCAAGGACTTGACTTGAATGCAGAAAATGACAAAACAGTGCTTTAAAAAATGACAGAGACTGCCTAATAAATGGGAGGACATTTTGTGCTCATGATTTGGAAAACTAAATATCATTCAATATCAATTCTATCTAAATTGATTTACAAATTCAACACAATCACAATCAAAATGCCAACTGCCTACTTTCAGAAATGGAAAAGTGAAATACCAGATTTATTTCAAAGGGAAATGTGCCCTGATGAGCCAAAGATATCTTTAAAAAGAATGAACTCAATCGACTCACAACTCCTGAATTTAAAGCATATTACAAAGCTACAGTGGTCAAAACAGCATGGTAGTGGCATAAAGATAGATGTAAGATCAAAATGTCTTTCCAGTGAACATCAGATCCAATGGAATTGATTTAAGAGTTCAAAAATTGACTGACACATCTACAGCCAATTGATATTTGACAAGGCTGTCAAGTCCACCCAACTGGGACAGAACTGTCTCTTCACAAAATAGTGCTGTGAGAACTGGATTTTCATATCCAAAAGATTAAAGGAGGGCCCTTATCTCACTCTTTATACAAAAATTAACTCAAAATAGATCAAAGACCTAAATATAAGGGCCAGAGCCATAAAACTAAAAGAAAACATAGGGAAGCATTTTCAAGATCTTATTATAGGCAATAGCTTAGACTTTACATGAAAAGCACAGGCAATGAAAGAAAAAAAAAGATAAATGGTCCTCTTCAAAATTAAAAACATTTGCACTTCAAAGGATTGTCAAGAAAGTGCAAAGGCAGCCTGCTTATTCGGAGAAAATATTTGCACACCCCATATCTAATGAGTTCAATATCTGGAATATATAAAGAATTCCTACAACTGAACAATAAAAAGGCAAACAACCCAATAAAAATGGGTGAAAGACTAGAATAGGCATTTTCTAAGAAGAAATAGAATGACAAATAAGCACATGAAAAGATGTTCAACATCACTAGTTATTAGGGAAATGCAAAAGAAAACCAGGGATTTAATTTCAGACCTACTATAATGGCCACTATTAGGAAAACAGAAAGCAGAAAGAATTGGGAAGGATGTGGAGAAAGAGCAGCACTCATTCACTGCTGGTGGAAATGTAAAATATTACATTGGCTATGGAAGACAGATTGGTGGTTGCTCAAGAAGCTAAGTATAGAATCGCCACATGATCTGGCAATCCCACTAATAGTTATGTACAGAGAAGAACTGAAAGCGGGGATGCAACTAGACATTTGCACTTTGATGTTCATAGCGCCACTTTTAACAATTACCAAAAGATGTAAGCATGGGAAATGGACTTGGCCCAGTGGTTAGGGCGTCCGTCTACCACATGGGAGGTCCGTGGTTCAAGCCCCGGGCCTCCTTGACCCTTGGAGCTGGCCCATGCACAGTGCTGATGCGCGCAAGGAGTGCCCTGCCACGCAGGGGTGTCCCCCACATAGGGGAGCCCCACGCGCAAGGAGTGCACCCGTAAGGAGAGCCGCCCAGCACGAAAGAAAGTGCAGCCTGCCCAGGAATGGCGCCACCCACACTTCCCATGCTGCTGATGACAACAGAAGCGGACAAAGAAACAAGATGCAGCAAATAGACACAGAGAACAGACAACCGGGGGAGGGTGGGGGAGTTAAATAAATAAATAAATCTTTAAAAAAAAAAGATGTAAGCAATGCAATTATCTATCAACTAGAAAGATTTGAAGGGATTAACAAATATAGTATATACATATGATTGATTATTATTAAGTTGTGAGAAAGAATGAAGTCCTGATGCATGTGACAACATGGATTAACCTTGTGGTCATTATGTTGAGTTAAATAAGTCAGACACAAAATTACAAATATTATTTGATCTTACTAATATGAACTAATAATAACCAACTCATAGATTTAGAATCTAGAATCTAGCTCATGTGGAGATAGAATGGAGGTAAAGAATGGGAAGCTGATGCTAATTTCTGCAGAATTTCTATTTAGGTTGATTGTAAATGTTGGAAATGGATAGAAGTGATGATAGCTCATTATTGAGAGTGTAATAAACAGTGCTAAAATATGCATGTGAATGTAGTGAAAGACCAAATTTTGGGTCATGTATGCTACTAGAAGGAAAGTTATAGAATCAAAAATGGAACTGTAGAAGAACCAGCAAGATGGCGGCAGAGTAAGGAGCTCCTAGAGTCAGCTCCTGCTACAGGGAATTAGCAAACACCCAGAGCTCTCTGGAGCTAGCTGAAGCACCTGTTTGGGGGCTCCATGAGGCCAGAAGAACATCCTGCAACACCCTTGGGGGAGTAGAAGGAGGCGAGTGCCTGTCTGCAGAGAAGACTCATAAGTAAAGTGTTCCACACTATGGAGGCCAGTGCCCATCCTCCACTGGAGGCACAAGCCACCTCAGGAGCTATTCTGTGGCTGGAATTGAAAGCTCCGCTTCCCCAAAATGGGGGAGGAAGAGACATTTGGTCACCAATTTCAGCTACTGATGAGGAAATTCAGTGGGCTACAGTATGATCCTGAGAACAGCTAAGGTTTGAGCCTGTCCAGGTTAGAAAGAGGCTGGGAGCCACCATCTTAGCTCTGCACTTGGCTCAAGCAGGGTGGACTGAGAATCCCAGTGCTGGTGAGGACTGGCTTCTTCCCATCCAGATCATATTGCAGGTCTAGCCTAGGCCCCAGTGCTGCCTCCAGCAGGGAGGAAGCTGTAATGATCTGCACCAGCCTCTCCGGGTAATTACTGGCCAAGCCACGGAGACTGGTGATCATCCTACTCTGAGAGCATAAGCTGCCCCAGGAGGTGTTCTGTGACGGGAATTGGAAGTTCCATTTCCCGGAAACAGGGGAGGAAGAGATGGTTGGCTGCCAATTTCAGCTATGGATTGGGAGACTTGGCTGGCTAAGAGATAACCTTGGGAAAGGCTGGGGTGAGAATGAGCCCAAGTCAGAAAGAGGCCAGTAGCCATGATTATGACTCTGCCCCTGCCTGAGGGGAAGATGGGCTGACTAAAACTTTTAGGGTCTGCAGGAACCAGTTTCTTTCATGCAGATCTGCCTGCAGCCCTAGCCTAGGCTTCAGTCTGCCTCTGGTAGGAAGGAGGCTGAGGAGCCCTGAATGAGCCTATACAGATAACTGCAGGGAACTTTGGCTGGCATAGACTGAAAATCAGAAGTCTACCAGGGCAACTGCATTCATCTGTACCCACACTGCATACAAGGGAAAGGGATGTGAAGCTCCATCAGTCTCTATGGGCAACTACAGTCTTCATCTGCATGTGGATTATTCCACATAGCTGTGACTGTCCCTACCCCTGGCAAAGGAGAGTGTTGGAAGAAGCATCATTGGTCCCTGGTACAATGAGGGCAGCTTGAGCCTCCACAGCTTACAGCACCAACTACATGCTTGGCTCCTACTGCACAACCAGCAAGGGAGAAATGATAGGAAGCCATAAGATAAAGAGAAAACCTGCACCCAGAAAAAAATACTCTAGTAAGCCAGATGCAAAGACACCAACACAAAATTACAACCCACACCAAGAAACTGGAAGCTATGGCCCAGTTAAAGGAACAAAATAAGCCTCCAGATGACATAAAGGAGTTGAGACAACTAATCATAGATGTTCAAAGAAATCTCCTTAATAAATTCAATGAGATGGCTAAAGAGATTAAGGATATTAAGAAGACATTGGATGGGCAAAAAGAAGAATTTGAAAGCATACATAGAAAAATAGCAGATCTTATGAGAATGAAAGGTGCAATCAATGAAATTTAAAAAAGACATTGGAATCATATAATAGGAGATTTGAGGAGGCAGAAGAAAGACTTGGTGAGCTTGAAGAAATGGCCTCTGAAAGTGAACATACAAAAGAAGAGATGAAGAAAAGAATGGAAAAAATTCAACAAGGTCTCAGGGAACTAAATGACAGCAAAAGCCATGCAAATATATGTGTCATGGGTGTCCCAGAAGGAGAAAAGAAGGGAAAAGAGGCAGAAGGAATATTTAAAGAAATAATGTTAGAAAATTTCCTAACCCTATTGAAAGACATATGTATCCCTGTCCAAGAAGCACAATGTACTCCCATCTGAAAAAATCCATATAGACCAACTCCAAGACACATACTCATGAGAATGTCAAAGGCCAAAGACAGAGAATTCTGAGAGCAGCAAGAGAAAAGCAATGCATAACATATAAGGGATATCCAATAAGATTAAGTACCAATTTCTCACCAGAATCCATGGAGGCAAAAAGATAGTCGTCTGATATATTTAAAATAGTACAAGAGAAAAACTTCCAGCTGAGAATCTTATATCCAGAAAGACTGTCTTTCAAAAATGAGGGTGAAATTAGAATATTTACAGATAAACAGAAACTGAGAGAATTTCTAAGCAAGAGACTAGATTTTCAGGAAATACTAAAGGGTGTGTTAGAGCCTGAAAAGAAAAGACAGGAGAGAGAGGCCTGGAAGAAAGTCTAGAAATGAAGACTGAATCAATAAAAGTAACTAAGAGTGCCAAAGGAGTGGTGAAAATAAAATATGACAGATTAAACTCAAATAGGACTAAAATGAACCAATGATGTAAAACACTTGTATTCAGAAAAATGCAACTCAATGTTAAAACAAATTTAAAAAGCCCTAAATAATTGGAAGAACATTCCATGCTCATGGATGAGAAGACTAAATATCATTAAGATGTCAATTCTACTCAAAGTGATAAAACAGATTTAATGCAATCTGATAAAAATTCTACCAGCATTAAAGAAAAAATTGAAAACATGAATATTAAATTTATTTGGAAGGGTAAGGAACCCTGAATAACCAGAAACATCATAAAAAGGAAAAGTGAACCATCATCTCCAGACTTTAAATCATAATACCTACCTATACTGGTTAAAACAGCATGGTACTGGCCTAAAGACAGACACAGTAGACCAATGGAACCAAATTTATGGTTCAGAAACAGACCCTTACAGGTATGGTCAAGTGATTTTTGACTAGCCTGTCAAACTCACACAGCTTGGGCAGAACAATCCATTCAACAATCCAATCCAATCCAAAGAATTGGACATCCATAGCTGAAAGAAGGAAAGAGGACCACTATCTCACACCTTATCCAAAAATTAACTAAAAATGGATCAGAAAACTAAAAATAAAAGCAAGAACCATAAAACTTCTAGAAGAAATTATTGGAAAATATCTTCAAGACCTGGTGGTAGGTGGTGGATTCTTAAAGGAGATAAGAGAAGGACTGAGTGGATTACTGATGTTTAATGTATGTAGAAGTTTTAATTAGCTTTACTGTAAAATTGTGGAAATATATAGAGTGGATGGTAACACAGTGAGTGGCAGCTGGTTTATAAATGGAGATGTGACTGAAAATGGTAGTCTAGTTATGTAAATGCCAATTGACAAAATGGTTGAGAATAATCTAGGAACTGGATAGCACAGTAAACTAAGAGGTGGGTGAGAATTGTGGTTGATGGTATCGATGCAAGAGTGTCCTTTATGAACTAGAACAAATGTATATCACTACTACACGATGCTGGGAATGTGGAGAGGCATGGGAAAAATAAAGCTGGAGTGACCTATGGACTGTGGTTAGTAGTAATAGCATAATATTCTTACATCTACACAAAAGATGTACTGTGTTGATACTGAGGCAGTATGGAAAAAGTGAGCCAAATGTATGCTATGGACATGGCAATAATCAGATGGTATATTCTATCTGTAGCAAATGACTACATTTGATGGAGGGGTGTTGTTTGGGGATTCTGCACATGTGCATGATTGTTTTATAAGTTTACAACTTCTGTCATTAAAAATATTTAAAAAATAATAGGGTGGATTTGGGGAAAAACACACAAAATGTAAGATAAGGGCTATAATTAGTAGTAAGATTGTGACAATATTTTTTCATAATTTGTAACAAATATCTCACAACAATGAAAGGTGTTGGTAGAAGATTGATGTATGGGACCCCTGTATGATGTTATGCATGTTTGCTTTGTAAGTTCACAACTTTTACTACACACTTAGTTGTTTATGTATGTTCATATGTAAATGACATAAGGATAATACTAGTAGGATTGGTTGGGGGAAAATACTTTGTTTAGTAGTAATATTTTGACAAAGCTCTTTAATCATTAGTTTAAAAAGTTTAACAACAATGCAAATTATTGGTGGTAGGGTGAGATGTTATATGTTTGTTTGATGTTATGTATGTTTGTTTTGTAAGTTCACAACTATTATTATACACTTATTGTTTGTGTATGTTATTATGAGCGATATATTTCAATTAAAAAGTTAAATAAAAATGAACTGTATAACACATTGAACTCTGTCGTGGATGAAAACTGTGGTTAATAACACAAATATAGGAATGTTCTGTCATGAACTATAACAAATGTACTTCCCTATTACAAGGTATTAATATTAATAATAGGGTTGTATATGGAGAAAAGACACCTAATGCAAGCTATGGACTACAGTTAGTAATATTTTTTCATCAATTTTGACATAGTTACCACACAAATGCTAAGTGTTAGCAATAGGGGTGTATAGGGTAATGTTGTGTTTCTTACATGACATTAATGCAAACCTAAAACTTCACAAATTTAAAGAAAAATAATTATGCTAAGTGAAAGAAACCAGACACAAAGCACAAACTATAGTATAATCACATTTGTATAAAATATAAATATAAAAAAAAAATCTATATAGATGGAAATAGAGTAGTGGTTTATGTGGGCCTGTGGAATGATAGAAGGATTGAGAGGTTTTTTTCTCTTTGCATTAATGAAAATGTTCTACAATTGATCCTGGTGTTTAATGCTCAACTTTCTGAGTATACTGACAGCAGTTGTTTGTTTATTTATTTATTTTTCTCCCCCCTTGTTGTTTTTGTGCTAGTTGTCTGCTTGTTCTGTGCTCATTTAGTTTCTATTTTTTCAGGAAGCACTGGGAACTGAACCCAGGAACTCCCATGTGGTAAGTGGGTGCCCAACTGCTTGAGCCACAGCCACTTTCTTGTTTGTATGCTTTTTTTAAAATTTTAATTTATTTTATTTTATTTTAAAAATATTACATTCAAAAAATATGAGGTCCCATTCAACCCCACCGCCCCCACCCCCACTCCCCCCACAGCAACACTTTCTCCCATCATCATGACACATCCATTGCACCTAGTGTGGTATGTAAATATATCTCCATAAAACCACTTCAAAACATTGCTAAAAGAAATCAAAGAAGATCTAAATAAATAGGAAAACATTGTGTGTTCATGGATTGGAAGACTAAATATCATAAGATACCAATATAACCAAAAGCAATTTATAGATTTAATTGAATCCCAATCAAAATTCCAACACCCTTCTTTGCAGAAAAGGAAACATCAACCTTCAAATGTATGTTGTAAGAGGCCCTGAAGAACTAAAGCCATCTTGAAAAAGAATGAAATTAGAGGACTTACACTTTCTGGTCTTAGATCTTATTACAAAGCCACAAAAAGTAAACTGGCATGATACTAGCACAAGGATGAACAAATGGATGAATAGAATAGAATGCAGAGCTCCAAGATCAACCCTCACATTTATGGCTAGCTTATATTTGTTGAGGTGGCAAAGCCCACACTATTATGAAAGAATAGTCTCTTCTAGAATCAATACTGGGAAAACTGTATCTGCATTTGCAGGAAAAAAAAAAAAGAAGCAGGATCCCATCACTAATCATGTACAAAAATCAACTCACAATGGATAAAAGCCTTAATATTAGAGCTAGCACTACAAAACTCCTAGACAAGAATAAGGAAGCATCTTCAACACTGTTTTAGGCAATGGTTTCTTGGTCATTAAACCCAAAGCATCAGCAAAAAATGAAATAAGAAAAATTAGGACCTCATCAAAATTAAAAAGAAAAAACACACAAAGAAATGAAACAACAACAACAGCAAAACTTTTATTCCTCAAGGGACTGTATCATGAAAGTAATATGACAAACTATACACTGGGGAAATAATTGGAAACCACATATCTGATGAAGGATTACTTTTGAGAATATATCTGGAAATCTTTTAATTTAACAACCAAAAGACATATCAATTAAAAAATGGGCAAATACTTGAACAGACATATCTCCAAAGATTGGCCAGAAAGGAAATGAAAAGATGCTATACATAATTAGCCACTGGGAAAATGCCAATAAAAACCACAATGAGATACAATTTCACACCCATTAGAATGGCTGATATTGAAAACATGGAAAATAGCAAGTACTGGAGAGGATATGGAAAAATAGGCACATTCATTCATTGCTCGTGGCAATGTAAAATTTTGTAGCTGTTGTAGAAGACATTTTGGCACTTTCTCAGATATCTAAGTATAGAACTACCAAGTGAGCTGGGAATTGTACTACTAGGTATTTACCCCAAAGAATATAAAGCAGTTATTTGGATAGATATTGTAACATCATTGTTCATAGCAGCATTATTCACAATTGCCAAAAGATGGAAGCAACCCAAATGTCAATCAACTATGAATGGAATAACAAAATGAGGCACATATTATACATATATATGTATATATATATAAATATATATATATTCAATGGAATACATATTTTTGCTCTTTTTTTCTTCTTTATTTATTTTTAATGTTACTTTAAAAAAATATGTGGTCCCCATATAACCCCCACTGTCCTCATCCTACTTCTCCTTCATTAACAACCTTTTTCATCATCATGGCACATTCATTGCATTTGGTGAATACATTTTGGAGCACTACTGCACCACATAGATAGTAGTTTACATTGTAGTTTACACTCTTCTCCATTCAACCCAGTGGGACATGGCAGGAAATACAATGTCCTCCATCTGTCCCTGCAGTACAACACAGGACAACTTCCAGTCCTGAAAATGGCCCACATCATGTCTCTTCTTCCCTTTTCCTACCCTCAGCAGCTACTGTGGCCACTTTCTTCATATCAATGTTACAATTCTTCCATTATTAATCAAAATAGTTCCATGGTAGAATATCAGTAAGTCCACTCTAATCCATACTCTATTCTTCCATTCTGTGGACCCTGGGATGTTAATGTACAGTCCCCCTCTATATCAAGAGGGGGCTTAGATTCCACGTGGATGATGGATGCAATTCTCCTGCTTGCAGTTGTAGGCACTCTTGGATCCCTGGTGTGGTGGTTGACCTTATTCAACTCCCTGTTAACTGACTGGGGTATGTCCAGTAAACAAGATGGTAGGAGTTGCAAGTCTTTTGAGGCTCAGGGCCTAGCTGTCACATGAACAGTCCAGAGATTTGGGTCTCTTGAATATATAGCAACCCCAGTGCCAACCACAGTTCTGGTAAAAGTAAGAAAATAGGCACATGTTGAAAGGTCATATCTGAGTCCAACTCCATCACACTCAGGAACACAAATGCCAAAGTAGGGCCAACTGATATGGCACTGAACTCCAGAGCCATCTGCCATGACTATAGAACCCATGGGTCTCTGTAGCCCTCAGGAGAACCAGTATCTGGGGTTGTGTCTACTTTGGCTGTCTCTGGGACCCTGCTGAAGCATGTGTAAGGTCAACCCCTCTGATGACCTCCCAACTCTTTTGGAAACTTATAGACATAAAAACTCATTTGTCCTTTCCATTTTCCCCTTTATTCCAAAGTCATTAAGCAGTTTTTAACACCTGATACTATAGGTAGGCTGAGATATTCTGCTGGTCTGAATAGACCCTTTTATTCAAGGTCATTTTCTAGTTACATCATCAGCTGGTGCTTGGTAGTAATCCCTTGGTGCCAGGGAGGCTCATCCCTAGGAGTCATGTCCTATGCTGGGGGGAAGGCAACACATTTACATGCTGAGTTTGACTTCAAGACTGGCCACATTGAGCAACATGGAGGCTCTCAGGAGGTAACTCTTAAGCACCCTTCAGCTCTAGGCCTAGTTCTTATTCAGGTGCACAGGCTCACAAGCATAATCATTATTATCAAGTGCTCATTGTTGGACCATCCTTCTTTTTTGGTCTTTGCATTGCACTTGGGGGATTATTGCTGTTCCATTAGGGAATGTGATAGAGCTCTGCTGGCAGGGAACTCAGCACTCCCTCAGTGGTTTTTAGTTGAAACCACTATGAAAATATTCAAACATTTTTATGTATCCTGTATACATGCCCTGGTCACCTATCAATAACATTCCACACCAGTGTTCCTCTCCTGCCATATTTAAACTTCTCTATGGTCCAAAGCTTCTTTAAAAATGAAGCCTAATATTTTGCCAGTTTCCATTAATAGTAAAATGGAATATCGTGATGGATTCAAAGGTTAGATATAGAATACATACTAATTTAGAAAAATTAAAGTGAAAATAAAGTGGGGTATCAGTAAATGAAAAAATGATAAAGCTTTGTATTTGACATTTTGCCTTTCATCACTGTGTTACCCTGTATGTATAGTGGCAAGGCAATTTCTTCCATTTATTTCTCAGTGTCTACATCCTTTTTAAATTCTACTTATTAAGTTTGTCTTCACAAAAGTTTTATTTTTTTTTATTTTTATTTTTTTGAAAAACAAAGAAATAGTTTTATTTACTTTTTCTGTAGTAACATTATTTATGCAATCTAAAACTCAGATTACTGTTGCATTAGACTGTAATTACTTCTCTCTTCTTTCCCATTTTTTTTTATTTTTTAATTTTTTTATTTTTTATTGACTTTGCAATAATACCACACTAAAAATATATATGTGAGGTCCCATTCAACCCCACCCCCCCCTCTCCCCCCCCCCCAACAACACCCGTTCCCATCATCATGACACATCCATTGGATTTGGTAAGTACATCTTCGGGCACCTCTGCACCTCATATACACCGGTTCACATCATGGCCCATACTCTCCTCCATTCCATCAAGTGGGCCCCGTGAGGATTCACAATGTCCGGTGATTACCTCTGAAGCACCATCCAGGGCAGCTCCATGTCCCGAAGACACCTCCACCTCTCATCTCTTCCTGCCTTTCCCCATACCCCTTGTCCATTATGTCCACTTTTCCCAATCCAATGCCACCTCTTCTATGTGGACATTGGATTGGTTCACAAAAGTTTTAGATCACGGTAATTCACATATATAATATATGGTACTCCTACATATCCAACATCAAACTCTTTTTCCTTTCCCCAATGATCTTTTTACATGTTCATATTGTATTTGCTGCAGCTGATGTACAGATATTGAAACAAGAGCTTTCAAACATGGTTCCATTTGGGTTTACATTATGGTTTATATTTTAGACTATACAATTTTCTAAATTTTTAATTATCTATGTTTTACATTATGGTTTACATTTTAGCCTATAGACTTTTATACATTTTTGGTGTAATTTAACATGTCCTATATCCATCATTGCATGATCTTGTGGAACACTTCGATTGCCCCATAGTTACACTGATTCCATCTGTTCAACACCTCTTTCCCCCTCCCCTCAGGGCCTGCCATGAAAGTCAATCTTAATTACTTGAAGAACCATATTCAGAGATACTTGCAACAATGTTGAGGCGTCACATAATCGACTGCCCTAACCTGTTGGGAGCCAGCAATTCTCTTGAGAGATACAATTCCCTCTGAACATCAGTCCTCCCCAGGATGTGGATATTCCTTCACTTTCATTGTATGGGTCTCCATCCAATTAACTCACTATGACAAAATGAGCATTTACACATTCCCTAGAAGTCTATCCTGTGTCAGATGCCCCCCCCCCACTTAAGCATCTTAAACAGGTGATGTTCTTTCTTATATTTTCTAAAGAATTTCTCTACATTATAATTTCAACCCCATACCTGACAATCTCTTATGTTTAAATGTTCCTCTCACCCTCCCCCCAATTTCTTCAGTCATTTGACCTTTTCTCCCTTCCCTAGCCCCCCTCAGGCCCACAAATCCCCACACAAAGGTATCCATATGCCCCATTTTATCCCTTTCCTGTATAAATACTTACCTCCAGTTTATCATAGATTTCACCCATGTAAGGTGTCAGCTCGCAACCTTTCTCTACCCACCAACTTCCTTTAAGCCTATCATCCAATCTCTATCTCTTTGAGACAACTTGGTTTACTTATTTCACATCAGAGAGGTCATGCAGTATTTGTCCTTCAATGCTTGGGTTGCTTCACTCAACATAAGGTTCTCAAGATTCATGCATGTGTTTGTACTGTACTCATTCTTAAACCTGAGTAGTATTCCATTGTATGTATATACCACATTTTCTTTATCCATTCATCTATTGATGGGCATTTGGGTTGATTCCAACTTTTGGCAATAGTGAATAGCGCTGCTATGAACATTGGTGTGCATATATCGTTGTTTTCAGTTCTACCAGGTATAAAAGCAGTGGAATTGCTAGATCATATGGCATATCTATATCTAGTTTTTTGAGAACCCGCCAAACTGTCCTCCAGAATGGCTGGATCCTTCTGCTTTACCACCAGCAGTGGACAAGTGTGCCCATTCTTCCACAACCTTTCCAGCACTTGTAGTTTTCTGATTCTTTGATAGCTCCCAGTCTTATGGAAGTAAGATAGTATCTCATTGTTGTTTTGATTTGTATTTTCCTAATATCTCGTGATTTTGAGCATTTTTTTCATGTGCTTTTTAGCCATTTGTCTTTCTTCTTTGGAGAAGTGTCTGTTCAAATCTTCCCATTTTTAAAATAGGTTGTCTGTTTTTTTATTTTCAAGATACAGAAGTTATTTATATATGCAGAATATGTCTCCTATCAGATATGTGGTTACCAAATATTTTCTCGCATTGTATAGACTCTCTTTTCACTTTCTTGACAAACTCCTTTGAGGTGCAGAAAGCTTTAATTTTGAAGAAGTCCCATTTATCTATTTGTTCTTTTGCTGCTCATGCTTTGGAGGTGAAGTTCATGAACCTGTTTTATATTATAAGTTCCTGTAGATGTTTCCCTACTTTTCTTTTTAAGGTCTTTATTGTCTTGCTCTTATATTTATGTCTTTTATCCATTTTGAGTTGATTTTTGTATAAGGTGTGAATTGGTAATCTTCTTTCATTCTTTTATATATTGATATCCAGTTCGCCAGGCACCATTTGTTGAAGAGGCCATTCTCTCCCAGTTAAGATGGCTTGGCGACCTCGTTGAATGTCATATTATTGTATACATGAGGATCTATATCAGGACTCTCAATTCAGTTCCATTGGTCAGTGTGTCTATCCTTGTGCCAATACCATGCCATTTTCACTACTGCAGCTTTGTAGTATGTTTTGAAGTAAGATAGTGTGTTTCCTCCAGTTTCATTTTTTCTTTATCAATATATCTTTGGCTATTTGGGCCTCTTTTCTTTCCAAATAATTTTCATAGTTTCACTAGTTCATTAAGGAATGCTGGGTTGATTTTTATTGGGATTGCATTGAATGTGTAGATCAGATTTGACAGGATAGATATCTTAATAATATTTAGTCTTCCTATACATGAACAGGGAATATACTTTCATTTATTTAGGTCTTCTTTGATTTCCTTGGAAAGTGTTGTGTAGTTTTCTGTGTATAAGTCTTTTGCATCTTTAGTTAAATTTATTCCTAGGTATTTGATTTTTTAATTTACTATTGTAAATGGTATTTATTTCTTGATGTCCACCTCAGATTGCTCATTTTTGGTGTACAGAAATGCTACTGATTTTTTGCACATGGATGTTGTAACCTGCAACTTTACTGAACTCATTTATATGTTTTAGAAGCTTTGTGATAGGCTTCTCAGGGTTTTCTATGTATTGGATCATATTATCTGTAAATTGTGAAATTTTCACTTTCTTTCCAATTTGGATGCCTTTTATGTATAGTTCTTGCCTCAGTGCTCAAGCAAGTACTGATAAGACTATGTTAAATAGAAGGGGTGATCTTAGAAGGAAAGATTTTAGAATTTCACCATTGTAAATGATGTTAGCTGTGGGTTTTTCATATATACTCTTTATCATGTTGAGAACGTTTCCTACTATTCTGATCTTTTGCAGTGTTTTTATCAGAAAGAGTGCTGTATTTTGTCAAATGCTTTTTCTTCATCTTTATATATGATCATGTGATTTTTTTCCTTCAATTTGTTTATATGGTGTATTACATTAATTGATTTTCTTATGTTGAACCATCCTTTCATACCAGGAATGAATCCCACTTGGCCATGGTTAATAATTCATTTAATGTGTTGTTGTATATAACATCAAAAACAAATTTTTGCATTTAAATTTTTTTTATACCCCAAGTTATTTTTACCTTAATTTTTCTAAATTAATGTGTATTCTATATCTAATCTTTAAACTCATCACTGTATTCCATTTTACTATTAATGGAACCTGGCAATATATTGGGCTTCATTTTTGAAGAAGTTTTGGATCACAGAGAGGTTCAACAATGGCAGGGGAGGAATACTGGTGTGGGGTGTTATTGACAGGGGACACATGGTTGGCAGGGAGTTCTCCAGGGCATATATTCAGGGTACATAAAAATGTTTGGATATTTTCATAGTGGTTGCAATGAAAAACAACTGAGGGAGTGCTGATTTCCTAGCCAGGGGAGTTCTATCACAGTCCCTAAGGGAACAGCAACAATCCCCCCAGTGCAATGGCAAAGACCAAAAACGAAGGAAGGTTCAACAAGGAGCCCTTGATACTGATAACTATGCTTGTAAGCCTGTGCACCTGAAATAACAACTAGGCCTAGAGCAGCAGGGTGCCTAAGAGTTACCTCCTGAGAGCCTCTGTGTTGCTCAAATGTGGTCAGTCTCAAAGCCAAACTCAGCATGTAAATGTGTTGCCTTCCCCCCGGTGTGGGATATGACTCCCAGGGATGAGCCTCCCTGTTGCTGAGGGATTACTACCAAGTACCAGCTGATGATGTAACTAGAAAATGACCTTGAATAAAAGAGTCAACTCAGACCAGCAGAATATCTCAGTCTACATATAATACCAGGAGTTAAAAATGTTTTTGACCCATATAAAAGGGGGAAATAGAAAGAAGAAATGAGTTTATATGGCTATGAGTCTCCAAAAAGTGCCAGGAGATTATCAGAGGGGTTGCCCTTATGCACACCTGTATATACAACCCCAGGTATTGGTTCTGCTGAGGGCTACAGAAACCCACAGGTTCTATGGTCATGGCAGATGGAGTTCAGTGCCATGTCAGTTGACCCTACTTTGGAGTTTGTGTTTCTGTGTGATGGAGCTGGACTCAGATGTGATCTTTGTCCACAAGCCTCTCCTATTACTTTTACTGGAACTGTAGTTGGTGCTGGGGTTTAATATATACCCAGAGAACTGAATCTCTGGACTGACCATGTGATAGGCAGGCACTGAGCCTCAATGGACTTGCAGCTTCTACACTCTGGTTTATTGGACTTACCCCACTCAGCTAACATGGAGGTGAAGAAGGTCAACCACCACACCAGGGAGCCAAGAGTGCCTACAATTGAAAGCAGGAGAATTGCATCCAGCATCCATGTGGAATCTACGCCCCCTCTTGATATAGATGTGGAGTGGACACAACCATTCTGAGGTCCACAGGATGGAGGATTAGTAAGTATTTTGTTGAGGATTTTCGTGTCTAGGTTCGTTAGAGCAATTGGTCTGTAATTTTCCTTTCTTGTGGTGTCTTTGTTTGGCTTTGTTACTAGAGTAATGTTGGCATTGTAGAATGAGTTAGGCAATATTACTTCTGTTTCAATTTTTTGGAAGAGTTTAAGCAAGACTGGTGTTAGTTTTTTCCCCGAATGTTTGATAGAATTCACCTGTGAAGCCATCTAGCTCAGGTCTTCATAGTTGGGAGGTTTTTAATGACTGATTCTATCTCTTTATTTGCGATTTGTTTGTTGAGATCATCAATTTCTTTTTTCATCAATGTAGGCTTCTTATGTATTTCTAGGAATTCGTCCATTTCCTCTAAATTGTCCTTCTTGTTGGCATATAGTTTTTCTAAGTATCCTCTTATGATATCTATGAAGTCTTGCTTTCTGTGGGGTCAGTGGTGATATCTCCTTTCTCATTTCTTATTTTGGGTATTTCAATCTTCTCTCTTTCTTTCTTTGTTCATCTAGCTAAGGAATTTTCAATTTTATTGATCTTCCTAAAGAACCAGCTCTTGGTTTTGTTTAGTTTTTCAAGTGCTTTCTTATTTTCTATTTCATTTAGTTTTGCTCTGATCTTTGTTCTTTCTTTCTTTCTTTCTTTCTTTCTTTCTTTCTTTCTTTCTTTCTTTCTTTCTTTCTTTCTTTCTTTCTTTCTTTCTTTCTTTCTTTCTTTCTTTCTTTCTTTCTTCTTCCTCTGCATTTATTTTGTTGTTTTTTTACTAATTCCTCCAAGTGTGCAGTTAGGTCTTCAATTTTAGTTCTTTCTTCTTTTTTGATGTTTGAATTTATAGCTATAAATTTCCTTCTCAGTACTGCTTTCACTGCATCCCATAAGTTTTGATATGTTTTGTTATCATTTTCATTAGTTTCAAGGTAGTTATTAATTTCTTTTGAGATTTCCTCCTTGACCCACTGTTTTTCTAAGAGTGTGCTATTTAACTTTCATATCTTGTTGCCAAATCTGGGTCTCTGGCCCTTGCAGATTTCCAGCTTCATTTTAATGTGGTCAGAGAAGTTATTTTGTATGATTTCAATCTTTCTGAATTAATTGAGACTTTCTCTGTGGCCTAGCATGTGTTCTGTCTTGGAGAATGATCCATGTGCACTTGAGAAGAATGTATATCCTGCTCTATTTGGGTGTAATGTTTTGTATATGTCTATTAGGTCCAGATCCTCTAATATGTTGTTCAAAGTTTTTGTTTCTTTCTTGATTCTCTTTTGAGATGTTCTGTCCATAGTTGATACTGTGGTATTAAAGTCCACCACTATAATCATAGAGGTATTTATTCCTTCACTAAGTTTTTCCAGTGTTTGCCTCATGTAGTTGGAGGCAACTTTCTTAGGAGCATAAATGTTAATAATTGTGCTTTCTTCTTGAAAGATTATCCCTTTCACTAATATGTAGTGTCAATATTTGTCTCTCACAATTGTTTTGCATTTAAAGTCTATTTTGCCCTATATTAATATAGCTACCCCTACCCTTTTTTGGTTATTGTTTGCTTTTAAGATTGTTTTCCAGCCATTCACTTTCAACCTCGTTGAATCCCTGGGTCTAAGATGTGTTTCTTGTAGACAGAATATAGTTGTGTCATATTTCCTTATCCAATCTTCAAGTCTGACTCTCTTTACAGGTGAGTTTAATCCATTGACATTCAGTATTTTTACTTTCAAGGAATTACTTATATTAGCCATATTTTCTTTGGATTTTTGTCATATGTTGATTGATTTTTTTTCTCTTTTTGTCATTTTAGTTGCTTTTATGCTCTCCTCCAATGCTGTCTCTCTTGGTTTTTTTTCTTTCTTACTGCAGAACTCCCTTTAGTATTTCTTGAAGTGCATGATTCTTGTTGGCATACTCTCCTGTTTATCTGTAAATATTTTGAACTCTCCATCATTTTTTAATGCTAGTTTAGCTGGGTGGAGTATTCTTGGTTGGAAATTTTTTTCTTTTAGTGCCTTGGCTATGTCATAACACTGCCTTCTTGCCTCTATGGTTTGAGATGAGCAATTAGCACTTAATCTTATGGAGCCTCATTTGTATGTGATGATTCTCTTTTATCTTGCTGCTTTTAATATTTTTTTCTTTCTCTTGAGCATTGGATAATTTGACAAGTATATGTCTTTGCATAGGCCTTTTCAGATTTATGCTGTGTCAGGTGCGTTGCTTCCTGGACATGTACATCCATCTTTCTCAATAGGTTTGGGATGTTTTCCATCATTATTTCCTCCAACACTCCTTCTGTCCTCTTTCTCTTCTCTTTTCCTTCTGGGATGCCTATAATGCATATTTTTGCACATGTTGCATTGTCATTCAGGTCCCTAAGTCCCTGCTGGATTTTTTCTATCTATTTATCAATCAAATCTAATATCTATTCAATTTCAGATGTACTGTCTTCCACATCACTAATTATTTCCTCTGCCTCTTTGAGTCTGCTTATATTTGCTGAGAGTTTAATTTTCATTTCTTGAATTGTGCTGTTCATCACCATCATATCTATTATCTTTTTGTGTATGATTGCAATTTCTTCTCTGTTCTCTCCAAGTGTTTTCTTCATATTCTTCATCTCTTCCTTCATTTCAGCAAATTGGTCCCTAATATATGTTTTGAGAGCTTTAATTACTTGTTTGATGTTCTGCTCCTCTTCCTGGTTTTAGTTTGGTCATTGGATTGGGGCATGTTTTCCTTATTATTAGTTTGGTTTGTAGTTTTTTGTTGCTGTCTTGTCATCATTTTATCTTGACAGATTTAATCAGTTGCTTATCATCTTTGATATCATCATCATCCAGTTTGGGGTTTAATTAGTTGTTTTTGCATGCATGTTAAGTCTTCTCTTTGTCACTTTGTTCTTCTTATTCTATTTCCTTGTTGGCTAAGTTCACTTGAAGGGAAATATTAGGGCAAGAGAAAGCAAAAGGAGTAAGAAAAGAAAATGAATAATAGTAGTATTGATAGTAAATATTAAGAGGAACCATGTGAGATCTAAGAGAATGGATATTAGACTCATGTAAGCACTGTAGAGTTATAGCAGTAAGAAAAGTAGAGTATCTATAAGGAGACAGTAAACTGAATATGGGGAGGAATATAGTGTGAATTAAAAGGCCAGTGAGTTCAGGAGAGAGGGAAAGAGAAAAGAAAGGACAATAATATGAAGAGTTAATATAAGACAGAAACAGAACAAAGGTATTAGAAATAAAAAGTCAGAAAAATTAAGGGCCAAAGAGAAGTGTAATGTAATAGAAACAATGAATGATGGAAGATAGAAAGATGTAGAGGACAGGGGATAGTTTTGGTGTCCAAATCAATACACACAGAAAGGAAGAAATGGAGGATGAGGAAATATAGCAAATGTGAAATGCTCCCCACAGCACCTAATATGAAAAGAAATAAAAAAGAAGAGAAAGAAAGGAAGGAAAAAAGGACAAAAAGGGGAGGGAAACAAGCAAGAAAGAGAAAAAGAGAAAGAGAAAGAAAAAGAAAGAGAAAAGGGTCTTGGGGGGTATAAACCAACAAAATACCAGACAAAGTTTCAAGTAAGAAATTCTTTTTGCAGTTAAATATAATGCTTAGGAATCTGACATTCCCCCTTTCTCCCTTCCCCACTTCCCTCTCTCCCAGGGCAGCAGAAAAGCTGCCTGAGAGGTCTGGTAGGAGATTCAAGTGGGTCCTTGTTGAACCAGCTCAGCACAGAAAATAATGACTTTTAATTTCCAGAGAGAGAGCACCCATATCTCACAAGGAACCCCAAGTATGCTATTGGAAGCTTGGAAAGCACCTCCTATGGACCATCTCCCTTAGGTGTTTTATAGGAGAGCTAGTTTATTTTCTGACTCTACCTTCTCCCAGACCAAGATCCTATCCCATGATGTTTAGGTAAATTGGGCTTTATCAGCAGATTCACCTCTCCTTTCTTCCCAGGCTCTCCCCAGGTAAGCTGGTATGCTCCTCCAAGCTAAAAAAAAAAAAAAAAAAAGAGGGAGTAGAGACCAAAAAATTGAACCTGCACTTGTTTGGTCCTTGTGCACCTCCCACCAAATTCCCTCCCACTCACAGAGTCAGTCCAAAACCGGAGGGCTAGGGTAATCCCAGACCTCTGGGAGCACTGGATTCAGGAAAGGGAAGTCCAGGATATTGCAGACTCAGGGTATGTAGATCTGTGGAATGTAGGCTATAGGGGCTTAGGGGACATGGATCTGGGGACCATGCATCTGGGGATAACAGGGCTTGGGGATGCCACTGCACAACCTACAGTTTTCAGGGAACATTGCGGCCCCAGCCCTAGGGGCAAGGGTCCTGCCTCCCCACAAGTGCCAACCTCTGTGCTAGTAACCCACAATTCTACCTTTAGCAAGCACTACTTCTGTCACAGTTTCTCCAAATTGATGTCCATATACCTCCTGCCTTGCAAACCCCCCAAACAGCCCACTCCAGCAAGATTCCAACTTTACTTGGTGCTTCTTTGCAGGAGAGATTGTGAGGTGCACTCACTCAGGCACCATCTTGCCCCGCCTCTCAATGGAATAGTAATCCTTAAAAGGGAATGTAGTCCTGATCCATGCAACAACGTGGATGAGCCTTGTAGAAATTATGTTGAGTGAAATATGCTAGACAGAAAAGGGCAACTATTGTATGATCTCACTAATTTTAAACACCTAGAATAAGCAACTTCATAGAATCAGAATATAAACTATAGGTTATTGGGAGGCAGAGTGTGTATAGAGAATTAAAAGTTAAGGCTTAACATGTAGAGGGTTCCTACTTGGAATGATGAAAATGTTTTGATAATGGATAATATTTATGGTAGCACAACATTATGAATGCAATTAACAGCACTGAAATATAATCTGAATAAGACTAAAGGGTAAATATTAGATTATATATGATAACACAGAAACGTTTTTTAAAAATCCATGCAACTACACTACACAGTGAACCCTAAGTTAAATCGTGGGCCATTATTGATATCACAATTACAAAATTGTGCTATCATCAATTGTAAAAAATATCCTACACCAATGCAAATTGTTTTTGGTTGGGTGGTATATGGGAAATCTGTATTTTATACATGATTATTCTGTAAACATAAAACTTATCAATATATTAATAGAAAAAAAACTTAGTAAGAAAAGAGAATGAAGACAAAATACCAACGTCGGGAATAAAATAAGAGTTTTTACAGACAGAATCTCTTTGACAGAACATTTTCTCAAAAATGAATGTAATGAAGACAACTGACACATTTATCTGCTAATGATAAAATTTGTGTTTCAAGTGAAAATTCGAACTTGAGAATGTTTTGGTCCCTCACGTAACTTGACATCTTCACAAAGATCCTTCTGATTGAATATGTTATATTAATAATGTGATTTATTTAGGTATTTTAGAATTAAATATGTCATATTGGGTGATTTCTCTCCACTACGAACTCATATTTTCCAGTAAAGAGTGCATTGTGCCAAAGAGCTCCAGTCACCCAAGCCAGGGCCCTCACAGTGACCCGCCCGTCCAGGGTTCAGCAGGAAGCGGCACACCCCAGGCCGTGCCGATGGGCAGCAGGGGGAGCCCGGGCGGAGCCCACGTGCTGCTCCCACACCGGGGCCCGGCGGCCGCGCAGCCGCAGAGCCCAGGCTCCCGGAGGTGCTGCAGGTGGTTCTTACTGTTGCCATCGCCTCCACAGGGTCCGCCGTGTCTCACCAGCCGTTGAGGTGGGAAGGGAGCTGGCGTACCTAGGGGCCCTGCGCTGGGATTCTCGGCTCGCTGCTGGCGTGGAGTCGGCTGTCCTGGACCCATTGGGGCGGTGGGGCCGAGGCTGGCCTGGAGGCGGACAGGCCCCGGGGTCGCTGCCGTCAGGGATGTGGGAAGTCTGGGACTGATGGCCCCACCTGCGTCCACCTGCCGCCGCTACCCCAGGTGGCTGACGTCGATGGGTTTACCGCGGCTCCGCTGTGCACCAGGAGCTGTAGGCCGGGACCCCGCCGTCTGGCCCATTTTGTAATTGTTTCCGTGATTGTCCCAGTTTCCCAGTCACTGTCGATGCATCCTGAAGACCTCGGAGCCAGGCTCTGAAGTAACACAGCCACATTTTGGGGAACTTTATTTTCTCCCAACATGACACACTTTACTGAAACTCTTGTGAGGGTTGTAGAGTAAGTGGTGGGTAATTGTAGTCTGCTTCTGGGTGACTGAATACACGTTGTAGAGAGAAAAGTCCTTGGACTCTGCAGCGGTGAAGTCGTGCTCCCTGGTTTCCCGGGGCACACTGTCCTAAGGTCCAGCCCGTCTCTCCCTCGGGTGGTCCCGTAAAGGCTGACCCCAGGCAAGCCGAGAAGAGGAAGGCACCGCCACCCTGGCTTTGGGCGTCGGGAGGAAAGGAGCACAGAGCTTCTCTCAAACGATGGAAGTGTCCACGTGGTGCAGGGGGCTCGAGGCAGTGGAGCTGGAGTCAGAGGACTGGGGGAGCAGGGCCTCGTGGAGCTGGTGCTCTCGGGACTCTGGCAGTTTGGCTTGGGGAAATATTTTTAAAAGTGTTATTGCATTAAAATATAAAGATTTTAGTATTTTAAGAAAGCTAGTATTATAATGTATCAGTTTTAATTTATAATATGGTAATTTTCAATATAGATAAATGCCAAATAAACATAAGTTCTTCAAGGTTTTCAATAATTTTTAGAATACAAAATGTCAAACTACAATAAAATGATAACAGATGGTTTGTATAAATTATATTAATTTGTCTTCAATATTCCACAGAATCTAAGACAGTATAGATTTTTAAGTATTTTGCCTACTCAAACCCTCTTTTCACTGCTATGTTTCCATGAAAATAATAGTACAAAGGCTTTATCAGATGCCTGGGCATCATTTTTCCTTCTACTCATCTTAACATAGCACATCAGCCCAGTTTATCTATGTATTAATATTTTGTTACACTCTGAATTATCCTTGCCATATCAGGGAGACTTTCTAGCCATTATCAAGGTATGCATTCTTTCCTGAAACACATGTACAGAGAAAGAGGGCATGCAGTGATGATGAAAGCCAGGAAAGATCTGCTGAACTCTAGCTGCGGGTTCACTGTTCTGGTGAAGCCAATCCTTCCCCACAGAGAGCAAAGGGGGGTTTCTGCTCCCGTCGAGTCTACTTATTATCTCTATCCAACCACTTTCCTTCCCTCCTGAATTTAATAAATGTGTTGATATCCTTTGAAGTTATGTGGAAGCTTCTATTTTTGAGCCTTCATATCCAAAACTTCTTAGAGCTACTTAGACCATCCCATGTTCTGACACTCATCTGATTACCAGCTATTAATAAGAATTTTCAGAGTAGTGACAAACAGGGCTTCTTCCTCAGAATTGTTTCTTGGGTGGTACCTCACATTCTAAGGAGAACCTAACATGATTAATTGCATCCCATATGCAAGGATCTCTTCAAAACACTTTTGTGAAGAGTTTTTTTTTTTTTTTTGCCACATCCTCTTTCTCTTTACTTGCTTTCCTTTTAAATTCAATTCTAAAAGGTATCTCATTTCCTTCAATTTTGTAACTACTAGTCAATTATTCATTGTTTTTGCTATTGTTATTTTTTAACAGTATATGATTTTCCTTCATGACATAATGCTAGTCCAAAACCATAAAAAGTATAATTTTATTCAGGTTGCTTATGCATTTTATGGACATACTACCAAGAAAATAAATTATATTTATAATCAGACATAAATTGAACATGTATTGAATTGCAGTGACATGTCATATTTTGAATAATTCACCTTTGTTTTTAAACAAAAATTGTTTGCTAAATTTATGCTAATAAGCACTATTACAAATTTAACTAATCTCAGGGGTATAACCAAAGAATCCTTAAAGTGAGGAAATCTGTCCTCTCTGGAGGTTGAAATCACTGGTTTGACAGTGTCCCTAAGAGGTATGATCCGTGTGTGTCCTTCATAAAGTGTTACCTTGTTTCTGAAGAATCTAGAAGCAGAAATGTTCCTATAATTAAGGATAAATGTGAATTTCTGAGTAGTGGCTCCATGAATTTTACTCAGTGATAAAAGAGGAAGTATCACAAATTTAGTTTTCTGTTTAAGGTTTGCTGAATAGGTACACATGTTACAGAAGATAAACTTGTTTCCTCATAACTTTTTATGTTTTAATCCATGTGCTTCTTCAAAATCGGTAATGAAAACTTAATTGAAATACATGTGATATGTCTCAAATCATTAAAATACTTAATTATTTCTGCCCAGTATTAAAATAGATTATAATAGAGCTTCTGTTCTTCCTGATCCTAGTGTTTATTATAGGACATTAAACTTAAAATGGTATCTGTTGATATATAAGTGATATATAAGGTATATTCAAAAGATTGGAAATATAATAATACAAAAAAAACTTGAATATTGTACTAGTGTAAGTACTATGAATGAAATATTGCATAAGCTAGATTGTAAAGGATAGCTTAGAAATTTAGAGGTGACAGTGATTTGCCATGGCTTTTCATAGAACTCAATCCTCCTAAAGAAAAATAATCCTTCAAACATCAATGAATAGATCAAGACATCCAAAGATTTTACAATAAGGTGAGTCAGCCATAGCTGTATAAGGTTTAAATAAATGGGTTGATAGGGGAGCTCTTTTACAGAACATATCCAAGATGATCATTTGCTCATAAAGAAAATAAGAATCTAATCACTTAATATATCCATGCAGGGTTTCAAAAGACATTTTGCAGTAATAAAAATGTAACTCCGTAACTGGTAGGCTTATAGGTCTTGGTTTTAACTCATGTAATGAAATAAAATTCTGTCTTTAATCAAAACATGTCTTCAGTTTTTAACCATCCTCTTATCATTTCATACTTCAATTACAGGGAGATTGTAATATATTAGAAGACATGGACAACCTCACCATCTTCACGGAATTCCTACTCATGGATGTGTCAGCCTCCCAGGAGATCCAAATCCTGCAAGGTCTGCTTTTCTTAGTGACTGATCTGGGAGCCCTGGCTGGGAATCTTCTCACTGCCACTGTCATTGTAACTGACCCACATCTTCACTCACCAATGTATTTCTTTATAGGCAATTTATCCTCCATAGATCTTTGCTGCATTTCAGTTATTGTTCCTAAATTGATTGTGAATTCTTTGACAGGCAGTAAATTGATTTCTCTCCAAAAATGTGCCGCTCAGATTTTCCTGTTCATCTTCTTTATATCCACAGAGCTGGCCTTCCTTATGGTGGTGTCCTATGATTGCTGCATTGCCATCTGCCACCCTCTGCACTATGGGCTCACTATTGCCCCACACGTTTGCACACAGGCAGCCTGTGGTTCATGGCAAGTGGGCTGATAAATTCTGCTTTCCACACAGGCACCATGTTCAGACTTCCTTTCACAAAGTCCAATATGATCCAGCAATATTTCTGTGATATGCCTCAAATTTTGAGGATTTCATCTTCAGAAGTTTGGTTTTCTGAGTCTGTAGCCTTAGCTATCAGTACTTTTATTATATTGTTATTATCTGCTTTTTTGTTTAAGTCATATATTGATCTTTTCAATGGTGCTCAGGATGCAGTATGTGGAAACCCATAACAAAGCCTTATCCACCTGTAATCCACAGTGGGCAATTCTCATCTGGTTCATAATTTCTGGGTTGATTGCTGTATTTGGTCCCAGTACAAGTGAAGCATCTTTTAATAATCTTCTCATGGCCATGTCCTACATCATGGTGCCCCTATTAATAAATCCCATTATTTATATCCTATGGAACAGAGAGATTAACATATCTATAGGTAGAATGTTTCACAAGTATTTTGAGTTTCCAAGTGAAAATTTCTTGGATAAAAAATTCTGAAAGGTATTTGAATGATGTTTAGTTATAATTTGTATGTTTTTAAAGTTGAATCTATCCATGTAAAATATCTCAATTCTTTTTCCTGTGTGTTTGTGTGGGAGGAAGGGTGCCCGGCTTGCCACAGTAGCAAACAGTGCGGCAAGAGGTGATACCGCCTCTGCCCACTGGGCCTAGATAAGGTGATTACGCCTGACTGGGCCTTTGCTGCTAGCGGCTGGCCGGTGCTGCCCTCCCCCTTTCTATCTCCCGCCTAGCCCAACATCCGGCCAGCTCTCACTCCCCCTTTCCCCTCCCCTATTCCAAACCTCTCAGCCAGCCCTCGCTATCTTTTCCGCCAGTCCCACCCATGTTGCCGGCGTACAGTCTGCCCTCTTCCCCGGTGACTGCTTACCTCGGGCTGTCCATCAGCTTCAGCCTGTCCACTGCTACCCCGTAGCCAGCCCTCCCTATATCTTACTCCTCCCTCTACCCAACCCTATATAACCAAGTGTACTTCCGTAATAAAGCAGACCTGTTCTTGCGCTCAAGCGGTCTCCGTGGTTTTTCCCCAACCGCGCGTCCCCCACGCCTGGAGAACTGGTGCTCCCTCTTGGGGCACCCCCCGCCGGTGGTTTTGCAGGAGCAAGGCCCCCCCGACTCTTGGGCCTGAGCAAGGACGAGACCCTCACGCTCAGCCACAAGTGGCGCCCAACGTGGAAGCTCCTCCCCCGGCCCCTCTCTGCTGCTGCTGCTGCTGTGAATCGGACGGCCCATCCTCGTTCTCCAGGTAGGGACCCCTCGCCGTCGTCCCACTCCTATCCCGACACGGGCGCCTCTTTATCAACACGTCAGGTGCCACAAGTCAGGGCCCTCACTGCCCTGCTCGATACCAATGGAGTCTGCGTTTCCCTGCGGCAGCTCCAAAAATACTGGGACCTCTTGCTCCCTTTTAATCCGTGGCTCGCCACATGTCAACTCTGGTAGACCGGACACCCATGAACCCCAGCCAGCTTTTCCCCTGTCTCCTTCTCTCACCACTCTGCGTGTTGTTCCTGGCTCTCCTCTTCGGCAGTTCCCGCCCTCTATTCACTTTCGTCCTTTTCCTCGCATTCCTATTCGCTATCCCCCTCCCCTTTCTACTCTTCTAAATGGGAGTCTCTTTCTCCAGCCAGCAGGCCCCGCAAGTTCGGGCGCTTGCTGGCCTACTAGCCTGCCACCAATGTAAAGTTTCAGGCAGCAGCTCCAGGCTTACTAGGATCTACTAGTCCCCTTCAACCCCTGGCTTTCACTGCCAATCTCTCGGACCCTGATACCTATCTGAAATTGGCCCCGCCTATCAACAAGGCCTGCCACAAGCCCAAAAATCCACACAAGCTTATAAGGCAATCAACTCTGTTCCAACAAACGCCCGCCCACCCTTTTCACAACTCCTCAGGCTCCCTACTATCTACATGGCAATGTAGCTATGAGAGAAAAACGTGGCAACATTTATGTCCTGTTTTATTTCCATGCTAATTCTAATTGGACTTTTTTAACCAAAATATTAAAATTAGTACAAAATTTTTATCAAGGTTTAAAAAGGAATTTTCAGTTTTAAATCAATAGTTTACTCTTGAACTTCAAGTCTCAGTATAGTCTTACAGTAATTATCCAAAAATGTGTGCTAATGGTCTGCCTAACTGCTGCTCGGGTTATTTTAGCTGATTGCTGATAACTGATAGGAATGTTTCCGAGCACAGGCTTTCGTGTTGCAGGCAGCATGGATTCCAGAGAAAATCTTGAAAGGTACAATCTAAAATGTGCTATATAACAGAGGATTTAAAAGCAGCTATACTAAGAAACTAAGAATTATGAGTTAATTGTAAACTGTGTGTTTCTGTTACTGTGTCGTGATTATTCTGTGTTTGTCTGTTCGTTCAATGTCAGTGTATATTTTGATACCTCCAGATGGTAAATATAAATTAATAAAAATTTATAAAAGAGCTCTATACAAATGGCATAGCCCGCCTCAAAAGCTCCATTTCCCATTTAGAAAACTCCCTAAACTCATTATCCGAAGTCCTCCAAAATCGCAGAGGCTTAGACCTCCTCCTCCTTAAAGAAGGGGGACTTTGTGCAGCCCTAGGAGAAGAATGCTGCTTCTATGCTAACCACTCTGGCCTCATTCGAGATAACCTCGCACAAGTTAGGGAGGGCCTCCGCAAGAGAAAGCAGGAACGTGAAGCCGGATGGTCTTTCTCTTGGGGGCTGCCCAATGGAATCCTTTCTTACTTTCTCCCCTTTCTAGGCCTGCTCCTCACCCTTGTCCTCCTATTAGCCCTAGGACTCTGGATCATCAGGCGGATTGTCCGGCTTGTCAAAAATCAAGTTAACTCTGTCCTTAGTAAGCCCATCCAGGTCCGGTACCAGCGAATCCGCACCACCGACGAAGACGCACCAGGAGTCTCCATTAATTGCCGTCCTCCCCAAATGGCCAGCCGCCTCTCAACGCACCCAAGCCCCAGCTCCCCTGCCCCTACCCCTTCTCACCGCCCATCCTAACCCCTTACCCTTACCCTTTCCCCTCCCCCGCCCTGTTTATCTAAGGCCGCCAACATTCCATCGAGGCGCTGGACTGGTTAGCCAATGACGGGCAACGGGATCGGCCCGCCAGTCAACCTAAGGCAGGGACACGGCCTTTTGCTGCCGCGCTTCCCCATGATGGGTAAGACTGGCCACCTGTGTGGCACGGGCATTGCCCGGCTGGGCGCAATCCCGAGCTAAGACAGGCACAGTCCCCCTCCCTCCTCAAATCAAGCTTTTCGGAGGAGCTTAATAAAAACAAAGGGGGAAATGTGGGAGGAAGGGTGCCCGGCTTGCCACAGTAGCAAACAGTGCGGCAAGAGGTGATACCGCCTCTGCCCACTGGGCCTAGATAAGGTGACTATGCCTGACTGGGCCTTTGCTGCTAGCGGCTGGCCAGCGCTGCCCTCCCCCTTTCTATCTCCCACCTAGCCCAACATCCGGCCAGCTCTCACTCCCCCTTTCCCCTCCCCTATTCCAAACCTCTCAGCCAGCCCTCGCTATCTTTTCCACCAGTCCCGCCCATGTTGCCGGCGTACAGTCTGCCCTCTTCCCCGGTGACTGCTTACCTCGGGGCTGTCCATCAGCTTCAGCCTGTCCACTGCTACCCCGTAGCCAGCCCTCCCTATATCTTACTCCTCCCTCTACCCAACCCTATATAACCAAGTGTACTTCCATAATAAAGCAGACCTGTTCTTGCGCTCAAGCGGTCTCCATGGTTTTTCTCCAACCACGCGTCCCCCACGCCTGGAGAACTGGTGCTCCCTCTTGGGGCACCCCCCACCGGTGGTTTGGCAGGAGCAAGCCCCCCCCCGACTCTTGGGCCTGAGCAAGGACGAGACCCTCACGCTCAGCCACATGTTTGTGTGTGTATATATATATATATATATATATATATATATATATGTACATATATGAACATGTGTGATAGTTAGTTATATATCCCTATGCCCTAGTTTTTCAATTCAATAATTTTTGTCATTTATGCATTCTTTGATAAAATATTTTGCATATTGTCAAAATGTTTTGGAAAGTGCTTAGGATGATTTTGACCTAAAGTCAACAATAAGATCACTTGGAGACCACCATGCCTTTTATGACATCACTTTAACAATGGCCTTTAACTTTAAAAGAACTTCAAGGGAATGGGTACTGCCTCAAGGGAAGAAAATATGGAATATTATGGGGTAGTGCAACCTACTTTTTAAAGCATAGTCTTTGCATTCATTCTATTGTCTTGACTGAGAAAGAAAGTTATTAGAACTAAGACATTTCTTACTGATAGAGACAAGATAAGATAAGGATATATCACTTAGATTGTGTTAAAGTTAGACTCCAAGAAGAGTTGCATCCACCATTGAAAAGTGGATTGTAAAAATGTGGTTCTCAACAGAGAATATTGTTGAGATGTTGGTCTGTCCATGAAGCTAGTGATGAAAAGATAGAAGTCATGCTCAATTCATTCATGCTTTTTGCTTGATGAAGAATAAGGAATCAGTAATTAAACAGTGGAGTGAGATGAAGAAATATATAATATCAGATTTTCACTGCACAACCTCAGTTATTGCTTACACAGTGAGATAAAATTTTTTGGTGGAATAAGGAAAACTCGTTTTCTCAAGATGGATATATTTATATTTTATTAATCCCATAACCTGAGTGAGCATTGTGATTCCTAAAGAATATGTAATCTTATTTATCGCTTATAATTGCATCCTGTGAATTCTATAAAGGCTATATTTTTATATTAGATTCCACAACTAGAAAATACTTTTAGCATTTAGGAAGTTATACCCATTTAACTTCAGCTTTCACCCTTCATTTGGTAACATGGACACACTAGGTTCATTATGGCTCAGTTTCTGTTGTTCAACAGAGTAACATGTAGAGCATGAATATCAGGAGCCTCATGCTCATGCCATCCCAAACTAATAATCCTAGTACAGTCAGAAATGTGTTCATATTCCTCTAATATCTGAAATATATCCAGATATTTTAATATTTCAAAAATTGAGGAACATATCATATTTCTTTGAAAATAATTTCTTCCAACCTGGTCATCAGTACTGCTCTTCTCTGGGAGAAGAAATCACTGCCCAATTTTAAGTTCAAGTACCCTCTAACAAAGGATAGGAGATATACTGCTGAGATCTCCAGAAAATTTAAACTTCACCCTCAGTCCTTATTTCCATTTCTTCCCACATTAGCATGCTATAATCATGGCTTCTGGTTTAGTTGATCTTTGTGTCCCAGAATATAAGCACTACCCCACTCATATTTGTCAGAGTAAGAAACACAAAATCCCCTTGTAAATTAATGGATTGCAAATAATGGGATTTTTAAATTTATTTTTTGTCTGAGAAATCTTTATCTACCATGGTAACTTGAAGAAGTTTTCATTTGTTAGTCTCTAAATTAATTATAGGTTTCACTTTCATGTTTTTCTTTTATCTGTGTGCTCTTGGGTGTGTAGGATGAAAAGTAGGTGTGAAACTTCATTTTATCCAATATGATTGTGCAACTATTCAAGCATAATTTACTCAAAAGTACATGTTATTGTCATTGAACTACCATACATGACCTCTGCCATATAGTAAGTGTCCCTGTAAGAGCAGCTCTGTAACCTTTTTTTTTTTGCATGTGAATCTGTTTTTACTGCACTGACAGCAGACCCATTTAAATTAAACAACAATTTTATAAGGGAAAATGATGGTGTCTTAAGTTACCAGCTGCCATGACAAGTACCACGCAGTGGTCTGTCTCAGCAATGGGAATTTACTGTCTGATGGTTTCAGAGTTTGGGGGTTGCTTCTCCCAGGTGTTTGTAGGTGCTGATGGTTGGCAATCCTTGTGGTTCCCTGGCTTTCTGGTCCCATGTCAATGTCCTCCCCTTTTTCTCCCCTGTTCAGCTGACTTCCTGCTTATGGATTGGTCCTGTGGCTTTCTCTCCTTTAAGTTCTCCAGTGACAGGATAAGCTCCATCCTGATTCAGTTGACCACACCTTAAATAAAAAAAGATATCATTGACAGGTCCTATTAACAATGGGTTCAGTCACATGAATGAATTAACATTAAGAACAAGTTTTTTTTTCCTGAGAGATGTAATTTAATCTGCCATATATACCTGAATTAAAATATATATATATATACATATATATTTTCTTTATGTCTTGAAATTATTCAAGGTAAATCCATGGAAATGATTGATCTTAGGATATGGACTTTCAAAACTGGATTGTTTTCCTTTTTTTTTTTTTTTTTTTTGCACTTATAATATTGAGTTTATTATAAACTAGTTTCACAGGCCACAAGGAAACAAAAGGACTATGTACAGCCTTACAGGAAACAGGCAGGGAGCTGAGGAGGGCCAAGATGAGTCTAGGGCCTTGGTGGGCGCATTCCCGGGGGAGGGGGCCCCCGCATGCCTGGGGGAGGGGGCCGCATCCCTGGAGGGGGCATGCCCATTGGAGTTCCTCGTCCAGGGGGAATCCCCATTGGGGGACCCATGGGAGGCCTCATTCCAGGAGGTGGGCCCATCATGCCTGGAGGGGGTGCTCCTCGGCCCATAGGTGGGGGAGGACCCCCACGACCAGGTGGATACTGGGTTGGGGCTCCTGCAATACTGGCTGTGGCAGCAGCAGCGGCGGCTGCAACAGTGCCTCTTCCCTGTGGGGTCATTACCTGTTGGGATGGCCCACCAACCCCACGGACTGGCCCTGCAAGTCCTGCAGGAGCCTGGGGCATGGGAACACCAGCTGGAATACCTCTGCCAGCTGCTCTACCAATCCCTGGGCCTCCAGCAGCTCCAGCAAGTGGCACTCGGGCAATGCCAGTATCTTTGGGAGGAGGTCCCTCTACTGTCATTGAGACCAGGTTTTCCCCTCGCAGCAGCACCAGTCCAAGGACACGCTTCTCTTCCCTTTCTGCTTGTTTTGAGTTCTTTGGCTTGATCTTCCTGAACTCATCACAGTCACAGAGGATCAAGTTCATATGCTTGTCAAAAGCCTTGAAGGTGCCAATGAAGATACGGCCATCTTGCAGGATGCACCTCATCCTGTAGTCAATGTGCTGCAGCATCTTGCTGCTCTTGCCAACAGTCATGGTGGCGGTTCTGATGGCTCCGATTCCCGCTGGATTAGACTGCACCTGTTTTCTTTTAAAAGCATAGTTAATGCTACATGGAATAAGACTTGGCTGAATGTGTTTTATTCATTGAATATTGGATATTGTTACTTTATTGGATAGAAATATTTAGAGGACTAAATACCCAATGATATATATACATTGCTCTTGGGTACCCATGTAAGAGGAGAATTTAAGTGATAGAGTTCTCAATTATTTTTGGTTTAACTGAGGGAAATTTGCACTTTTAATTGAACCAATATTGGTGAAATTAGAATAAATATATTTGAGAAATAAAGTGCAAATATATTTCAAATTTTTTCTTACAATAACCTCAGGAAATGGATAAAACAATTGTATTCAATCCCTTCGTTGCACCAGTTTTAAAACTCTGAATTTAAACTCTATTTGGCAGGGTGTACTGGCTAATATATTGTTAATGAGAAAGAAATATAATTTTCCAAAACAAATTTAGAGTCTAACTGATAATTATGAAAATAGTCTTAATGCAAAACAAACAAAAACAAAATTCTAAAGGTTTATCATCTTCCTTTTTTATTCCATAAATCTCCTTCTGGCTTATAAGTAAAAATCACTATCCCAAAATACAATAAATAGTTCTTAATTTTCACTATGATTCAAAAGATCTGATTGCTTTCTGAGTAGTGTGGTTGCTTTCTCTGCAATGTCCCTGTTAAGACACAGTTATAATGTTCCAAATTATTAAGTCCAAGCTTGCCCTCTTGTACTTTGGCCAATGTAATAAGAGCAGAACTAAGAGATGTGGATTTAAATCTAACATACTTGCACACCTTTAAAATATAGATTTATTCTGCCAGAAAGCCTGCAACATCTCCAATAGCCTAGGCATAGAATATAGATTGTGAGCATCAAAGAAGTAGCCTAAACACAAGGGACAACTGTCACTACTGGAAAATAATCTTCATTGCTCTCAGCTCCAATACTTAAGCTTTTTGTTTAGTGCAACTTAATCTGGTTTTAGCTGACTGACACAATGTCAAATGATTTTCCAAGGAAATTGTTTCAACTTATACACACACTCCAGCAATGCATCAGTATTTCAGTGTTCCACATCCTCTCAGGCAACTGGTGTATCCATATTTATTTGTAGTTATACTTTTAAACAATTCCTTTAAAACTAATGGCACAGAACATACTGTTAATCCATAAAATAATATATATCTGTTTCTTCTTTTAAATCTCTTTCTGACAATACATATTACATTTATTTATATGTGCTTTCCTTTACTGCATTTGACTTATTCCAACCATTATATATGAAAAGTCTGAAAGATTTGTCATTTCTCTATTATATTTCTTTTTAATTTGATTCTTTTCTTCATATATATGCATACTTATGTCTATATTTTATGGATATACATGCATACATAAATATTTATACATATATACATACATATCATTTTCATACATCCAATTTTTTTGAATTGGGGTACTTTTTAATTGACTTCATTTCCCTGTAAACGCATTTTTCACTGGTGTATGAGATGTGTAGATGTGTTCCATTTGTGTGTATATTCATAAACCTAATGGCCTGAAGCATGCTTTTCTTACGTAGGAGGACAGTGTTGTGATTATGGGTTTCTTGTGATTTGTGGTATACAGAAGGAATTTGTGACTGTTCAAATGTTATGAATGAACCAATAAACTGGGAGAATTGACTTGAGTTTAAGGGTGTAGAAATCACCTGAATTTCTTAAACATATCAAATGAGAAAGACTTGTACTCAGTCAAAAATGAAAATTAAATGTAAACAATTAGTATTCCTCCTCATTTGTTTTCCTTTAGGGCAATATCTGATGCTGTTTGGAACCAGTCACACATTCTCATGAGAGGATGAGATGTTTTTCTCTTAAAGGTATTTTTCCATTCATTCCACATCCCTACTTTTAGTCATTTCGATCACACTTCTTCCAGTCATTTCATTGTCTTTTGCAATTTGTCTTTCAAATTCCACATTTTAAGCATTTTTCACCAATTCTGTCCATTAAACTTTTCTTATTCATTAGAAAAGTATTTCATATCAGTCAGAAAAAAATAAAATTGATCCATTTCTAAAATCCCATTAACACACATACACACACACACCTTCTTAGAAGAGGTAGATAGAAAGCTGATAGGTGGATAGATGGTAAGAGAGAGGCAATAAACACCTTTCTCAAGAATATAGTATTGGTATTTGGCTTTATACTTTCATAATAGTTGGATTTTATCATTAGCAGGAGATTAAATTTTATTATTCTTAATATATGTAATCATTTTAAATTAGTAATACAGAAAATAATGGGGAAGTAAAAAAACAACACGTTTGAAACCCATAAATAAATATTAAAGGTCATTTCCTTGTGTACAGAAAGTTAGCAATATACAAATGCATAAGATTATTGAAATTAAATTATATATTAGATAATAACTGTATTTCAACAAATAGTCTTGTCTACCTGATTACTGTATTTCTTTATTCATTGCATGTTTTTCCAATATTGATTACATTGTCATATAATTTATTAAACAATGAGTACATAAATTTGGATAGGAGGGTTACTGTAAATGGATGATCATCTCTGCTTTAATCTAGAGGTTAACAATATTTTTATTCATATTACACTCCAGGAAAAGAGTAAGATTTTCTCAATTTTCTTATATAACTATCTCATACTTATTGTCTAATGACATTGTGCTTTAACACCAAACATTCAAATGACAAATTTGGAGATGTTTATTAGTTTTTCAAAGAAATGTACTTTAGATTTTTGTATTACTTGTGGATTATGAATACTATATCATTTTTCTGCTTAGTTTGTTTTATTTCTTTAAAATATTTTTATTTATAATTATTTTTCCATTAAAATAATAATATGGTAAATTCTTTAAAAAAGACTAAGTGAGGAGCATTAGTTATGTAGTCACTAAAATGTGTTACCATCAACTCTATTCATTTGCATTTATATGAAAACTTTTGGCAATTGTATATTTAGATTCTGGAGATACTGCCAAACTGTTTTCCACACAGGCTGCACCATTCTACATTCACATGAAAATGAAGCAGTGTTCCTATTTCTCCACATCCTTTCTAGCACTTGTAGTTGTCTTCCTTTTGAAAATAATGGCCATTCTATAAGTTGTGAAATGGTATCTCAGTATAGTTTGGAATTGCGCTTCCCTAGTAGTTAGTGATGGTGAACATTTTGTGCATGTCCTGTTTGGTTACTTTTATTTCCTTTTTGGAAAAAATGTCTACTCAAGTATTTTTTCACTTAGTTGGTTTGCTGGTCCAATCGTCATTGGGTTGTATTATCTCTTTATATAACATGGATATCAAACCCTTGTGTGACATGTGGTTGACAAATATTTTCTCCCATGGAGTAGGCTGTCTTTGTATTTTCTTTACAAACTCTTTTGAAGTACAAACGTGTTTAGCTATGAGGAGGTTTCATTTATCTAATTTTTCTTTTGTTGCTCATGGTTTTGGTGTGGACACAACCAATCCAATGTCCACATAGAAGAGGTGGCATGGAATTGGGAAAAGTGGACATGGTGGACGATGGGTATGGGGAAGGGCAGGAGGAGATGAGAGATGGAGGCGTCTTTGGGACATGGAGCTGCCCTGGATGGTGCCTCAGAGGTAATCACCGGACATTGTAAATCCTCATAGGGCCCACTGGATGGAATGGAGGAGAGTGGGGGCCATGATGTGGACCATTGTCTATAAGGTGCAGAGGTGCCCAAAGATGTACTTACCAAATCCAATGGATGTGTCATGATGATGGAAACGAGTGTTGTTGGGGGGGGAGAGGGGGGGTTGGGGGGGTGGGGATGAATGGGACCTCACATATATATTTTTAATGTAACATTATTACAAAGTCAATAAAAAAAATTAATTAAAAAAATAAGCAAACAAGCCAAAAAAAAAAAAAAAAGAAACTGCTACCTACCACAAGGTTTTGAATATTTTCTTCTAGGAGTTTTATGGTTGTCACTTTTATACTTAGGTCCTTGACCCATTTTGAGTTAATTTTTTATGAAGTATGAGATAAGCTTCCTCCTTTTTTCTTTCTGGATATGAATATCCAGTTCTCCCAGCACCATTTATTGACTAGAACATTCTGGCCTAACTGGGTGGACTTAAAAGCCTTGTCAAAAATTCCTTGACCATAGATGTGAGGGTCAATTTCTGAGTTCTCAGTTTGGTTCCATTGGTCAATATGTCTATCTTTATGCCAGTAACATGCTGTTTTTACTCCTATAGCTAATTAATATTTTTTAAAGTCAGGATGTGAAAGTCCTCTAACGTCATTCTTTTTTCAGACATTTGTGGATTTTGGGGGCCATTTCCCTTCTAAATAAGTTTGATAACTGTTTTTTCTAGTTTTGCAAAAAATCTTGTTCATATTTTGATTGGGATTGCTTTGAACCTGTAAATCAGTTTGGATAGAATCCATTCTTTAACAATATTTAGCCTTCCAACACATTAACATAGAATATCCTTCCTAAAGGTCTTCTTTGGTTTCTTAGAGTATCTTCATTATTCCAGCAGCAATAACAACAAACATAAAACAACCAACAAAAGAAACAAAATCCATCTCCTCTCAATCTCATTACGCTTCCCCTGCCATACATAGCTGCTATTCTGTTTCCTTCTGTCTAGTATATTTGTACTTGTGTTTTGTAAAAAAGTCATATATGCAATCACCCATATTCATAATTACATGAAGTCTCACTATGCTATACAGTCCCAAGTTACATTTTTTAGCTTTCCTTCTAATCATATAATTGTCCTTAGGCTTTCCTTTTGAACTACTGTCATACCCATATAACAGCTCTGCTAGTCACAAACAGCAAGATATGCTGTCACCATTTTATTTCATTTCCAAAGATTTACAAACAATATTTTCACCAATTCTTCACAGATTAACCACCAGCTTTCCGTTCTCTGCCCTCATTACATTTTCTGGTGACCTGCAATCTAATTATTAATTTCATGAGTTTACATATATATTTAGGTCATAATAGTGCAATCGTACACTATTTGTCCTTTTGTATCTGGCTTCCTTCACTCAACATATGGTCCTCCAGGTTCTTCCATGTTCTCATATGCTTCATGACTTCATTTCTTCTAAATGTTGTATATGTACTCCACAATTTGTTTATCCATTCATCAGTTGATGAATACCTAGGTTCTTTACAACTTTTAGCTATAGTGAATAATGCTGCTATGAACTTTAGTGTGCAGATGTCTATTCGTGTCACTGCTCTCAGTTCTTCTGGGTATATACCTAGAAGGGTATTTCTGGGTCAAGTGGCAAGTCTAAATTCAACTTCCTGTTTAAAGCTCTTTTTAAAACCAAATTAAATAATGGGAAAATTTCCAAAAAAACAAAATTAATGTTTTAGGGATTCATTCACATTGATGGGTATAACAATATTTTTCCTTTTTTATTTAAGTAATAACATATTTTATAAATATTTCATAATTATTTACTCATTTTCCTTTATTACACATCACCAATACCATTTTTGTTATATTGAGTAAATCTGCTATGCATATTCTTTTACATAATTTTTCTTTCTGTGGTAGAGAAGTTGTGGGTTTACAACTTGTAAAAATTGGTGCATGCATTCTGTCCTTATGGATATATCCTTATGACTGGACTTGGGGTTCATAAAATATGAAAATTTAAATTTAGTAAGAAACTTCTGAACTGTTTTGTGGAATGTTGTAGCATTTGTCACCAAGACTTGCAACTGAAATGAATGAGAGATTCGATTGAGCAAAATCCTCAAAATCATTTTGTGTTGCTTAGCATGTTAATTAAAAAAAATTCCTGTGGTACATAGTAGTGTATGATTATGGGTTCAATTAACAATTCCTTTGAAGATATATCAACATGGATGACATACTGAGCTATTAAGCAAGTCCAAGTGAATATAAAGGACTTAATTATATAGAGTCTGGTGTCTGGCCACAAAGGAATTAATTAGATTAACAACAACAAATATTTTGGAAATTGCACATATATTTACATAATTTGTGAACCAAAAGAAATACCAAACAAAATTTCAAAATATTTTTTAATTTGAATGATAGTGAAATTACAACATATAGAGATATTGGTTTATAAAAATGAGCCATAGAAGTTTAAAACTATAAGTGATTATCCTAGAAAAAGGATCTAAAGACAAATGATATATATTTCTTACTCAAAAAAACTAGAAAAAAAAGAGCAAAATAACCATCCAGTAATAGAAAGACAAGAGTAATGAAGAAAGGATTAGAAATCAATGATAGATGAAAAAGAACTGTACAGCACAAAGTCTAAAACACAGTGTAATCTATAGACTTTGGTTCATAGCAATGCTTCAATACTGGCTCATCAATTTGTACAAATGACCACACTAATGTGTAATGATAATAATAGGAGAGCCTATGTATGAATGTGTGTGGGGCTTTAAGGAAATTCCTTATACTTTGAGTGTGATTTTCATGTAATTCTAAAAATTCTCTAAAATGAAGTTCTTTATTAAAAAATTAAAATTAGTCTACTTTTATGAGAAGGAAACAAAATGATAAAAGCCAAATGGTTTCTCAGAAAAGGTCAACCAATGTGATTTCTTCCTACCCAGTTTATAAAGAATAAAAGACAATGAATACAAAAAGCAGCATCAGAAATGAAGTAGGAGTATAGGGACAGATGGACAGATATACTATAATATGGAAAATGAATGAAAATAAAATACTTCACACAATTTTTCATTGCTAATGATAAAAATTGGGTTTCACATGAAAATTAAAATTTTTTAAAGTTTCTGTCTTCCACAAAAAACTTGTCAGCTTCTCAAAACTGAAAAAGCTCTGTGATAAGAATTGTTAGTGATTTTAATAAATGTGATTTATTTTGGTACTGTTTAATGAAATATGTGATATTTAGAACATTAGTGTTACTCAATGAAATAATATTTTCCAGATGACAAATACCTGAAGTTAAAAAGCACTCATGGGTGAAAAAAAAAATAGATCAATGAATTTAAATATAACTGAATATGAAAAGTGCATTAATATGGTTTCAGAATTAAAATCCCCACTATTTTCAGGAAATCATTGTTTCATTTTAGTGTAGAATAGAGTAAAAAAAAAAATATTAATGATGATCTGAAAGTATTTATCAATCATTCCTTTTGCTTTCTAACAATATATCCTTCTGAGGCCTTACTTTCTCATATAATTTAACCAAAACAACATCTTTCAACAGAATAAATGAAGCAATAGTTATGAGCTTTCAGCTGTCCCCAACAAAGCCAGGGTTAAAGAAATATTCACAAGTGCAAAACTATGTTTTTCTTCTCACTGATTTAATTTTGGATTTGGGAAATAATATATTTTTTCATAAAGAAGAATTTTTGTATTATTATATGAAGTATTTATTAGTTTTAATAATTTTGTAAGTATATATGTCCATCAGTTATAATTGCTAATATGGAAATTTCTAACACATATAAATCAAATTAATATAAGTCCTTTAGAATTATATTTTTAAATTATAAAATTAAAAATTTTAGAATACAAGTGATCCCAGAAAGCAAGAAAAATATTGAAACCTGATGATATATGTAAATTCTATTTAGTTATATTTGCAAAATTGGAATGAACCTGAGGTCTTATATATTGAATGTGTTTTGCTTGCCATTATCCTCTTTTAAGTTCTATATTTCCAAGAAATAAAAATATTGATTTATTGGATTACTGGCCATTGATTTTCCTTTCATCCCAATATGATAAATCTGCCCAGGTCTTCCTATGTATTTTGACATACTCTGCATTATCTTTGCTTTGTCAATGTGGTAGTTTGAGGCTTTTGGGGACCTGAGAAAATGATGTGTCCTTAGAGCTAATCCATTCCTGTGGGTATGTAGCTAGTGTAGGAGGGACCTTTTGATTAAATTACTTTAGTAAAGCATGAACTTTTTTAGCTTCCCAATATATATATTCTTTTAAGATTGACAGCTATTAGTAAGAATTTTCAGAATAAAGACAAATAGGCTCATTTCCTAAAATTTCTGAGTTGTAGTTTTTCACATTTTGATGGTTACCTGATAAAGGGACAGTTCCTATATTCAATGATTAGATTTAATAACTTGTGGTTAGTAGAGAGAAATACTCTTTGCTGTATATCTTTTTCTTTTACTTGATTTCCATATAAAATTCCTTCTAAAATTTATTTCTTTCATTTAGTAATTACTGAACAATTATTATTTCCTTTTCTTGTGATTATTTTCAATATTATATGAATTTCCTCATGACATAATATTAGTATGAAACATTAGAAAATATAATTTTATCAAGGTTCCTTTCTGGGCTGCTGTTTCTTCTTTCCCAGCTTCTATGTCTTTTCTCTGTATCCATTCTATTTATATAGGACCACAGTAAGAAGATTAAGATTCATGATGTCTTGCATATTTTATAATCGGATATGTTATGGCTATAATCAGACATAAAATTGAAAATGCATTTAGCTTACAGTGAAGTAGGAAACATTCCCTAATACATCTCTTTCTTTATATTGAACAATTCTCTATTAAGTTTATTGCTAATAAACACTATTTCAAATTTAAATAATCTCAAGTGCGTAGCCAAAGAATCCTAACCAGTCAGGAGTTGAAGTAAAACTTGCCCCTGCAGGATGTAATTACTAATTACCTAAAATGTGTGAGAGAAATGATCCATACAAGTACTTCCTAAAGAATAACAGTATTTATGCTATTCAGACTTAGATTGGTTCATAACATTTAGGTTATACATCAAGCTCCTTGAATTTCACTAGTGCTATAATAAGTAGGGGAATGAATTTTGTAAAGTCTCTTTAAATAATGTAAAAAATATCCATGTTAAGGGGGATACACTTGTCATCTCATTCTCAGGTATATAAGTATGTATGTGTTAGTTCATGTGTTTCCTTAAAATGAGTAATATAGAACTCACTGAAAGAGCATGATATGTCTCAAAAACATTAAGGTACATACATATATTCATTTTATAGTATGATTTATGCAGAAGAATATGCTTGTTTTAGTTTGCTAGGTTGCTGAAATGTGAAATGAAGATCTCTGAGTTTGATGGTCCAAACTCAAAAGACTGAAAATATAATGATGCAAAAATTATGTAGAGAGCTTACTAATGGAAACTCTATGAGCTAAATATATCTTGAGGCACATTCTAGAGGATAACTAAGACATTTACATGCAATAGTGTTTTGTTTGACATTTCTTAGAAATTCTTCCATAAAAACAAAAATAAAAAATTGTATAGTCTAAAATATAAACCCTAATGTAAATACAAATGGAACCATGTTTGAAAGCTATTGTTTCAATATCTGTACATCAGCTGCAGCAAATATAACATGAACATGTAAAAATGACCTTATATGGAAGGTTCAATGCGGATCAGCAGAATATCCCTGTCTACATAAAATAACATGACTTTAAAATGCTGTTTGACCTAAAGTAAGGGGGAAATGGAAAGGAGAAATGAGTTTATATGGCTACGAGTTTCTAAAAAAGAGTCTGGAGGCTGGCAGAAGGATTGCCCTTATGCACAACTGAGCAGAGTCAGAGAGACAGATAAAGCAGATACAACCCCCAGATATTGGTTCCTTTGAGGGCTAAAGAGACCCATGGGAGTTATGGTCATGGCCGATGGGGTTAACTACCAGGTCAGATGGCCCCTCTTTGGAAATGGTGTTTATGTGTGATGAATCTGGACTCAGATGGGATCTCCCTTCGTAAGACTTTCATGCTAATGTGCTGGAGGTGCAGTTAATGTTGGGGTTTAAGATATATTTAGGGGATTTGAATCTCTGGACTGACAATGTGATAGCCAGGTCCTGAGCCTCAACAGACTCCAGCACCTACAATCTGTTTTATTGGACTTACCACACTCAGCTAAGATGGAGTTGAAGAAGGACAACCACCACACCATGGAGCCTAGAGTGATTACAACTGAAAGTGGGAGGATTGCATCCAGCATCCATGTGGAATCTGAGCCTCCTCTTGACATAGAGGTGCAATGGACACAACCAATCCAATGTCCACATAGAAGAGGTGGCATTGGATTGGGAAAAGTGGACATGGTGGCTGATGGGTATGGGGAAAGGCAGGAAGAGATGAGAGGTGGAGGCGTCTTTGGGACATGGAGCTGCCCTGGATGGTGCTTCAGAGGCAATCACCGGACATTGTATATCCTCACAGGGCCCACTGGATGGAATGGGGGAGAGTATGGGCCATGATGTGGACCACTGACTATGAGGTGCAGAGGTGCCCAAAGATGTACTTACCAAATCCAATGGATGTGTCATGATGATGGGAGGGAGTGTTGCTGGGGGGGGGGGGAGAGAAGTGGGGTGGGGGGGTGGGGTTGAATGGGACCTCACATATATATTTTTAATGTAATATTATTACAAAGTCAATAAAAAAATCATGAAAATAAAAAAAAAAGATCATTGCTGGGGAAGGGACAAAGGGTTTGATGTTGGATATGTGGGAGTACCATATATTGCATATGTGAATTACTGTGATCTAAAACATATGTGGAGACAAACTTAAAAATTAGGGAAAAAAAAGTATGTAGACACTGAGGAAGAAATGGAAGAAAGTGCCTTGCCACTGTACACACAGGGCAATACCTATAGCAGTGATCAAAGGCAAAATGTCAAAAACAAAGCTTTTCCAATTTTTTCATTTTTTTGATACCCCAATTTATTTTTCTTTTTCTAAATTACTTTCTATGTTTAACCTTTAAACCCATCACTATATTCTACTTTACTATTAATGGAACCTGGCAATATATTAGGCTTTCTTTTAAAGAAGTTTTGGACTACAAAGAGGTTCAACTATGGCAGGGGAGGAACACTGGTGTGGGGTCTTATTGATAGGGGGCACATGGTTGGGAGGGAGTTCTCCAGGGCATGTACACAGTGTACATAAAAATGTTTGGATATTTTCATACTGGTTTCAGTTAAAAATGACAACTGAGAGAGTCCTGAGTTCCTAGCCAAGGGAGTTCTATTACATTCCCCAATGGAACAGCAAAAATCCCCCAAGTTCAATGACAAAGACAAATAAATATGGATGGTTCAATGGTGAGTCCTTGATACTGATAGCTATGATTATGAGCCTGTGTGCCTGAAATATGAACTAGGCTTAGAGCTGCAGGGTGCTTAAGAGTTACTTCCTGAGAGCCTCCATGTTGCTCAAATGTGGCCACTCTCTAAGTTAAACTTAGCATGTAAATGCATTACCTTCCCCCCAGTGTGGGATATGACTCCCAGGGATGAGCCTTACTGGTGCTGAGGGATTACTACCAAGCACCAGCTGACAATATAACTAGAAAAAGACCTTGAATAAAAGGGTCAACTCAGACCAGCAGAATATCTCAGCCTACATGTAATATCAGGTGTTAAAAACTGCTTTTTGACTTTGGATAAAAGGGGGAAATGGAGAGGACAAATGAGTTCATATGGTTATGAGTCTCAAAAAAAAGAGTCAGGGGGTCATCAGAGGCGTAATGCTTATGCATGCCTCAGCAGGGTAGCAGAGACAGCCAAAGCAGATAGAAACCCAAGTACTGGTTCTCCTGAGGGCTACAGGGACACACAGGTTCTATGGTCATGGCAGATGGCTCTGGAGTTCAGTGTCATGTCAGTTGGCCCTATTTTGGAGTTTGTGTTCCTGGGTATGATGGAGTTGGACTCAGATATGACCTTTCTACACATGCCTCTTCTGTTACTTTTACCAGACCTGTGTTTGGCATTTGGATAGGTGTATACTCAGGAGACCTGAATCTCTGGATTGTCCATGTGATAGGCCCTGAATCTCAGCAGCCTTGCAACTCCTACCCTCTGGTTTATTGTACTTACCCTGGCCAGCTAACAGGGAGGTGAAGGTGGTCAACCACCACACCAGGGAGCCAAGAGTACCTACAACTGCAAGCAGGAGAATTGCATCCATCATCCATGTGGAATCTAAGCCCCCTCCTGATATAGAGGGGGACTGGACATAACCATCCCAGGGCCCATAGGATGGAGGAATAGAGTATGGATTAGAGTGGACTTACTGGTATTCTGCTGGGGAGCTTTTGTGATTACTAAGGGAAGAAATTGTAGTATTGATGTGGATAAAGTGGCCATGGTAGTTTCTGATGGTAAGGAGATGGAAGAAGAGATATGATGTGGGGGCATTTTTGGGATTTGGAGTTGTCCTGGGTGGTGCTGCAGGGACAGATGCTGGACATTGTGTGTCCTGCCATGGCCTACTGGATGGACTGGGGAAGAGTGTAGACTACAATGTAGACCACTGTCCATGTGGTGCAGCAGTGCTCCAAAATTTATTCACCAGGTGCAGTGAATGTGCCATGATGATGGAAAAGGTTGTTGATGTGGGAGGAGTAGGGTAGGGCTGCTGGGGGATATATCGAGACCTCATATTTTTAAAATGTAACATTTAAAAGAAAATAAAAAAACTAAATTTTAAAAAGCTAGTTTAGGCATAAGAAGAGTTCACAGAGATGCACATAGAGCTCCAGCATGAATAAGAGATCCCAGGATACTAATAAAGCTTTTTCACTGGCATTTTCTGTATGAAAAAAAAAAGTTAGTCCTTAAAATTTCAAAGGAAAGGTCAAGATATCCAGTGCAGACTTTATTATGAAAAACTGACATTTATTTATTGGATATAAAGAACCACCCATGTTCTATGTAGATTCTTCTATTTCAACTGTTTAACAGTCGAGGAGTAAGAATCCCACTCATTACACTGTTTTACACATATAAAATTGTGAAATATGTAATTTCTAAATGCCTTTTAGGTAATAAGGAATATGGAAAATCCCTGAACTGTCTCATATATCTAGGGTTACTTATTCAACCATCATGATACACTTTGGAGGACTAGTCATAAGTAAACTTAACAGAGGGAAACCTGACAAATTTTAGAGACTGAGGAGAAAGATGCAATTTGACAAGATGAAGAATAGTTAGGAAAACTCTAAGGATCAATAACAGAACATAGTTTTGTTTTAAAAAATAAAAAGAGTTGAGAGTTTTGTTTGGGCCTGTAATCTACCCTTTGGTTCAATAATATGAACTTAATCCTGAGTATTATTTTTGCTGTTTAATAAATTATCTTCTTGAAGGAATTTCTTTTCTTTATAAAAATGAGGATAGAATAAGTCAAACATAATTGCAATGATTATTACATAAAAACAATTTGCATTAAGTATTTGGCAAAAACATGCAAAATGCATATAACTATAACCAATATAGGAAAATCATTATTATTACTAGTCACACAAATAGTAATGAAAATAATAAAGTATTTTTGTAATGACAAATGAAGTATATAAGCAAAGTAATCATATGAAATCTAACATATTTATGGTTATAGTTCTTTAGTTCTCAGTTTTACATATAGTAAAATTATTAGTATAAAAATTAGATGTCTAGTAATTTTATCATTGAAAAATAGTTGTGATTGAAACAAGATTGGTTTATGATTGTAAATGCTTCGAGGCAATCACAAATAGGTAATTGTAGTTAGAATAGTTACTTTAAATGAAGCAATTTCAAAAAAATAGAGAAAAGCATGTAGGGTGGATATGTGAATAGAATGCTCACCCTTCCTAAATATTGGGAATCAGATCTGTTGGAATAGAGGACACTTTATGGAGGGCACATTTCAGGTGGGATATTTTCTTAGAAACTGTTAATTGGTAAGAATTTGAAGTATAGTGACAGCAAGAGAAATCTGACTATGAACTGACAAAGGAAAATGGAATCCATTTGATTTTGAATCAAATAACCATTTTATGGATGCTGCTGCAAAAGAAGAATGGAAGGACTCTTTCATGCCTCATGGAACACTGCAAAGAAAGGGTGGTAGGCATAATTTCTCTGCTCTCATTGCAATTAATATTTTCAGAAGACCTCATAAACTTCACTTTGTTACTTAAACAGTTTCTAAGTCAGCTGGCCACAGAAGAAGCACATAAAAACTCATCGTAGACATGATGTGTAGAGAATTGGTAGTAAAAGTAGAAAGTTCATAAATATTGGCTGATACAGAGATTCTCTTACAGTGTATGTCAGGAAGAGCTATTTGATTTTTGAATAAAAGAAGAAGACAATGATTGGCCATTTCTAAAAAGAGTTTGAAAAGATATTAACAGAAATAGTGTGTATGTGAAAATAACAGAAAGGTTTATGAAATTACTCTTACTTTAAATTACTTTATGAGTCTCTGATCCTATGAACATTGACGTTAACGTATTATTAGCAGAGTTAGGGAAATTCATAAAAGAAATACATGCATTCCCTGATTTCTAAAGAATGTCTTTTGCCTATTTACTCTATGTTGACACAAAATTTGAAAGAAGTTTAATTATATTTGAGATATGTATTTAAATTTGCATCTATTGGGAAGCAGCTGTGGCTCAATCAGTGGGGCTCCCATCTACCACAGGGGTACCACATCTACCTTGTGAAGGCAAGCTCACCCACACAGCTGAGTGCTGCCGGCCCACAGGCCCCAAGGAGAGCTGACTCAGCAAGGTGACACAACAAAAAGAGACAAGCAACAATGCAGAAAAGCACACAATGAATGGACACAGAGAGCAGACAGCAAAACAGGCTTCAAGGAGTGGGGGGGAAATAAATAAAAATAAATGCAGACACAGAAGAGCGCACAGTGACATGGATGCAGAGAGCAGACAGCATGTAAAACATGACAAGGTTGTTGAGGGGATAAAAAAATTTGCATCTATCCTTGAAAAATATTTAGTGTTTTATTATCTGTGTGGGCATGCCCCTGGGGCCGTTAGCGGTACGGCTGGCTGGGCGGTTAGCTAGACGGCTTTCACCTCGGTGAGGCAAACTTCTTGAATGGGTTGTGAGTGATGACGGGGCCCCGGTAACACACAGCCAGGTTAAACACACAGTAACCACCCCGGAGACGCAGGCTCGTGGCGCAAGTCTGGTTTATTGGGGAAGTGGTACAGCTTATATAGGCAGGGGTGGGGGCTTGAGGTGATGTGTCAATTATAGACAGGCTAAGGGGATTGGGATAATATGAAGCAGCTACTTGATGGGATGAGGTAGTTTTGAAGTTGGCATGCGCGGGCTTCTCTGGTGGGAAGCTGGCTAGGAAGAAGGGAGGTGCCTTTTGTGATAGCCATTGTGTATGCTTAGCGACCATTCTGGCTACATGTTGTTTGCCAGCAAGCTCACCAACAATCTGTACTTTTTTTTTGTTTATTCCATGATGTGAAGTATACATCTCTGTGTTCTAGTTTTTCATATTCAATACTATACTTGTGTAATTTTTGCATTAGTCTTGAAAAGATTTTCCAAAGTTCCAAGATGTTTTGAAAAAAGATTGGGATGATTTTGAATAAAAATAAAGAACATCATATGGATAAGACTATACTTTATTCACCAAGTACTTCAACAGATCCCTATACAACTGGGAGAACTTCAGGACACAGTCACTGACAATGAGGAAGAGAATATTGAGAGGTTTGGTTTACAGAAGCCTACTGTGTAAGTGTTCTCTTAGCACTCACTCTTATACAGTGTCTGTGCTTAGAAATAAAGAAATAAAGTTATTAGAAATAGAGCCAAGTGAGGAATTAAGGCCACCATGAGGATAAAGAACTGAAGCTCTTGCTAATGTTGGAAATCTTGAAACATTGCTTATTCTATTGAAAATATGAGCTTTTCAATAGGGATATGGTTTGGAAGCTTTTTATCCCTTCATGAGCTAAAGGTAATATATTTATGCAGTACTCAATTAAGTCAAGCTTTTGGCAACATGAAGAAAAAGTAGTTACTGAGCAGAGAGATATAAAAATCAATGGCAAATAATTTTTTCCTGCAGTGACTGGATATTGCTTATGCTATATGATTCACTTCTCCCACCAAATGAGAAATAAAAGCTTACCCTCAGGAACAGATGTGACTCAAGCAGTTGGGAGCCCATCTCACATGTGGGAGTCCAGGCTCATTTCCCATTGCCTCCTAAAGAGGGTGAGCAGCTGGCACAACTGCTGCAAACAGTAGACATGACAACCAGCAGATGCCACAACCAGCAGACGGCCCTGGCCAACAGGCAGCTGATGTGAGTCAGGTGGTTGGGCACTTGCCTCCCACCTGGGAGGTCCCAGGTTCAGTTCCTGGTGCCTCCCAGAGAAGAGGAACAGACACAGTGAGCAGGCAGGCAGGGATCATCTTGGGATGGATAATAAATAAAAATTTAAAAATAAATCTTTAAAAAAAACAAGCTTACCCTCTCCAGATGGAAAGAGTTTTATCATTCTGGTTCCCAAATGCTTAGCTAACATTTTGGTGGCTAAATAATATATTAACCTTTTTTTTTCTCTTTTAAAATTTTTTTATTAATTTATATCACCATCTGGAGGTATCAAATATACACTGACATTGAACAAACAGACAAACATAAAACAATTAAAACACACCAATAGAAACATACAGTTCACAGTTGACTCATAATTCTTTCTTACTTTTTTGGTATTGCTGTTTTTAAGTGTGCCATTTTCTGGAATCCATGTTGCCTGTAACATGCAAGCTTGTTCTTGGAAACATTTTTATTAGTTATCAGCAATCAGTTAAGATAACTTGAGCAGCATAAATGTAGTTAAGCTCTTATTTAGCAGTTTAGACAGACAGTTAACACACATTTTTTGGATTACTATTCTGTAAGACTACAGAGACTTGAAGTTCAGGAGTAAACTAGTGATTTAAAACCAAAAATTCCTTTTAATATCTTGACAAAAATTTTGTACTAATTTTATTATCTTGGTTAAATAGGTCCAATCAGAATTAGCATGGAAATAAAATAGAACACCAATGTGGCAATGTTTTTCTCCTTTTCCAGCAGTTTAATTCTATTAACCCCCACTAGCCCACAGCTACAGTATCATGTAGACAAGGAGGGGATTTACAGAGTTGCTGTCAGAATAATTTCCTTGTCTTAGTTAACACTTTAACAGAGAGTTTTCTTACAAGTCTGATTTCACTAACAAGGACTTTATTTAGTATTTTTGCCTATTTTAAATCTTTCAATAGTTTAAAAGGTATTGGCTCAGGATAAAACTCAACACCCCCTTGCAAATTATTTATATCTGGTGGTATCACATGTAATGTTACCAGGAAAGCAGATAATAATTGATTAACATAAGGCAAAGCACTGGTGACATCTGAAAACATTTCTAATTTAAGCTTAGTAACAGAAGGCAGTTCAGTAGGTGCAGAGGGTTGTACTGGATACATAGAAGATATTTTATTAGGACACTTCACTGAGCTTTTGTTGATGAAAGGGTTAATATCAGGATGAGGGAAAAAAACTGATGGTTCCCCATTTGCCTCAAGCTCCTGTTCTTGTTCCAATTTACTTTCTTTCATTTCAAATTTACTTATGGGCTTAGAAAATATAGTAATTTCATCTTTCTCAGACTGTAAAGGATCTAAAGCTGCCACTATCTGGTGGCATAAGGATATTAATCTTTTAATATTTAAGAATTGAATAATGGGAAACTAGAATTTGTACTTTAAAATCCATATTAGAAGATGTTCAGCCTTAAGAAACATCCTCATTTAACTTCAGCCTTCAAACTGCAATTGGTACAGAGAACCCAACAGGCTCATTATGGCTCAGAACAATTTTACTCAATATAGAAGCAAGTGGTTTATTAATACCACAAACCTTATGTTATCCAAAAGTATTAATCCTAGTCAAAGTCTGAAATGTGTTTATATTCATCAAATTTCATTTTCTATTAAAAAAGGACTTTATGACATAGGTTTTAAAAACTAATATTTTCCTAACTGGGTCACATGCACAGCTATTTCCTGGGGAAAGAAAACTTTGTCCAATTTTATATTTGGGCAACACTCTTATAAATCAGTAATTACATTATTGGATCTTCACCTCTTGATTTATATATAATTTATATTATACATAGTTACTGTTCAAGAATTTTCCTCCAGACATTTGAATATGTAGATCCATTGATTTCTAGTCCCCAAATCTACTTCTCTACTGATTCACCTTCCTTTTATTTTCTCACTACAATTTGATATTTTTTTCAGGTGTTCTATATTGGATATTTGTGGGTGTATTTTTTTTTTCAAATTCTACTCAATTTATTATTTTTTAAAAGATATTACATTAAAAAATATGAGGTCCCCATTCACCCCCACTGCCCCCACCCCACCACTCCTCCCACAGTAATACTCTTCCCCATCATGTCACATCCATTGCATCTTGTGGGTGTATTTTTAATTAATGGATCTGATATGAGGTAAGCTATGTTAGTCAAAAGACTTAACATTTTTTCCCTGAATATTTTCTTAGGATTCTATTTTACAATTTTTAATTGCAAATTTAATTTCTTTGCTTCTGTTCTCACACTGCTCCACTAGGACTTCATAGGAGCATCTATGCCTTCAGCATCACATTCCTATTATTATGCAATCTTTTTTCATGTCCAAGACCACTGAAAGCACTTTCAGAACTTTTCATTCTAAACATTGAATAAATCTGTAGAGAGAAGAAACTAGTTAAGTAGTTAGAATAATCTACAGAAAATGGATAAAATTTCATTTTTTAGCTCAGAATTAAGACAATCATTTATTTCTTCCATATTTTCAAAATATTTGCTTTTAATTCTATATCATTACAAATGTGTTTCAATTATTTTCAATAATATAGCACATGATTTTTTAAAAATCTATTTTTTAGAGAAGTTTTGAACTTACAAAACAATCATTCATATTGTGCAGGATCCCCACACAACACTCTCCCACCAACGTCCTACATTGCTGTGGAACATGTTACAGATTGTAGAGAACATCATCAGACTATTCCCACTAACTATGGTCTGTAGCATATGTTTAGTGTATTTTTTTCATACCACCCCATTATTAACACAGTACCTTCTTTGATATTGATCCAAGAGTATCGCAATATTGCTATTAACTATAGTACATAACTTACCTTAATTGAAGCTTTCCCATGCATCTCCATATTCTTACCATCTTGTAATAGTGATGTGTATTTGTTCTAGTTCCAAATGATTTTTAATGCTTTAAATTGCATTCATACATAAATATATAAAATTTTTCACTAACTCTCTTTAATCTGAGATGTATTTTTCTCTTAAAGAAAAAAGGATACAAATCATTTTATATCTCTTTGAGGGTATTAACTACAGGTTTTAAAATGTTCCTTTGTTGCTTAAAGCTTTAACTGTCTCAGAATATCTGGAACCATTTATAATTTTTTTTCATGTTGTTACTCATTCAAAATATGACTTTCTGATACTGCTTTGCAGTCCTCTTCAGTCTGTTCAAAGTTGTGCATAAGTCCACTGAAAGCTGCTTCTGGTCTCTACATTGAAGGAGACTGGCTGGTGAGTTCTGCTTCTCGATGTGTAGGTGGAGCTGGCAGCAACACGTAGGAGTCCTCTCAGTGGCGCATTGGAGGACACATTCCTCACAGGCTGCAATACAAAAGCTGCCCATGGTTTTCCTCATAATTTACTCAATATCTGTTTTAATAGAAAAAGCACCCTCAGATATTTTTAAGTCTGCACATGACTGGCTGCTTCTGGTTTTAACAGGATAAGGCTAAGGGAGATGATGCTTCCTCTCCCATAGGCTCCACATTTCTGATGTTTCACATAGCCAAATGCATCTATCCATCACTCTGCTTCTGTTTATACTCTTATCTAACACCTTCACCCACAGCTTTAGATACCAAATTTCCTATGTTTCTTCTAAAATGTGTTAACATCAATCTACATATGTTACCATGGTCTTTGTAACTGATGTTCTAAATTTGTATTTCATTACTACTATTTTGGTGGTTTGTTGACCATTAATCTTAGGCTTAAATTCTTTTGAAGATTTTAAGGAAAAATATGACAAGAAAATGCTTGCCTTTTACTGAATTAAAAAATTATTCTTGATTAGATAAACAAATGTATGAAACACAGTTGGATTTCAGCCATTTGGCACTAAGAATTAGGTGCTACGTCTGAGAGCTCCACAGCATTTATACTCATCTTGATGTACGTGTTTTCCAAGGTTTCACTACATTCCTATGTTACAGTCACACTTCAAGTTTAGTTCAACTTTGTGTTCTAGCTTAGAAACTTCACCCCCTGATAATAACAGAAATTAGGAAATACAGAGTTTAAATTTGTCAAAGCAGGAAGCACAAAATCTCCTTCTGAATTGTGCATTAGTAAAACAACTTCCAAGGGAAGTTCAGGCCCTGTAATCACTTTTTTGTCCCATGGTTGGGCACAAAGACTTCTGCAGGAGATAGAGCTTACCAGGAGCTGCTCCTCAAATACTGAGCAGTTAACAACACAAGACCTTGACCAGAAGTTAGAAGAAATATGAAGATATTACACTTAGGGAAGAAAATAAAACTGTAGGTCATGGACATTAGAAGATGCAAGTTTTATAACACCCAACTTTCTGGCATTAAATGCCGCATTAACATAAAATATCTAATCTCAATGACCAATGTATCAAAAGTTGTTTCTTGCTCATAATATATGTCCATTTTGGGCTGGCAATAAAAATCTTTCATTTTTAACAAATCTATTTTGTTGACACATGTTAATAAAGCATAAATCCATCCAAAGTGTGCAATCAATGATATTTGGTGTAATCATATATTTGTGCAGTAATCACTTCAATCATTCTTAGAGCACTTTCATTATTCCAATAATAACAAAAAAATGAAAACTCATTACCTCTCAATCTCTCAACTTTAATTTTAATATAGTATGCTTTTTATTGTTTAAATAAATATTGTAGTGTGATTCCTCATAAGAAAACTGTGCTCCAAACACCACTGATGAAAGTTTGGTCATGTAGCAAGCTTAGACCAAATAAATGACAATTGAAGGAAAGAGTGTAAATTTAAGAACTGCATTATGCTTTGCTATAAACAACTTCTTTGTTACCTCAGAACAGATTGTTCCTTCAGTTTCATTTCCAGTGTGAAGGCTTGTGGCTAATACCTAATAAATATGCAGTAAGGATTGATGGCTCACTAAGTAATAATATATCCCAAGCCAATTGATGCAATTAAAAACAATTTTCTAAACCAACTATAGCATTTAATGAGAGTACTCTTTGTTCAATTTCCTTATCAATATTTCATATTGCCAAACATTTAAATTTTTTCTTGTGTGCTGAAAATTTTCTAATGTGTTGTGTTTGTGTGTGTGTATACTGTTTGGTGGTTCACAAGAGAGTTTAATATAAAGTCGACATATATTTGACATACATAATTGTCATATATAATTGCCAAACTACTAGTAGGTGTTCCCACAATAATATTGAAAGCAGGGACTCAAACAGATATTTTAACATGAATATTCATAATGGAATTACTCATACTTGCCAAAATACACAAGTCAAGTGTCCATCAACCAAAAAATAGATAATCAAAATATGCATATATGTGAAATGGAATATTATTCACCTATTAAAAGGAATAACATTCTGATACATGTTACAACATGAATGGACCTTGAAAGCAGCATGTTTAGTGAAATAAACCAGAACCAAAGGACAAATATTATATGATATCACTAATATAAATTATTAGAATAAGCAAATTCATAGAATGAGAAACTAGAATACAGGTTACCAGGATACAGGTTGGAAAGAGAATGGGGAGCTAATTACAAGTTATCAGAGGTGCAAAGTTACTGTTTGGAGTGAAGAAAAAATAGGTAATGGATGGTGATGATGATAGCACAACTTTGTGAATGTAATAAATACTTCTGAGAGATGTATTTGAGCATGATTAAAATAGAAAATTTTAGGTCTTATATATGCCACCAGAATTAAAAAATAAGATGAAAGAAAAAAACATACAACTGTTCAACTCAAAGCATGAGCCCTAAGGTAAACTATGGGCTATAGATAATATATTATTATATTATTATAATATATTATAATATATAGTATATATTATATATATTATATATATTATATATAATATATAATATAACATGTATATATATAATATATATAATATATATATACTATATATTATAATAGTATAATTATAATACCCTTGTTTTGTTTTATAATACCCTTGTTTTGTCAATTGTAACAAAGTTACCACACTGATACAAAATGTTAATAATACTGAATATTGTGTTTCAGAACAACTTAATTTCTTCATGAGTTTCCTGTAAACCTACAAATGCTTAATAAAAAATATATTGAAAACAACTGCTGAAATTAGTTGCTAATGATAAAATTTGAATTTCATGTGAAAATTATATTTTTAGTAAAACTTGTGTCCTCCATATGATCTTGACAGTTTCCCAATAGTTGAAGACTTGTCTGATAAGATTGTTGATTATATTAATAGTTGTAGTGTATTTTGGTATTGTTAAATAAAATGTCATTTTCCTAAGATATGCTTCACTGTGTGAACCAATATTTTCTAGATGAACACAATATGATTTTTACAACAGAATGAAGTTATGAGGATTCATCTATATTGCAGTAAAGCAGGATTAAAGAAATTATCAAAGGGATAATATCACTTCTCTCCTCCCAATAATTTTCTTTTCCTCTCAGGCAGTAAAATTTAAAAAAAAAATGTCTTATTGCATTCAATTGTAAGTGCCTTATGAATTTTTTTGTTTAAAAATTTATTAAAGAATATCACTCATACATAAACATGTATTAACAATAAGTGTATAGTAAAAGTTGTGAACGTACAAAACAAACATGCATAAGATTATACAGGGCTCTCATACCTCACCCTAACACCATTACCTGGAATTGTTATAAATCTTTTTAAACAAATGATGAAAGAGCATCCCCAACATATTATTACTAACCAAATTATCTTACATTTGGTGTATTCCCCCTAACCCAACCTATTATTATTATTATTTATATCATAATGGATCAAAGCAAGAACCATAAAGCTTCTAGAAGAAATTGTAGGAGAATATCTTCAAGACCTGGTGGTAGGTGGTGGATTCTTAAAGGAGATAAGAGGAGGGCTAATGGATTACTGCTGTTTAATGTATGTAGAAGTTTCAATTAACCTTACTGCAAAAATGTGGAAATATACAGACTTGATGGTAACACAGTATAGTGAGTAAGAGTTGATTTATAAGTGAGAATGTGCCTGGAAACAGTAGTTTAGGGATGTAAATGCCAATTAAAGAAAGCTAGAAAATAATCTAGGGACTGAAAAGCAAGAGGTAGGTGAGAATTGTGGTTGCTGGGACAGAAGCAAGAGTGTCTTTTGTGAGCTAGAGAAGATATATGCCTTATTACTTTTAATAAATTATATAAGTAGTAATATATATTTTAATTTTAATTTCTATTATGGTAACTTTAAATAGACATAAGCCCCAGAATTATTCTCTATTCAGAGTTTAGAGTGTAAACTGTACTTAAATTAAAAACTATAACAGATGATTTATTTAAATTCTATTTAATTATGTTATGTAGCATTTCAAGGAACCTCAGGTAGGATAATTTTGCATCTATTTTGCCTACCATTATCCACATTTAAGTGCTATATTTCCATGAAAATAGTGCTTTGTCTTTATTGATACCCAGTCATTATTTTCCCTCATACTCCTCTCCAGATGGCAAATCTGCCCAGTACTTCCATGCATTTAGATTCACTCCATATTATCCTTACCACATCAGGGAATATTTTTAACTTCTATCAAGCTAAAATCCTCAAATATTTGCTTATTTGCTCAACACATACAGAGACTGAGAAATCTTAATGTATTTGTTTTGAAAAATTCATTTTAAAATGCATTCCAGTTTTTTAACATAGTAACTCCTGATAATGTTTATTTTTGTTTTTGTTTATTTTAAGTAGTATATGACATTCCTTAATGTCATGTTAGGCAACACCCTTAGAAAATATAATTTTATTAGGGTTTGCATGGTTTTATGGCTATATTATACATAAATTATATTTATAATAAGATATAAAATTGAAAATATAGTGAACCACTCATAGCTTATGAATCTTTTTTAATACATCTTTACTAATCAGGAATTGAAGAAAAGCTACCTCTCTGGAGGCTGAAATCACCATCGCTTCAGGGCTTCTGAGATATATGACATATACATGTACTTTACAAACTAACCACATGTATAAAGAATATCAAAGCAAATTTGTTCATGTGTTTAAGGATAAAAATGAATTTTATCTGCAAAATGACTTCTTGAATTATATTCAGCAAAGAAAGAAGAAAAATCACCAATTTTGTAAACTTGCTTTAAACTGTGAAAAAGAAAATTTACATTACAGGAGATTGAATTGTTTCCTTATTTCTCAGGTATAACTATGTTTTAATTCATGCATGTCTTAAAAATAGCTAATGAAAAATACACTGATATAGCTGTGAAATGTCTAAAGATCACTATATTTAATTATTTCTGCCCCATATTATAAATAAATATTTATGGTATGTCTGAATGTTTGATTCTGGCTTTATTACTGGTGATTAGTTTTAAAACATGGTACTTTATGATATGTATGTGCTATGTAGAATGAATTTTAAATATTGAAAATATAGTAGTAGAGAAATCACGGAGAAATTTAGCTGGTGCAAGGACTAAGAATGAAATATAACTTGAACTAGCTTGTAAAGGACACCTAAATAATTCAGGAGCAACAGTAAGTTTCCATAGCTGCCTGTACATTTGAGAGAATTTCAAGGTACAGGATACTGCCACTCTGAAAGAGATGATTTAGTGTTTTGGATCAGAGAATTCAATTCAATTTTTTTTTTTTTTAGGTAAAATAGACTTTATCATCTTTTTTCAAAAAAGATACATAGATCACACAAAAAGTTACATTAAAAAGTATAAAGGGTTCTCATATACCCCATTTCCCACAAACCCCACTCCTCCCACATCAACAACTTCTTTCATTAGTGTAGTACATTCATTGCATTTGATGAATACATTTTGAAGCACTGCTACACAGCACGGATTATAGTTTATATTGTAGTTTACACTCTCTCCCAGTCCATCCAGTGGGTTATGGCAGAATATATAATGTCCTGCATCTGTCCCTGCAGTATCGTTCAGGACTCCAAATCCCCAAAATGCCCCCATATCACACCTCTTTTTCCCTCTCCCTGCCTTCGGCAACACCCACGGCCACTGTCTCCACATCAATGATATAATTTCTTCCATTGCTAGCCATAGCATTCACCTTTATACAAACATCTGCACCAAGCAATAAAGTAATTAGACTTGCAACACAACTGCAATATTACAGACACCATAAGGAAATAGCACTGAGATCCACACTGAAGTTTGTTCCCTCATTGAAAAGCAGATTATAAAAAACATGGCACTCAACACAGAATGTCATTTGGAACTTTATTCTCTCTTTTATCTGGCTGAAAAGTGCATGCCAAGCTCATTAAGTTCTACACCTGATGGAGAAGAGTTATGGAGTGGATTGAGACATAGCAAAACAATGGAATTGAATTTTGCATGCATAATACTATATATTTCATATATGATACATTTTCCCCACCCAAATATTTTTTAAAAACCTTATTCTCTCAATATGGAACAAGTTTTATTTCCCCAATTCTCACATTTGAGCCAGCATTCTGATGGTTAACATAATTTACCATTTTATATTTTATAGTTGAATCCAATGAAGAAACCCTATCTTGGAATTTTTCAGTGTTAAAGACCTAATGCTCTTATAACATCAGGTTGCAACCTGCAACTGGTAAACGGAAAAGCCATTCTCATTATGCTCAATGTCTGCTGTTCAGAATCTTTGAGAAGTAGTGAATGAATATCACAAGTCTTTCATCAAATATAATACTGGTATAATTCTGACATAAATCTGATTCTATTCCTCCAATGATGGAGATATATCCTTCCTTTTATTTGCAATAATTATTAAAGAATCCATCATGTTTTTTTTCAATATAATTTGTTACTACCTAGATCTCTGATGTGACTATTTCTTTGGAAAAACAGCATTGTCCAATTTTTTATTCAAAAACAGACTTATTTAAATTTATACACTTTATATACATATTGTTATGTATATTTAGACAAATTTCTGTATCTTTGCATGTGGGATTATGCCTTTATTTTGTACTACCTCTTGACTTATATTTCAATTTATATTTATATTTGAAATTACTGTTTTCAAGTTATTATCATGAATATATAGATTATATAGATCCATTGATTTCTAATTCTTAGTATCTTGTTAAAAATTCTAACAGAGTTCTATGTCCATTTGATTGTCTCTTTATTATTTTGTATTTTATTTTATGGATTTATGAAGTTCTATACCGATTTACCTAAGGTTTTTTTTTGGTGGTCTTTTTTTGTGTGTGTTTTATGTTTTTTGTTTGATTAGTGTTCCCTTCATGAGTTAGGCTAGGTCAGCCAAGAAACTTAGGGATTTCTAACCAACATAAATCTACTCTTTTACATTTTTTATTTGTGTGTATTTTTTTTTTTTTTGCTCCATGACACAATGTTTACTGATTATTATTTTATACCAAAACACAATATTAAGAAAATCCATTAAAATTTTTCCTCCTTACTAATGTTTATACTGTTTAGATTTCATCAGTACCTTAGGACCAAATTGTCTATTTTTTTTTTCTGTAGAAAGTCTGCAGGGATTTTTTATACAGGTGTCACTTAATAAATTAACATAACAGACAATTTAGAATATTGCATCTTCCATTCCATAAATATGGTCTAGTCTTCTAATTATTTACTTCATAACTTTCCATGAAACTTTAATCAATGGCCAAAGGACTTTAGCAGCTTTCTCCTTGAGGGGTTACTGCTGAATTGATGGCTCATATGGGAGTTACTTATTCTATAGGGGAGAAGTTTAGGAAACAGCCTAGACCTTGAGTCCTCTTCACTCCCCTAATTAGGCCCAACTGAGACTAGAGAGGTCCGGAGTGTCAGGTCAGGACTAAGTGACTCCCAAGTTAATTAAGAAACTAACAATCTTCCTTGCCAAGTTGAGGGTCATTTGAGGATCCTCCTGGTTGATGGTTTGCAGTGTTAACCAGGGAGCCACTCCTGGATTTGGCCCCTTCCATCCTTCCCTGGCACAAGGCCTTCACAGGTCCAGGCAGTGAGGCAGCTTGGGACCAGGGGCCCAACCCTCCACACTTGAAGCAGGTTCCTGTCAAAGTGGAGCCTGGATTCTGGTGGTCCCAAGGTGACAAGGTGCCTTCTATGGTGGCAGCTAAAAGGAGAGTCTGCCCCTGGACCCTAGGCCTGCCTCTCCTCATGCTTCTTCTCAACAGTGTGGTTTCAATTGTTGAAAACTGTAAAGGTTGTTTCTAAAAAGAAGTTCATGGAAGCTTGGGGACCCAGGGAAAGTTTTTACAGCTTCCTACAGGTATCTGAGACAGATTGGCTAATAAAGTGAGTTTCTAGAGGATCTGTTCTTCTCTAGAGTCAACATCTACCAGAGGACATTTTTTCATGGCCTCTATCAGCTTTCCCTAAAGTAAAGTTTGGTTTTTATTCTGCCCCTTAGCAATTTTCCTGAGTTATTTTACTTGACTGGTTTGGTAGTGCCCTTTATAGTCCCTTTGAGTAGACACAGAGCCACATGGTCTCTGGCCCTCAGATCTGCCTGTCCCTTCCTTCCCTCTTACACAGGAGGTTTACTTGAATTCAGCATCCATACAGAGGCCACACTTGGATGTACTCTAATTTGTACTACATCCATGTTATGTGGCAGGAAATAATAACCTCTTCCTTTTTAGACCATCAATAGGGAGGTTGTCCCAATTCCTGCGAAGTCACCCTAGTGGGAAGTCTGCTGGATGCTGGAGAAGCCACCCATTATTCTAGGGGAAGATAAATGCATTGGTCAGTCTTGGTGGAGTCTCACTTCTAGACCTGACTAAATGGAAATTGCCCAGTGTCCTGAGGACTGGGAGCCCTGCTCGCCATTCCAGTGTTCCAGAGATTGGATGTATCTTGTCCCTGGGTGTTTCCAGAGCCTTACAGGTCTTAGAAGACATCTGGGTCCTACCAAGCTGGACTTCCTCCCTAGGAAAGGTACTGGCCCAAGGATATTTCTTTTGACTACTTGTGCAGAGGTCTTAGTAAATGGCTGTGAAACAGATATCATTTTATGGCCACTGCGAGAGACCAAGTTTAGCAGTTAAACCAGATGTTAATAAGTACATTAAGAAGCTATAAACTTACTGCTTTGGAGCTTGCAAACAGCCTTGGGGTCCACAGAGTAATGGGTTTACAGGAATCTCAGGGCCTTCAGGGGTCTGAGGAAGGAGCAACCTCTGGGCACTACCAAGGCTGGGAGTCTGGGGGGGTCTCACTAATAAGACAAAAGAGGGCACAGACAGGCTTTAATTAAAATCCTAGACTCACCAGGTTTTGTCAAATGTTGGGAGAGTTACTTGCCTCTTTGTCTCCTGGATTGCTCACCAAATATGGTAGCAGAACAATCTGGTTTCTGGGTTTTGAGGTTCTTGGTTTCACTGCAAGAAAGAAACAGTAAAAAGAGTTCCTTGAGAAATGAGAGAAAAGAGACAGTACACACCACAGACATGGGTTTGGGGGTGCTACAGGTAAGACATGCAACATGGAGACCTAGGGTAGGTGTTTTTAAGACTTTTCCTCCTCTCCCCTCCCCATATCAAGGAGGGATCTCAGCTCTTTGCTGTTCTGATTGTTTGCCTTTCTACCTTCACTTGTTAGTTTTCAGGGAAACAATAGTGAGGCCTTTCTATTTGGAGTTATCTTGAACTTCTTTTGGGCCAAGGAGTTTCAAATGCGCTCTCATGACCAGGGCCCTGGCAGGGTTTTTGGCTGTAATGGTCATAGCATTATTCTCAAGCACCTGCCTTCCCTCAGGGTGTCCCTGGGTGGGGTCTATGTTCTGATCAGTGGGGACACCACTGTTATTGTTTTATTCTGACCAGTTGCTTTCCCTCATTTTACATACTAATCTGCCTCATTGCTTTACTCATTGGTCTACATTTTAATATTTTGTGCAAAGCTCTTCTTTCAAACTTAAATTGATGTTTATGTGATTCACCAATGTTGAGTTTACAGTAGTCTGCTTATTTTAAATTTTTAATGTTAAATTTTGTAAACATTTCCAACTTTATCAATTTTCCTTTAATGGACATCTGTGCCCTATCCACATTTTAGTTACTAAGAAAAAAACTGTTGGAAATTCTTGCACAAGCTCCTTTGGACATATTCAGTCTTGTTTGTTTAATAATGAAGATAATTCACAAGCTCAAAAGATAGTTTCATTTAGCTTTATAAGAAACTACTCATCATTTACAAAATGGGTATAATAGAACAGTACCAAGAAAAATCATGTAAAGTTAGTTTGAGCATAATCATCACCATATTTAGTTGTTAGATGTGTTCATTTATCTACTTTACAGGTGTGTAATAGAATATAATTTTGGTTTCAATTGCCATTTCCTTTTAGAATATATCAAGAAGGACTACACACTAAGCCATTAAAGAAGTTCCAGTGGATTATAAGGATTTTATGTAACAGAGTGTGTTTTTAGACAACAATAGCATTAAATTAGATATTAACAACTGTTTAGCAAAATAAAAACAGATGGTTTAACTGTCTGTGTATCAAAACAAATTACCACTATTTTTTAAATTTGAAATTGAATGTGAGTGAAAGTGATGGAATAGAAATAAAAAGTACATAAAAAGGGGGAAAAGATGGTGGTTGAGTGAGCATACCTGATAATATCTCCTACAAAGAAGCAGCTGGGCAGCATTGGAGGTTCTTTGGGACCAGGCTGTTTTGGGATTTTTGCAGGGCAGGAGGTGTCTGGACATCGATTTGGTGGGAAGGTAACAGAGAAAATTAGTCTATAAGATACATTTGAAACTCTATTACATGGAGGTGAGAGCTGTGCGGGGGATGCTCCCTCCTGGGGTGGGTGGAGCCACGGCATCAGCACTGCAGCGGCGATCTCTGGAGGCTCTGTGGTACTGGGGAATTCATAAGCCCTGAGTGGGCTATTGGGGGGTTAACAGGACAGGAGGCCTTTGCAGACCAATTTGGGGAGACAAAAGGGAGTTTTATTGTGAAGCAGGGAATTTTTGATTGCAGACACAAATAATAGCGCTTCCACCTAGAGCCCCACCCCCCCCAAGCCCGGCTGCTGATCTGCAGTGGACTTAAATTGCTAGCAATAAAGAGACACCACCAGGAGGCTGTATCAGGGTTTGGTAGGGTGGGAGACAGCTGGAGGCCAATTAGGGGAATATTTTGCAAAGCGTGGGAATTTTGGTTTTGGATTCTGTTATCAGCGTTTCTGGCTGGAGCCCCATCCCTGGGCCTGGCCACTGATCTGCATCATTAAATTGGCTGCAGTGTACAGGCACCCCCAGGTGGCCATTCCGGGGGCTTACAGGGTGGGAGGGGTCCTGAAGGCGAATTGGTGATACATCCACAGAATAGACCCCAGTGAGTGAGTGAATTGCGGGGTTCCGACACATGGAAGAGAGTTTGCAGATGTGACCTCACCCATAGGACTGGCACCCAGCTGTGGGGATCCCTGAAGGCTGTGTTGCACTGCAGTGCTTCCAGGCTCCCTGTTAACTGGACTTGAAGTTGCCAGGTCTGAGTCCCCTAAACCCTGGTGGCTGACACCCCAGAGACTCACACCTCTTGAGTCTTAAATATCTCAGACTTTCCATCCCTGAATCCATCACACCCTGAGGTCCATCAGAGGTCCTTGAATGTCCTAGCCCTCAATGTTTGCATTTTTTCTTTTTTGTTTTGTTTTGTTTTTATTTTTATTTTTTTTAATGTCCTGATTGCTAACATTGCATTATCTCCTAGTCTTTTCTCCCAGCATATCCCCCAATGTCTTTTTTTTCCTCTCTCTCAGTTATTTAGGTTTTTTTTTTGTTGTTGTTGTTGCTGTTGTGGTTGTTCTATATCTTTTTTTTTCTTTTCCCTACTTGTTCCCCTCCCTTTATCCACCCACTTTTTCTTTCTTTCCTTCTCTCTCTTTTTTTTTCTCTCTCTTGTCCCTCATTTTCTTCTTATTTTATTTTATCTTAATTATACAATAGGTGCTTCAGGGAACACCTCACATTTGCTGGGTTTCCTCATCCTCCACTGCCTCATTTCTGTGTGAATTGATTTTGGCTACCTACACTATCCCCTTTACCCCACATCTTGATATCCCCCATCATCTACTGTCTCTCCTATATTCCATCTCCCTTTCTTTGATCCCCAAAGTGTCTAACTCTTAATTTCTAATATCTTTGTTTTGTTTTCTGTCTATTATCCAATTTTGAAACTATTGCCTTTCTTTTCTCTTTCCCTCTCACACAAAAACACTAGCTTTTTATTTTATACCATATTCCTCCCATATTCAGTCGACTACCTCATTATAGGTATTCTACCTACTGCTATAACTCTACACAACTTACATGAATCTAATATCCATCCTCCCAGATCTCATATTGTTGCTCTGTTAACATTTATCACCAATACTACTTTACACTTTTTCAATGCTTACACAATTGCCTTTCCCTGGCCCTAATATTTTCCTTTAAAGTGAACTCAACCAGCAATAAGAAATCAGAATAAGAAGAACAAATGACAAAGAGAAGATGTAACACTTATGCAAAAACAACAGCTAATTAATCCCCAAGACTAGACAAAAAAGCTAAGGAACTGATTAAACCTGTCAAGATAAAATGATGACCAGACCGCAACAAAAATCTACAAACCAAACCATTAATCAGGAAAACATGGCTGAATCCAATGAACAAACTAAAAACCAAGAAGGGGAGCAGAACTTGACACAAGTAATGAAAGATCTCAGAACATTTATCACCGACAAATTTAATGAAGTAAAGGAAGAGGTTAACAACATGAAGACAACACTTGGAGGGGAAATTGCAGACATACACAAAAAGATAACAGATATGATGGGAATGAACACCACAGTTCAAGAAATCAAAAATACACTCACAGCGAATAACAGATTAGAAGAGGGAGAGCAGAGAATTAGCGATGTGTAAGACAGTACATCGGAAATCAAACAGATAGTAGGATTGATGGATAAAAAGATAGAAAAAATCCATCTAGGACTTAGGGACCTGAATGACAATGCAAAATGCTCAAACATATGTATTATAGGCATCCCAGAAGGAGAAGAGAAGGGAAAGGGGTCAGAAGGAGTGTTACAAGAAATAATGGCTGAAAACTTCCCAAATCTACTGAAAGAGACAGATGTACATATCCAAGAAGCACAGCACATCCCAATCATCATAAACACCAACAGGCCCACCCCAAGACATATACTTGTCAAATTATCCAATGCTCAAGACAGAGAAAATTCTAAAAGCAGCAAGAGAAAAGAAAACCATCACATACAAGGGAAGCTCCATTAAATTAAGTGCTGATTTCTCATCTGAAACCATGGAGGCAAGAAGGTAGTGGTATGATATGATCAAGGTACTAAAAGAAAAAAATTTCCAACCAAGAATACTCTATCCAGCTAAACTAGCATTCAAAAATGATGGAGAGTTCAAAATAATCTCAGATAAATAGAAACTGAAAGAGTATGCCAACAAGAAACCTCCCCTTCAAGAAATTCTAAAGGGAGTTCTGCAGGAAGAAAGGAAAAAACAGGACAGGCAGAGTTGGAGGAGAGTGTAAGAGCAACAAAAAAGACAAAAAGAGAAGGGGAAAAATATGACAAACACAAGTCCAATCAAAATATGGCTAACATAAATAATTCCTTGGAAGTAATAACACTGAATGTCAATGGATTAAACTCACCTATCAAAAAATTCAGACTGGGACATTGGATAAGGAAATATGACTCATCTATATGCTGTCTCCAAGAGACATATCTTACACCCAGAGAGTCATGGAGGTTGAAAGTGAATAGTTGGAAAACAATCATACAAGCAAACAATAACCAAAAAAAGGCAGGAATAGCTATATTAATATCAGACAAAATAGAATTTAAATGCAAATCAATTGTGAGAGACAAAGAAGGATACTACGTATTAGTGAAAGGGACAATCTGTCAAGAAGATTGAACAATCATAAATATTTATGCTTCTAACATGGGTGCCTCTAAATACATGAGGTAAACGCTGGAAAAACTAAGTGAAAGAATAGATGCATCTACAATTATAGTGGGGGATTTTAATACACCACTATGAACTCTGGACAGAACATCTCAAAAGAAAATTACTAAAGAAACAAAATATTTGAACAGTATATTAGATGAGCTGGATCTAATAGACATATATAGATCATTACACCCAAACACAGCAGGATATACATTTTTCTCAAGTGCACATGGACCATTCCCCAAGATAGACAATATGCTAGGCCACAAAGAAAGGCTTAATGAATTCAGAAAGATCAAAATCATACAAAATAATATCTCTGACCACAGTGGAGTGAAGCTGGAAATCTGCAAGGGCCAGAGGCCCAGATATGACACCAACATATGGAAATTAAACAGCACACTCTTAAAAAACAGTGGGTCAAAGAGGAAATCTCAAAAGAAATCAATGACTACCTTGAAACAAATGATAATGATAACACAACATACCAAAATTCATGGGATGCAGCAAAAGCAGTACTGAGAGGGAAATTTATAGCCATAAATTCATATATCAAAAAAGAAGAAAGAGCAAAAATTGAAGAACTACCTGCACATTTGGAGGAATTAGGAAAAAAGCAACAAAGTAATCCAAGAGGAAGAAGAAGGAAGGAAATAACAAAGATAAGAGCAGAACTAAATGAAATAGAAAATAAGAAAGTACTTGAAAAGATAAACAAGACCAAGAGCTGTTTTTTTTGAGATCAACAAAATTGACAAACCTTTAGCGAGACTAACAAAGAAAAAAGGAGAGAAGACGCAAATACACAAAATAAGAAATGAGAAAGGAGATATCACCACTGACCCCACAAAAATAAAGACTATCATAAGAGGATACTTTGAAAAACTATATGCCAACAAAAATGACAATTCAGAGGAAATGGACAAATTCCTAGAAACACATAAGCAGCCCATATTGACGAAAGAAGAAATAGATGATATCAACAAACCAATCACAAGTAAAGAGAATCAGTCATTAAAAACCTCCCAACAAAGAAGAGCCCAGGGCCAGACCGCTTCACAGGTGAATTCTACAAAACATTCCAGAAAGAACTAACACCAATTCTGCTGAAACTATTCCAAAAAATCAAAACAGAAGGAACATGGCCTAACTCCTTCTATGATGCCAACATTACCCTTGTACCAAAGCCAAACAAAGACACCACAAGAAAGGAAAAATACAGACCAATTTCTCTAATGAACCCAGATGCAAAAATACTTAACAAAATACTTGCTAATCGTATTCAACAACACATTAAATGAATTATACACCACGACCAAGTGGGATTCATTCCAGGTATGCAAGTATGGTTCAACATAAGAAAATCAATCAATTTAATACACCATATAAGCAGACTGAAGGAAAAAAATCACATGCTTATATCTATAGATGCAGAAAAAGCATTTGACAAAATACAGCACCATTTCTTGATAAAAACACTCCAAAAGATCAGAATACAAGGCAATTTTTTGAACATGATAAAGAGTATATATGAAAAACCTACAGTCAACATTGTTTACAATGGAGAAATCCTAAAATCCTTCCCTCTAAACTCAGGAACAAGACAAAGATGCCTACTGTCTCCCCTTCTATTTAACATTGTCTTAGAAGTACTTGCTGGAGCACTGAGGCAAGAACCAGATATAAAAGGCATTCAAATTGGAAAGGAAGAAGTCAAAATTTCATTATTTGCAGATGACATGATCCTATACATAGAAAACCCTGAGAGATCTACAACAAAGCTTCTAGAACTCATAAATAAGTTTAGTAAAGTAACAGGTTATAAGATCAATGCGCAAAAAACAGTAGCATTTCTGTACACCAATAATGAGCAAGATCAGGAGGAAATCAAGAAACAATACCATTTACAATAGTAAATTGAAAAATCAAATATTTAGGAATAAATTTAACTAAAGATGTAAAAAACTTATACACTGAGAACTATACAAGACTGTTCAAGGAAATCAAAAAAGACCTAAATAAATGGAAGAATATTCCCTGTTCATGGATAGAAAGATTAAATATTATTAAGATGTTTAGCCTACCAAAACTGATCTACATGTTCAATGCAATCCCAATAAAAATCAACACAGCCTTCTTTAAGGAAATAGAAAAACTAACTATGAAATTTATTTGGAAAGGAAAGAGGCCCCGAATAGCCAAAGACATATTGAAAAAGAAAAACAAAATTGGAGGAATCACATTACCTGCCTTCAAAACATACTACAAAGCTACACCAGTGAAAACAGCATGATATCGGCATAAGGAGAGACACACAGACCAATGGAATCGAATTGAAAGTTCTGATATAGAACCTCATATATATAGCCATATAATACTTGATAAAGCCACCAAACCCTCTCAACTGGGAGAGAATGGCCTATTCAACAAATGGTGCCTGGAGAACTAGATGGCCATATGTAGAAGAATGAAAGAGGATTACCATCTCACACCTTATACAAAGATCAACTCAAGATGGATCAAAGACCTAAATATAAGAGCCAAGACCATAAAGACCTTGGAAAGCAGTGTAGGGAAACATCTACAGGACCTTTTAATAGGAAATGGCTTCATGAATATTACACCAAAAGCACAAGCAGCAAAAGAACAAATAGATAAATGGGACTTCCTCAAAATTAAAGCCTCTGTACCTCAAAGGAGTTTGTCAAGAAAGTAAAAAGGGAACCCACACAATGAGAGAAAATATTTGGCAACCATATATCTGATAAGAGACTTATAACTTGCATATATAAAGAACTCATATATCTTGAAAATAAAAAGATAAACAACCCATTTAAAAAATGGGGAAAAGATTTAAACAGACACTTCTCCAAGGAAGAAATACAAATGGCTAAAAAGCACATGAAAAAATGCTCCAAATCTCTAGCTATCAGGGAAATGCAAATCAAAACTACAATGACATCCCATCTTACTCCCATAAGATTGGCAGCTATGAAAAAAACAGAAGAATACAAATGCTGGAGAGGATGTGAAGAAAGGGGAACACTCATCCACTGCTGGTGGGAATGCAGAAGGATCCAACCATTCTGGAGGACAGTTTGGCGGTTTCTTAAAAAACTAACCACAGATTTCCATATGACCCAGCAATACCACTGCTGGGTATATACCCAGCAGAACTGAAAACAAGGACACAAACCGATATATGCACACTAATGTTCATAGCAGCATTGTTCACTATCGCCAAAAGTTGGAATCAACCCAAATGCTCATCAACAGATGAGTGGATCAATAAAATGTGATATATACAAACAATGGAATACTACTCAGCTTTAAGAACAAATACACTACAAACACACATGATAACATGGATGAATCTTGAGAACCTTATGTTGAGTGAAGCAACCCAGGCATTGAAGGACAAATACTACATGACCTCAATGATATGAAATAAGCAAGCTGCCTTAGAGAGCTAGAGACTGGAAGATAGGTTTACAGGAAATCGGTGGGTGGAGGGAGGATGTGAACGGATGTCTGCAGGGGTGGAATCTATGATGAGCTGGTGGTAAGTATGAGCACAAAAAGTGATAAAATGGGGGCAAGGGGTTGCCTTTGGCTGGGGCTTTGCGGGTTTGAGGGGTGCTGGGAATGGGCGGATGGGTAATATTGCCCAAAAAATTGGGGGGACGGAGGGGCAACATACGAACATAGGAGAGTGTCAGGTGTTGGTTGAGAGTAAAATGCTGAGAAAACCATATCAAAATATAATTAGGAGGGTTACCTGTTTAGGATGCTCAGAGGGGATGGTCTGATGCGGGATAGACTCCTGGGGAATGTCTGAATGCTCATTTTGCCAGGGTGGTTTGTACAATTGAGTAGAGACCCAAGTAGTGAGAGTGGGGGTGAACCCACATCCTGGGGAGGATTAATGCCATCAAATAGAGGGAACTGTATCTCTCGAGAGAAAGGGTGGCTCTCAGGGCATTGGGGCAGTTGAGCAAGTCCGGACCTGAACACTGTTGCAAGTATCTCTGGACGTGGCTCCTCGGGAAATGGAGATTGGCTGTCAGTATGGGCCCCAAGGGGAGGGGAAAATGGATGTTGAATGGATGGAACCAAGGTAAATGTGGGGGCAAGAGAGGAGTTTCACAAGAGTACACAAGGATGGATATAAAACATGTAATATTACACTAAAAACTCATAGGGAACGTCAGACTAATAATGTAAACCATCATGTAAAACATAGGATAACTAAAATTTAGAAAACAGTATATCCTAAAGTATGGATCACAATGTAAGCACAGATGTCACCTTGTTTGAAAGCTATTGTCTCAGAGTCTGTACATCAGTTTCAGTAAATATGATATGAATAAGTTAAAAGATTATTGCTGTGGAAGGGAAAAGGTTTTATGGTGGATGTGTGGGAGTACTGTATATTGTATATATGAATTACTGTGATCTAAGGCTCTTGTTAAGAGAAGCTCAATAATTAGGAAAAAAGAAAAGAAAAAGGATGTAGAATTTTTCCAAATCAATATGTATTCTAGATCTAACCTTTAAACTCATTGCTATAATCCGTTTTACTAGTAAGGGAACCTGACATTATATCTGCCTTCAGTTTTCAGGAAGTTTTGGATCACAGAGTGGTTCAACAATGGCAGCGGAGGAATACTGGTATGGGATGTTATTGACAGGCGATATATGGTTGACAGGGAGTTATACAGGGCATATGTCCAAGGGGCATGGAAATGTTTGGATATACTCATAGTGGAAACAATTAAAAACAACAGCTGGGGGGGTACTGGGTTCCTGGCCGGGGTTGCTCTGTCGTGGTCCATAGGGGAGCAGTGGCAGTCCCCCAGGTGCAACTGTAAGGACCAGGAAGGAATGAGGGTCCAACAGTGAGCCCCTGATACTAATGACTATGTTTGTGAGCCTATACGCCTGAAATCAGAACAAGGCCCAGAGCAGCACTGTGCCTAGGAGTTCCCTCCTGACAGCCTCCATGTTACTCAAATGTGGCCAGTCTTGAAGCGAAACTCAGCATGTAACTGCAATGCCTTCCCCCCAGCATGGGACATGACACCCCGGGATGAGCCTCCTTGGCACTGAGGGATCACTACCAAGTACCAGCTGATGATGCAACTAGAAAATGACCTTGAATTAAAGGTTCAACGTAGAACAGCAGAATATCCCTGTCTACATATAATAACAGGAGTTTAAAATGCTGTTTGACCTAATGTAAGGGGGAAATGGAAAGGACAAATGAGTTTATATGGCTGAGTCTCTAAAAAAGAGTCTGGAGGTTGTCAGAAGGATTGCCCTTATGCACACCTGAGCAGAGTCTCAGAGACAGATAAAGTAGATATAACCCCAGGTTTTGGTCCTTTTGAGGGCTAAAGAGACCCACGGGTTCTATGGTCATGTCAGATGGGGTTCACTGCCATGTCAGTTGGCCCTCCTTTGGAGCTGGTGTTTCTGCCTGATGGAGCTGGACTCAGAGGGGATCTCTTTTCACAAGACTTTCATGCTACTTTACTGGAATTGTAGTTGGTGCTGGGGCTTAAGATATATTTAGGGGATTTAAATCTCTGGACTGACAATATGATAGCCAGGCCCTGACCTCAAGAGACTTCAACTTCTACACTCTGATTTATTGGACTTACTCCACTCAGCTAACATGGAGTTGAAGAATGTCAACCACCTCACTATGAAGCCTAGAGTGCCCACAACTGAAAGCAGGAGGATTGCATCCAATATCCATGTGGAATCTAAACCCCCTCTTGACATAGATGTGGGATGGACACAACCAAGCCAAGGTCCACAGGAAGGAGGAATACAGTAAGGTTCAAAGTGGAGTCAATGATATTCTATTCATCAACTATTGTGGTTAATAATCGAGAAAATGTGGAATTGATGTGGAAACAGTGGCCTTGGTGGCTGCTGGGTGCAGAGAAGGGGAGGAAGAGAAGAGATGTGGAGGCATTCTTGGGACTTGGAGTTGTCCTGGGTGGTGCCCCAGGAACAATTGCTGGATGTTGTATGTCCTCCCATGGCCCACTGAATGGAACGTGGAAAAGTGTGGGCTATGTTGTGGAACACGGGACATGGGGTGCAGCGATGCCCGGAGATGTACTCACCAGATGCAATGGATGTGACATGATGATGGGGGAGAGTGTTATTGGGGGGGCAGTGGTGGGGAGGGGGAGGTGGGGGCGAATGGGGACCTCATATTTTTTTTAATGTAATATCTTTTTTAAAAATGAATAAATTGAGTAGAATTTTTAAAAGAAAGTACATAAAGCAAATTTTAAAATTATAAATGTTTATACTATAAAGGAAGAATATTTATAAACAAATGACCTAATTTCCAACCCAAGGAACCAGGGAAAGAAGAGCAAAGTTACACTAAAGTAAGTAAAAGTGAAAACTAATAAAGAAATAGAAATCAATGATATACAAATCAGAGAAACAAATGAAAAAGTGACAAAAGTAAAAGCTTTTCTTTCAGTATATTAACCAAATTTATTAGCTCTACCTAGTTAATAAATAAGGGAATGAAAAAAGTACCAATATCAGGAATTAAATAACTTTTTACTAATCTACTGACAGCTAGTCAAACTTTGTTGTTTGACAGATATTGTCTCCAAAATGTATATATTGAGCAGGCAACCAAGAGCACAAAGAAGCTCCAGCCTACCATTCTCCCATAGAAACTTATACAACTATCAAAAACTGACAGCATCTACTTCCATACTTTTGTATTCCTCTGGAATACAAAAAGGGCATGTATTAACTGAGTGAGCACTGAGTAATGCAATTAGCACTTAAAAATGGTCGTAGAAGCTGGTGGTGACCTTCCTGGTCTCCCCCACCCCTCTGTGCCATGCTGTGAAACTTGCCTGTGCTCTCATTGTGGGCCCCTGACCATGTTCCGGAGGGAGGTATTCACCTATATATAGACTGAGGTGCATGTATTCTGGTGCCAGTCTATGGGCCATTCTAAAGTATTGAACCAGGACACTCACTTCTGTCAATCCTTCCAAATACTTGCACCACAGGCAGAAGCACCTTGCACAGGGCTAAAGCAGTGTAAAAGTCAATCAAATTGTATTTCCACTGGGCAAAAGATTCCCCCTAAAAACATCCATTGTGATGGGAGGAATCTATTCCATGCAGGTAAGATGGAATGTCTAATTCTCAAAAACAGGGGAATTCCTAAGGGCATGAACACATGTCTAAGACAAGATTCAGGCTCAAAAATGACTGAGAAGGCATAAAAAATGACTCAGAAGGATCTCCTTAGGCTGATCCTCTTGATAAGAAGGATTACTCTGAAGGAGACCACCAGCCACCCAGTCAACACAGTGAAAGGTATTTATTTGCATTGCCTTGTTTGTTTTGGTTAGCTTTTGGCATGGAAGGAAATCTGTATCATATTATAATTAGATACAAACTTAAAGATAAGACAAATCAAAGACTAACTTCCAGAGGTAACTCTTTAAAATATTCAAATGTAGTGTGAAAAAAATGATTATGAGACAAAAAGCAAAACAGGAAATTATAGACCATCCAAAAGATAAAAATAAAATATCAGAGAAAGTCAATGAAAAAATACAAGATATTGTTCATACCAGTCAAGACTTATAGAAATATTCTTAAAAATTCAAAAATAAAATTGAAAGAACTAAAGGATGCAAGGAAAATGATGAATAAACAAAATGAAAGACCTAATAAAGAGGCAGAATTTATAATAGGGAAGAAACATATAATATTTGAAGGCAAAAGCAACTGTAATAATAAATTGCCAGAGGCTTTCAATAGCAGAGACAGATGGCAGAGTAAAGAATCTGTGAGTTCCAAGGCAAGACAATTAAAATGATTCAAACTTAGCCTCAGAAAGAAAAAGCATGACAAAACATGAACAGAACTCAAGACAATTGTGGGATAATGTCATGCATATCAGTATTCACCTTATAGGGTTGCCAGAATTATAAGAATGCTGGAAAGTGGCAGACAGAATATTAAAAGATAAAATGCCAGAAAACTTCCCAATTTTTACAAAAGGCCTGTATATACACATTCAAGGACTCTGATGAATCCTAAGCATGATACTCAAAGAGAAGAAGGCCCAGACACATTGTGTTAAATGCTTGAATGATAAGAACTTGGGAAGAGTTCTGGAAAGTCCAAAAGAAATGCAATGTCCTATATACAAGGGATCTGCCATGAAATTAAGTAGTTATTTTACATCAGGACCCATGGAAGAAATAAGGCAGTGGAAGAAAATAATTAAAGTGTTACATGAAAACACTTGTCTACCAATTATTTTATATCTCGCTTGAATGTCTTTCAAAAATGGGGGGAGATTATCAAAAGCTGAGGGAGTTCATCATCATGATACCTGCCAAGCAAGCAATGCCAAAGGGAGTACTTAAGATTGAAAGGAAAGGACACTATACAGTGGACTGAATTGGCATATATAAATAAATTTTTAAAGAGGTTATAACGGCTACTATGAACAATTGTTTGCCAAAATATTTTGTAAACTATATGAAATGGACAAATTTCTAGAAACACATAAACTACAAAAACAAACTCTGAAGAAATAGATGCCCTCAGATAAATAACAAGTAAAAGATTAACTCAAGAATCAAAAACTACCCCAAAAAAGTAAATCCCAGAACCATAAGGTTTAAGTGTTGAAATTAAATATTCCAAGAAGAATTAACACCAATATAACTCAAAAATTTCCAAAAAAATAGAATGTTCTATGTAGCCATTATCACTCTAATACCATAGGCAGAGAAAGAGAAAATTAAAGGCCAATATCCTGCATTAAAAAAGATTCAAATATCATCAGTGAAATACTATCAAACTGAATAGAATTGCTTATAAGAATTATACACCATGATCAAGTTGGATTTATGCAGTATATGTAAGTATCATTCAACACATGAAAATGAACCAATGTAACATACCATATTAACAGAACAAAGGAATGAAAAAAAAAACACCTACAGACTCCTGGGGAATGTCTGAATGCTCATTTTGCCAGGGTGGGTTGTACCATTGGGTAGAAACCCAAGTAGTGAGAGTGGGGGTGGACCCATATCCTGGGGAGGACTAATGCCATCAAATAGAGGGAACTGTATCTCTCGAGAGAAAGGGTGGCTCCCAGGGCATTAGGGCAGTTGAGCAAGTCAGGACCTGAACACTGTTGCAAGTATCTCTGGACGTGGCTCCTCGGGAAATGGAGATTGGCTGTCGCTGTGGGCCCCAAGGAGAGGGGAAAATGGATGTTGAATGGATGGAACCAAGGTAAATGTGGGGGTAAGAAAGGAGTTTCACGAGAGTACACAAGGATGGATATAAAACATGTAATATTACACCAAAAACATATAGGGGATGACAGACTAATAATGTAAACCATAATGTAAAACATAGGATAACTAAAAATTTAGAAAACTGTATATCCTAAAGTATGGACCACAATGTAAGTAAGCACAGATGTCACCTTGTTTGAAAGCTATTGTTTTGGAGTCTGTTCATCAGTTTAAGTAAATATGATGTGAATAAGTTATAAGATTATCACTTTGGAAGGGAAAAGGTTTTATGGTGAATGTGTGGGAGTACTGTATATTGTATATATGAATTACTGTGATCTAAGGCTCTTGTTAAGAGAAGCTCAATAATTAGGAAAAAAGAAAAGAAAAAGATAGGATGTAGAATTTTTCCAAATCAATATGTATTCTAGATCTAACCTTTAAACTCATCGCTATATTCCACTTTACTAGTAAGGGATCCTGACATTATATCGGGCTTCACTTTTCAGGAAGTTTTGGATCACAGAGTGGTTCAACAATGGCAGCGGAGGAATACTGGTATGCGATGTTATTGACAGGCGATATATGGTTGACAGGTAGTTATACAGGGCATATGTCCAAGGGGCATGGAAATGTTTGGATATACTCATAGTGGAAACAATTAAAAACAACAGCTGGGGGGGTACTGGGTTCCTGGCCGGGGGTGCTCTGTTGTGGCCTCTAGGGGAGCAGCAGCAGTCCCCCAGGTGCAACGGTAAGGACCAGGAAGGAATGAGGGTCCAACAGTGAGCCCCTGATACTGACTGTGCTTGTGAGCCTATACGCCTGAAATCAGAACAAGGCCCAGAGCAGCACTGTGCCTAGGAGTTTCTTTCCGACAGCCTTCATATTACTCAAATGTGGCCAGTCTTGAAGCCAAACTCAGCATGTAAATGCAATGCCTTCCCCCCAGCGTGGGACATGACACCTGGGGATGAACCTCCCTGGCACTGAGGGATCACTACCAAGTACCAGCTGATGATGCAACTAGAAAATGACCTTGAATTAAAGGTTCAATGTAGAACAGCAGAATATCCCTGTCTACATATAATAACAGGAGTTTAAAATGCTGTTTGACCTAATGTAAGGGGGAAATGGAAAGGACAAATGAGTTTATATGGCTGAGTCTCTAAAAAAGAGTCTGGAGGTTGTCAGAAGGATTGCCCTTATGCACACCTGAGCAGAGTCTCAGAGACAGATAAAGTAGATATAACCCCAGGTTTTGGTCCTTTTGAGGGCTAAAGAGACCCACGGATTCTATGGTCATGTCAGATGGGGTTCACTGCCATGTCAGTTGGCCCTCCTTTGGAGCTGGTGTTTCTGCCTGATGGAACTGGACTCAGATGGGATCTCTTTTTCAAGACTTTCATGCTACTTTACTGGAATTATAGTTGGTGCTGGGGTTTAAGATATATCTAGGGGATTTGAATCTCTGAACTGACAATATGATAGCCAGGCCCTGAGCCTCAACAGACTTCAACTCCTACACTTTGATTTATTGGACTTACGCCACTCAGCTAACATGGAGTTGAAGAATGTCAACCACCACACAATGGAGTGTAGAGTGCCTACAACTGAAAGTAGGAGGATTGCATCCAATATCCATGTGGAATCTAAGCCCCCTCTTGACATAGATGTGCAATGGACACAACCAATCCAAGGTCCACAGAGAAAATGTGGCATTGGTGTGGGAAAAGTGGCCATGGTGGCTGCTGGGTGTGGGGAATGGGAGGAAGAGATGAGATGTGGAGGCATTTTCGGGACTTGGAGTTGTCCTGGGTGGTGCTTCAGGGACAATTACCAGACATTGTAGATCCTCCAAGGGCCCACTGGATGGAACGTGGGAGAGTATGGGCTATGATATGGACCACTGACCATGAGGTGCAGTGATGCCCAGAGATGTACTTACCAAATGCAATGGATGTGTCATGATGATGGGAGAGAGTGTTGCTGTGGGGGGAGTGGTGGGGTGGGGGCAGTGGGGTTAAATGGGACCTCATATTTTTTGAATGTAATATTTTTAAAAAATGAATAATAAAAAAAAAACACACAAAAAAAACCTCACCATCATCTCAATTTAAGCAGAAAAATGATTTGGTAAAACCAAGCACAATTCCTTTATGAAAACACAGGGATAACTGGCATTGAAGGAAACTATTACAACATGATAAAATACATATTTGGAAAATCCACAGCCAATATCATATTCAATTTTTAAAGACTGAAAGCATTTCCCTTAATATCAGAAAAAAGGAAACAGATGTGGCTCAAGCAATTGGGCCACTGTCTACCATGTAGGAGGCCCAGGGTTCGATACTCAGGGCCTCCTGGTGAAGGCAAGATAGCCCAGGTGGTGAACTGGACCACATGGAATGTTGGCCTGCACAGAGTGCTACCCCACATGGAGAGCTGACACAACAAGATGATGCAATAAAAAGAGGCTCAGAGGAGTGACAATAAGAGACACAACAGACTAGGGAGCTGAGGTGACACAGGGGAATGATCACCTCTCCATTCCAGAAGGTCAAAGGATTGGTTCCCAGAACAGCCTAATGAGAAGACAAGCAGACACAGAAGAACACACAGTAAATGTACACAGAGAGCAGACAATAGAGGGAGGGGAGATAAATAAATAAATAATCTTTTTAAAAAAACAAGACTGCCCAGCCTCTCCAATGTTATTCAACATTGCCTGGAAGTTCTAGCGAGAACAATTAGTCAAGCAGAAGAAATTAAAGGCATCCAAATTTGAAAGGGAAATGCAAGTGATACCTATTTGCTGATGATATGATTCCAAATACAGAATATATTGAAAAATCCACATCAAAATACTAGCATTAATAGACTGATTCAGCAAACTGGAAAGAAACCATGACTAAGCAGCTGGGGCATGCCTCTAAGTCATATGAATATGTTCAAGTATTCAAAAAGCATTGACTCAGTGGGTGGAGAGCCACACAATCACCAAAAGAATGTTGAATTCCCATCCTGGGGAGCCCTGCTACATTCTCTAATAGAAAGGTAAGAATCCCACAAGTACAAGGGCAGAGCCAAGTGAAGGAAGACAGACTATTACACCAGGCCCTTGATATTGATGATTGTACTTATGAAAAAACAAAAAGTAGGTAAGTGCAATCTTTTCTTGTGAAATTGAAACTTAGACTAGTGTTACATGTTGCCTAAGAGTTACCACCTGAAATTCTCTTTGTTGCTCAAATGTGGCCTCACTCTAAGCCAAACTCAGCATATAAACTCACTACCTTTCTCCAGCATGGGACATGACTTTGGGGAATGAGCCTTCTAGGCAATGAGGAATTATTACCAAGAGACAACTAGCAATGCTTGTGGAAAAAGACCTTGCTCCAGGTAGTGGTGCTCCTGAGGGCTATGGAGACACACAGGTTCTATGGGTCATGGCAGATGAGTCTGGATTTCAGTGCCTTGCCAGCGGGCTCTACTTAGGAATATGTGCTCCTGAGTGTGATGGAGTTGGATTCAGATGTGACCTCTCTACACATGCCTCTTCTGTCAGTTTTACTAAAGTTGTGGTTGGTGCTGGGGTTGGTGTATATCCAGGAGACTTGACTCTCTGGACTGGCTATGTGCCAGCTGAGCTCTAAGCCTCAGCAGAGTTGCAAATCCTACTCTCCAGTTCAATGGACTTACCCAAGTCAGCTAACAGGGAGGTGAGGTTGTCAACCACCACACCAGGGAACTGAGTGCAAGCAGGAGAATCCCATCCATCAGCCATGTGAGATCTAAACCCCTTCTCAATTTAGAGGTGGAATGGACATTACCATCCTGGGGTCCTCAGGATGGAGGAATAAAATATGGATTAGAGTGGACTTACTGGTATTCTACTATAGAATTATTGTGGCTCTAGCAATGGAAGGAATTGTATCACTGATGTGGAGACAGTGGCCACGGGAGTTGCTGAAGGCAGGGAGAGGGAAAAAGAGGTATTATATTGGGGCATTTTCAGGACTTGGTCTTGTCCTGAATAATATTGCAGGGACAGATGCAGGATATTATATATCCTGCCATAACCCACTGAATAGACTGGGAGAGTATGTAAACTACAATGTAAACTATAATCCATGCCATGTAGCAGTGCTTCAAAATGTATTCATCAAATACAATGAATGTGCCACACTGATAAAAGAGGTTGTTGATGTGGGGAGAGTGGAAGTGGGGTGGGAAGGGGGTATATGGGAACCTTTTATATTTTTTAATGTAGCATTTTGTGTGATCTATGTTTCTTTAAAAAAAGATAAGGAAAAAATGGGGGAGAAATATTAAACACTAATGAGATTTTATGGCTAAGAGATGTCAAAGTGAGTCAGAAGGGAATTCCAGATGTTTTACTTATGCACATCTCAGCAAGATCTCTTTGCCTGACACAGTCTCAGTCTCAGCAGGATACCATTGCCACAGTAAACAGTGCCTCAAACAGTTGGGTTCCTGAGAGCTCTAGAGATGTCCAGACACTATAAGCAGGGGAGACAAGCTCTGGAATTTGGCATTCTATCAGTGATCCTTACTCTAGAATTTCTGCCCCCCATTGTAGCACAGTTCAACTTATTTATAGTTTCCCTACATATGGCTCTTCTACACCTTATATTTGAACATATAATCAGTATTATACTTATTAGATATGTCCCTCAGACTTAAATCTTTGGCCCATTCACATGCCATTTGAGACCTGAATCTCAGCAGAGTTCCAACATCTATTCTCCATCTCTTTGGACTCACCCAGGACAAGGAGATGATGGTGGACAACACCCATCCCAAGCAACAGAGCGTGTCTGCAACTGCAAGCAAGACAGTTCCATCCATCTACTCCATGAGACCTAAGCTCCCTCTCAATCAGAAAAAGAATGGGCATCACCATCCCTAAACCCTCTAGATTGGGGAATGAAAAATGGACCAAAGTAGATGTAATTATTTCATTATAGACTTAGTATTTTTCTAGCAATGGAAGAAATTTTATCATTGATATAAAGGCAGTGGCCACCAGAATTTCTGAGGGGAGGGAGAGGGGTGAATAGGTGCAATATGGGGGAATTTTCAGGACATTGGAATTGTTCTTCATGACATTGTAATGATGGAAACAGGCCATTAGATATTTTTTCATAGCCTACAAAACTGTGATAGAGTGTAAACTGTAATGTAAATGGTTAGTAGCAATGCTTCAATAGGTCTTCATCAATTGCAACAAATGTACCACACTAATGAAGGATGTTGTTATTGTGGGAAAGCAGGGGAGGGGGAGAGGAAGAGGTATATGGGAATCCCCTATATTCTCATGTATCATTTTTATTATCTAAAGCTTCTTTAAAAATAAAAAAATAAAAATAGTTCTGTTTAATACACCAATAACAAAGAATCTGAAGAAGAAATCAAGAAAACTAATTCCTTAGACAACAGCAACTAAGGGAATCAAATATATAAGATTATATCCAAGTGTATAAAGGAATTGTACATAGAAACTTAAAGAATGCTAAAAGAAAAAGAAGTAAACTTAAATAAATGAAATTCTTTCTTCATGGATTAGAAGGCTAAATATTGTTAAGATGTCATTCTACCCCAATATATTTACAGATTCTATGCAACCACAAAGTTAACAGCCTTTTTGGCAGAAACAGAAAAGTCAGTCATCAAATTTATATGGAATGCTAAGGAGAACTGAATAATTAAATTCCTTTAAAATAATAAATTCGAAGGTCTCCTATTTCCTGATTTTAGACGTTATTACAGTGGTACAGTAATTAAGACTGCATAATGCTGACAAAACGACAGACCTAAAGAACAATGGACTAGAATTTAAGATGCAAACATAAACCCTTATGTTATGGCCAATTGACCTTTGCAAAGTCCATTCAGTGAGGAAAGAATAATCTCCTCTATAAATGGTGCTTGTAGAACAGGATTCCATAAACAAAAGAATAGAGATGGACCCCTACCTCACACCATAGCCCACATTCAAACCCAAATAGATCAAAGTCTTAAATATAAGAAATAAAGCTACAAATCTCCTTGGAGGGAAATTTAGGGAGCCATTTTCAGGAGCTTGTGTTAAGCAATGGTTTACTAGAATTTACACCCAAAGCACAAGCAATAGGAGAGAAAATAGATTAAATGGGATATAATCAAATTTTTTAAAATGTGCCTTAACACTCATTCTCATGAAAGTAATAAGACAAAAAGGATGGGAGAAAATATTGGAAACAACATATCCATTAGGTGTTTAATATACAGAATATATTAAGAAACGTTATAAATACAGCAATAAGAAATAAAACAATCCCATTAAAATGGGCAAAAAAGTTGTTCATTTGCCAAAGGGCTGCTGATGAAAAGTACCAGAAATGTATTGGCTTGTAAAAGGATATTTATTTAGGGTAAGAGCTTATAGTTCCAAGCCAATGAAATGTCCAAATAGAGGTATTGACAGTGATACTTTCTTACCGAAGTCATCTACAATTTTTTCTCTCCCCTTCCCTATCCCAGTTGTCTGCTCTCTGTGTCCATTGGCTGTGTGTTATACTGGGTCTGCTTCTATTCTTGTCAGCTACAATTCATCCTTGCATTGTTGTCATTCAGTGAAGCAAGATGTCCACTGATCTCTTTGGAGGTCTCTCCCTTCCCCTCTGGGCTCACCATCTCCTCTTGAGCTGCTCCATGAGCCCAGACTCTTGGGAGATTCATGCTTAAGAAATCCTCTCTGTCACATTACAAAATCAAATATGCTGGCTTGCTTCTCCTCTCTGTCTGAGAGAGTCTCTATGTTTCCATTTATGTCAGACTGAGCAAGGGTACAGAAACTCAGCCTGAGCCATGCCTAACTGACTTAGTCCAATTAAAAGCCCTAAATTGTCATTATCAAGTAATTTAATCAAATGAATTTAATGTGATCAAAGGATAGCACAGCCAGAGGTATAGATTAGTTTGCAAATATAATCTTTTTCTTTTTGGGATTCATAAAATAATTTCAAACTGCCACATATGTGAATAAACATTTCTCCAAAGAAATATATAAATGACCAATAAAGACATGAATAGATGTTCAACATCATGAGCCATTCCGGATATGCAAATCCAAACCTGATTAGATACCATTTCATACCTGCTGCATTCAGCTCACAATAGGTTGGTTCAAAGGGAAGGCAATGCAGAAATAAAGGTAGAGACACAAGAGGGGAGACAAACCTGGGACCAGGGGACTCACAGCTTCTGGAACTGAGAGCCTCAACCCTAGTTTTCCATCGCATTTTTTGGGAAACTCCTAAGCAGCTGTTTTCTATCTGAACTGCAACATCATTTACAATAACAGGGAACAACTGCAACATCTAACAACTGCAACATTTAACAGGTGTAACATTTACAATAACAAGCAGGTAAGCCAGTTTCCCACAACATTTCCCCCCAAATATTGAGTACTGGTTTATATAGCCTTGCCGGTTGGAAATTTTAAGTCCATGAAAAAAGTCAATTCTGATAGTTGAAAGTCTTATTGTTTGTTGTTGAAGCTTTGTTTTGTGTAGACTTTGCAAAAACAAAGGGGGAAATGTGGGAAACTGGCTTACCTGTTTGTTATTGTAAATGTTACACCTGTTAAATGTTGCGGTTGTTCCCTGTTATTGTAAATGATGTTGCAGTTCAGATAGAAAACAGCTGTTTAGTAGTTTCCCAATGAATGCGATGGGAAAACTAGGGTTGAGGCTCTCAGTTCCAGAAGCTGTGAGTCCCCTTATTCCAGGTTTGTCTCCCCTCTTGTGTCTCTACCTTTATTTCTGCATTGCCTTCCCTTTGAACCAACCTATTGTGAGCTGAATGCAACACATACCTACTAGAATGGCTAATATTAAATAATTAGAAAATAAGTTTTGGAAAGGATATGGAAAAATAGGAACAATGGTTGGAAAGTAAAATTGGGCAACCTCTGTGTGAAAAATTTGGGATTTCCTCAAAGTACAGGGTATACCTTGGAGATATCATAGTTTTGGTTTTAGAACACTGCATAAAGCAAGTCTTATGAAGTTTTTGGTTTCCTAGTGTATAAAATGATATGTGTACACTATACAGTAGTCTATTAAGTGGAAATAACATGTCTAAAACAATTTGCATAAATTAATTTCCTAATTTAAAAACACTTCTTTGCTGAAAATATGCTAAACACCACCTGAAGCCTTCAGTGAGTCATCTTTTTGCAGATGGATGATCTTGTCTTGAAATTGATGGCTGCTGGCAGATCAGGGTGTTGGTTACTGAAGGTTGGGGTAACTGGCAATTTTTTAAAATAACAACAATGAAGTTTACCACACTATTCTTTTTTTAAAAGATGTATTTATTTCTCTCCCCTTCCCCCTCCCCCCGGTTGTCTGTTCTCTGTGTCTATTTGCTGTGTCTTATTTCTTTGCTTCTGTTGTTGTCAGCGGCATGGGAATCTCTTTTTGTTGCATCATCTTGTTGTCTCAGCTCTCCATGTGGGTGGTGCCATTCCTAGGCAGGCTGCACTTTCTTTTATCTTGGACAAATCTCCTTATGGGGTGCACTCTTTGCATGTGGGGTTCCCCTATGCGGGGACACCCTTGCATGGCAGGGCACTCCTTGTGTGCATCAGCACTGTGTGTGGGCCAGCTCCTCATGGGTCAAGGAGGCCTGGGGTTTGAACCGCAGACCTCCCATGTGGTAGATGGATGCCCTAACCACTGGGCCAAGTCCGTTTCCCCGATTGTCTATTCTTCTCATGAAAGATTTCTCTGTAGCATGTAGTGCTGTTAGATAGCATTTCACCCCTTGTAGAAGTTTCAAAATTTCAAGGAGTCTTTTCAAACCCTGCTGCTTCATTATCAACTAAGTTTATGCAATATCCTAAATCTTTTTTGCTGTTGTTTCAATAATGTACACAGCATCTTCAGCAGGAGTAGATTCCAAATCAATATACCACTTTCTTTGCTCATCCCAAAGAAACAAAATCTCATCTATTCAATTTTATTATGAGATTGCAAGAGTTCAGCCAAATCTTTAGGCTCCATTTCTAATCTGGCTCTCTTACTATTTCCAACACACCTGCAGTTCCTTCCTCCACTGATATCTTGAACCCCACAAAGTCATCCATGAGGTTGGAGTCAACTTCTTCAAAACTTCTGTTCAAGTTGTATTTTGACTTCTTCCAATGAATCATGAATGTTTTTAATGGTATCTAGAATGTGAATCCTTTCCAGGTTTTCAATTTGCCCAGAACCATTAGAGGACTCACTCACTATCTATGGCAGCTATAACCTTATGAAATCTGTTTCTTAAATAATAAGACTTGAGGGTCAAAATTACTCTTTGATCCATGGGCTGCAGAAAAACATGTATTACCACATGAGTTGTATTACTTAATCCTTAAAGCCATGTTTAAAACTTTCATTGTTTATATTAATAAATGTGTTTTCAGATATTATAAAACAAAATGTCATATTTGCAAGATCTGGATTACTTTGTGAACAATATTTTCCAGATGAACACTATTTGAAGTTACAAAATCATGTCTGTGTGGAATCCACTTAAATTGGGAAATAGATAATGGACTTATATTTAAGAGAATGTGTAAAGTTCAGATTTAATGGCTTCAGATTAAAAACTGGAACTATTATATAGGAAATCAATACCTATTTTTTTTGGTGCAATATATTAGAATTAAATAATATGAACAATTATATAAGGTGGTAATCAAATATTCCTTCCCTCTTCTAACGATATATCTGTGTAAGGTCATATTTTCTTCACCCTCTTCAGTCAATCCAATGGAATGAATGTGAAGTAAATGTGAAAATTTAGCTTTCTCTTTTTAAAAGGTTAAAACAATTTCTTTTTTCTCAATTTTATTTTGGTTTTGGGATATAACATTATCTAAAGTGCATTATTAGCTTAAACTACAATTGATATACTTTTAATAAATTAGTTATTTATACTTCTATCCATTTTAATTTCTAATGTGATAATTTCCCATATATAAAATATGTAGAATTATGTTACATAGGGTTTTCAATAATTATATAGAGTGTAATGTGTTCCTGAAAAAAACAAAAACAAAAATTTGAGAACAAATGATTTACGTAAATTCTATTTAGTTTCAGCAATATTTCAAGAAATCTTAGGTAGTATAATTTTGTATGTATTTTGCCTACCATTACCCTCTTTTGAATGTTAAATAACCATGCAAATAATAATAGTATTGCTTTATTATCAAATAATCCTCTCCAGATGAAAATCTACCCAGATCTGCTATGCATTTTGACTCACTCTGAATTACTCTTGCCATATTAGGAAAATATTGAGACATCTATCAGCCTGAGCAAATATTCATTTTGCCTTTTTTGCCTAAAATTATACATAAAGAGACATATGAAAGTAGGTAAAGATTTCCTTGTGCTCTGTGAAACTCTCAGTGAGTATTCCTGTATGTCGTGAAGGCAAAATGTTCTATACTAAGTGGAGGGGAATTCTCCTTTCATATATTTGACTTTATTTCCTCTACTCACCCAACTTCCCTGCCAATTTATCAAAATGTGTTGATAATCTGTAGTTATATGAAATCTTTTAGTGAGCCTTCACTGTTTAGTCTCTCTTGAAAGCGTCTTAACCCCTCCCACATTCTGATACTCTCTTGATTGGCTTCTATTAATAAGAAATATCAGAAAGTGACAAATGAACTACTTTCCACAGAAAGGACTTTGGGTATAGTAACTTAAAATCTGGGGTAACTTTTGTTAGTATCATATATTATGTACAAGTATCTCTTCAAAGCAGTTTTGATAAAAGTCCCACACTGTCCCACATTTTATCACTTTTGAAATACATTCTAAAATGTATCCTATACTTCCTTAATTTAGTAACTACTGGGATATTTTTCTTTTATTTTTTTGATAATCTTTAAAGCATATGATTTATATTCATGCTGTAATGCTAGTTGCAATTCTTAGAAAGTGTATTTTATTGGCGTTTACAGGATATTATGGATGTATTATAATGCAAATAAATTTAAAATATGACATAAAATTGAAAATATAGAGTCACCAGTAACCTGGGAATCTTTTTAAAAATACCTTTCTTTAGTTAAAGTTTAAAAAAATCTATGTCAGTTTTATTGATACTAAGCATGAATTAATCTCAAAAGGTTAGCCAAGGAATTCTAACCAATCTGCAGTGGAGGAAAGTGGCTTCTCTGGAGAGTGAAATCATCATTCCCCCTGGACCCCTGAGATGGATGAGCCACAGGTGAGCTTTATAAGGAATAAACATGTGTACCAAGAATCTAGTACAGAATTGTTCATATGATCAAAGTGAAATGTAAGTCTTCCTGAGAAGTGACGATGTGGGCTATGGGTGGGAGGTTCTTTGTCTCTTCAGAGAGAACCTTAACCTAAACTGTCCTGACTTGTGGGTGTGGGACAGTAAGAGGCTGCAGTCTTGCCCTTGGTGACCATGGAAATGACTCCAGTTCCAGGAAGCAATTTAGCAATGCAAATTCTATATACATACCAGTCAGTCTAGGGAAACTCTGATAGTGGTGATGCAAACATAAGGGACTTGGACTTGGCCTCAGGTGGGAAATATAATATAGCCTGTGCATAAATTCAAAATCATCTAATTCTGTATTCAAGTGTGCCTAATCTCTAGAAATCCAGTTAAGTGATATGGGCTTTGAATGTTCAGAAAGGATGTAAGACTGAATGTGTATTCAAGGTTGCATCCAGACAGAATGTGGGCAAGATGCTAATTTAAACTCACCTGAGGTGTGGGCGACATGTTAATTCAAAATTTACCTGGTACTCAAGCAAAGACTTAACTAACAAAGAAAGTAATTTTCTTTGATAAAAGCACCATTTGAATCCCCACCCTGTATAAGAGGAACTTGAAAATCTTGTTCAGGGCTCAGGTTTGCAACAGAAAGTTCCCGAGTCTGGCCGGCCATCAAACTATTTTTCCTTCTCAAAATCATTCCTGAGTCCTGGCCTTTCTATACACAATTAATTGAACCTCTCTCAAATTCTACAACATTTTTGGGGGTTCTCCCAGGATTGCAAACAAAGGCCAGAGATGGTAGCATTTTGCTGCCCCTTCCAAATCCCTGAGGAAGCTGGGAGGACTCAGGCAAACCCCAAATCTGGGCACCCATGGATTAAACTTAATCCAGAAAAGATGTGGGCTCCACCAGAATCTTCCTGACAAAAAATGAGGGAAATGGAAGGTCTGAAGAGAAAGATTCTGGGAACAAAAAAGAACTATGAACATGGAAAAAGGTAAGACTCCCTGGGTGAGCACAGTCTGGAGAACCCTAGCTTTAATTGCTAGGGAGGGAGGCTGATTACCTTCTGAGAGAACCCTAGTAGTCCCAGAAAATTGGGGGGAAGCAGTTCTCTCTAGGTCTGGAAAAAAGAGGAAAACCAGGAAAAAGCTTGGTGTTTTGGGTTTGTCTAACTGCCTGTTGGAATCTGGTACTGGTCTTATATCCTCTGAAGGAGTGGAGGCTTGATTATAATAGGAAGGGATATTTATAGGTTCGAGTCCTAATGTCCTGGAAATTGCTCTGGATTTTTTAAAAAACTTGGTTACAGGAAAATGGATCAGCTTTTCTAGGGAAGCTTGGTCTGGGTGTAAGGTTAAACAGTGAAAAATGTCTAGCTGGAATCTTTTGTTATGGTGCTGAATTGTGAATGAATTTGCTTTATACCAGATGTTAATGTTAAGTGTTCTCTCTAAGGTTTGTGATAGCTGTGGGGGCAGCCATGCTGAAAAAAACATATATATAAAGAACTCATGGGTCAGATTAGTGACCTTTATGCTTCTGTCTGTGTCAGCTCAATTCTGGTGTTGAAATTGTGTGGTTATGTAAAGTGGTGGAGTTTAATTGAGCTGTAACCATCCCTTGCCATTGGCAAGGGGGTGAATTGGTTATGGGGAAAAACTGAGGAGTCTGGATGTTTGTGGGGTCTGGATATTTGCATATTCTCTGCTGCCTTGACTCTTGTCCGCCCCTTTGCTGGGGTTGGAGGCCATCTGTGTCCATGCCATGCACCCGGGTTTGTTGGGGCTGCCCCAGTCAGGGTGGCTTGGTCCCTGGGAGGGGTGCTGAATTTGAGTAGGTTCTGTCTGCCCATTTTGGCAGAAAGCTGGAAAGGGGAGAGTGGCTTGCCCCTTTCCAGTGAGTCCACACCTTCTATTCATAAGCCACACTCCTATTTGATTGTTGTGTACCGGACTGCCTGGAAGGGAGGAGGTGAAGGGGATGAAAAGCAGAATCAAAATAAATGCAGTAAAGTTCCCTCCCTAGGGTGTCAAAGGCCGATATACATTTGCATTCTGCCCAGGTTCTTTACTTTTCTGAATCTCTCTCTGTAAGATTGTAGAAATACTTTGAAATTTTTAAAACTGTAAACTTGTCTGAAGAAAGGAGGAAAGGAGGCTATCACTTGAAATAATAGACCCCTATTCACTTGATAGCCTTTTCAATAGTCTGCTGGGAACTTCAGGGTTGTGAGACTACCAAGAAAAAAAAAAAAAGGAATGAAATGGCACTTTGAAATCTATGTTTGGCTTTTGTCAGTTGCCAGTGCCTAAGAATTCATGGTAAAAAAGGTAAAAATGTAGTGTAAAATAAACCTTTAAATGCCAATACTCTCTTGCTGTTGAATTAAATGCATAACTTGCAGATGAGAATTTGTTCCATTACTAAGAAAAGGCAGGACTTCACAGAATTGTTACTAATAAAATTCTTGTACCTTAATTAATAAAGGTATCCAATTCACCTTAAGGTTTAAAAAAATTAATAAAAACTGTAACCAAGAGTTAAGATCATTTATAGATGCATTTATATTATAAAACAGCAGAAAGATAATAACTGAAATAACTGGGTCAATTTAGCCTGAAACTATTATTGTAAGTGTAAATTCTACACAAACCTTACCTTCATTTATGGTTACTTCAAGCCTAGCCTCACCCCTTGCCTTTGCCTATAGTTATTTCCCTATAGTCCAGGGAAAGGCAGGATTTGGGATATACCTGTCTCCTCTCCCAGTAACCCTGCTTTCTCTCATGAATCCAGTGTAAACTAAATTGCTGCCTGGTGGAATTCTTAGCCCTTAGGGTTAAATGACCACCGGAGTTTTATTATCTCCCAAAGACTAGGGGGAAAAAAGGAAGTCTCCTGTCTTAACTGTCAGTGTTCCTAAAAGTGACAATTTATGAGAGAAACCAGTCTCCCTGAGGCTTCAAATAACCTCGGTAAATATACATAGAATTAACCTTGTTGCTTATCCAAAATTCTGCTAAATTCAAGGTAAAATATAAAGTTCTGAAACAAAAGAGAATTGTATTAAAACATTGGGAACATTTTGGTTTACAAGCCATTAGTTAAGAAACAAAATTCTTGTGCAAAACTGCATGGTCATAGTGTAAAACTGCATAGTCATAGTGCAAATTAAGAAAAGTTTCAAGAGTCTTTGAAATGTTTTGCAGTCACACTTATTTTGTTAAAAAATGGAAGTTTTAAGTAACTAAAGTTAGGTTTTTGTGTCAAACTATTCATGTCTGCCTATCTGCTCAAATTGCTGAGGTTAACTAGGCAGTTATATAAGTAATATATATTTCTGGAACTGAAATTAAGCTAAACAGTATATAAAATGATGCAAATTATAGGTAACATCAATGAGTTGTGTTTCTGCATCTAACTCTATTTGTGTCTGCCCATTTGCTCAGTGTATGTCTTCATACATCAAGATGATAATATCAAAATAACAAATGAAAATTCTTAAAAGAGCTCTATTCAAATTGTTAAAGAATAAATATGCAGTTATATATGTGAATAAATATTCTTGAAGGCCAAATTAGACTAAGCAGGATGGAAAAGTCATATAAAAATCTGATTATAGGAGCTATTGGGAAAGGGCTTCCTCTTTGCCAGAGCTTTGAGAGCAAGACTACATGTGGCAGATTGTATATACCTATCTACTAGGCTGGGGAATTAAGAATCAGTTTGCCCTGTAATTTCCCAGTTTAAACCTTTTGTTAGTCATAAAATAAAAGTAATTAGTGGCTCTGTTGACAAATATCAGTAAATAAAGAAAAGTCCATAAAAACTATGGAGAGATCTTTCCTGGATTATGATTAAACAAATTAGGTAATTGTGTAATGTGTTTTGAAACCTGGTAGTCAGCATGCTTTTAAAAATTATGCATTTCCATAACTTAAAGAAAAAACATTTTTAGCTTCCTGTAAAGAAAAAAGGGAACATTCTTGCATAAACTATAATGGTTCAATTTTATTTAGCTTAGCTATAATCTCCTTCATTTATAAAATACCCATTAAATATATTAACATTATATGTACAAAATCTTTAGAGTAATAAAAATTTTAAGTTCATGATAATGAAATTAAGCTAAAGAAGAAAGATTGTAGATGTGCTCTCTTAAAGTAAATTCCTTTGGTTAGTAATTGTAATTTAATAAGTTTTTTAAAACATCAGGTAACTAGTCATTGTGGTTGTAGTCAATTAAAAAGAGTTTATAAAACATCTTCCAAATGGAAAACATTTAAATAGTTCTAGTACTAAATCATTGTTAGCTAAAAACTTGGATTGGTATTAGTGGCAAAGAATAACTTTGTGATAATAAAATCTGTCTGAACGTCACCACAAGGTGCATATTTAAGTAATGGTAATAAAAAGTTACCTTGATTCTATTGAGAATCTTTTGTTTTCATTTTAAAAATGAAAAATAATTTTTTTCCTCTATTACTAAAGTAAAATACCTACTATTATCTTAATGGTAAAATTTTATAAGTAAACAGTCATTTAATATGATGTGTTGCATTAAGTTATTTAAAATATATATAAAAACAAGGAATAAACTTTTAACATTGTCAAACTCTCTTGTACATTCAAACCAGGCCTTGAATACTTTACAGGTGGCCTCTCCATGTGAGTTATTGGCTAGGCTGGTCACTGACCCCTCGATTAGAAATATTTGCTATATCAGCCTCTGGTTCTTCTCCTGAAGTTGATGGAAACTATGTTGCAGTTTCAAGCTCCTGCAACAGCCAATGATGACTCAGTACAGCCAAGTGTACAATGATTATTGCCTCCAGACTGGCACTGTTCCATTGTGCCAGAGAGTATTATGCACCAGGCTGGTAGAATACTGGAAATTCTCTCTAGAATCAAGGATGCTATGACTTGCTCACTGCATGAAGAACATGCTAAGTGGAACCACGATACCAGGATAATGTAAGTAAAACTTAAACACAATTGGCATTATGGCCTGCTCCCAAGGAGAGATAACATGTAAAGTATTACAAACCCGAAACTTAAAACTAATAATTGCAACTCTGAATCCTTATGCATTAAGTAATACATTAGTTACTATTAAATGCTGTACTTTTATCCTGTACTAAATACATACATAATAATTATGTTATCTTTTCTATTTTGAATCAAGTGCAAAAGCATATTAGACATGTTAGATTCCTAGTAAATTCATTTTCTAAACAGTTAATAAACATGTCTATAGAATAAGGTGGCAGTCTCAGCCAAGCTCAGTCAACTTACTATCCTACTGTACTCTACTGTGTAGCAAAAATGAGGCTTGCTTGCTAATAATGAGTCACCTATTGAACAAGTCAAAATTATCAGAAATTGTACAATTAAAACCAAAATATAAAAAAAACCTTTATTCTGTAGTTCTGATCACTCCCTTAGCTAAAAACTAAGAACATTTCCAACTTGGTGTACTAATCCTGAATGAAACCAATTACCCAAAGGGTGCCAGTTCACCAGGAGCATCTGACAGAGCACATGAGTGCCAATCATTAAACAGCTTCAAATGTGTCTTCAAACAAAGCTAAGTATCTATTGCAATTTCTCTCTAAAAATAAATAACAGAAAAAGTATATATATACTGTTCCCATCAGCTTTTAAAAAGGAGTGCCATCTTTATAAGCACCTAACTTTATCTACCTCTGTAATCCAGTGTCCTCTTTTAAAAATGGGTATTCCAAATTTTTAGTTAAGTTTGTTTCTTTCAGAGTGAACATCTTATTAACCATATGAAAACTTCATCCAACTTCATACAGAATGCCAGATCCATCTTCCTCCAGTTAAAATAAAATAAGAGTTTTACACCTTGTTGGGCAATGACTATAGCCCATGGACAGCAGGAAACAGTTACAGAAAAGAGATCATCTCCCTTCAACACCCCTTTTAGATTAAAGGTGTAAACTCTTTAAGGGTAAAACAAAATTATTAGATGGATCTGGAACCTGACTGGAAATCCACGTGAGTGCCAGTGGCCCCAGGATGACTGCAGGGGGCCCCCCTCCCTGGGATTCTGCTGTCCAGAATAAAAACTGCTAAACTTCTAAAAACAAAGTCCTGGATGCTACACTAAAGATTGATAAATAATCAAAACAATAAATAGCCATCCACCTCATAGCTCCAACAATAATTATGCCAAAGCTTAGGAAGTTAAACTTTGACAAAGGGGGGAAATGATGTGGGCTATGGGTGGGAGGCTCTTTGTCTCTTCAGAGATAACCTAAGCTGTCTGTGACTTGTGGGTGTGAGATGGTAAGAGGCTGCAGTCCTGCCCTTGGTGACCATGGCAATGACTCCAGTCCCAGGAAACAGTTTAACAATGCAAGGCCTATAAACTTTAAGTATTCAGGGGAAATGCAAACCAAATATGTTAAAAGCTTATCTAGAATGCCTGAAGTCCATTATAAAAGCTTCCTAAGATGTGAAAGATATATATGCTAATTCAAGCCTATTGAGAACTGAAACAAAAGGACCATTTAACCTTTCCTCTCTGTATAAAAGAAACTTGCAAGTCTTGTTCGGGGGCTTGGGTTTGTAACAGGAAGCTCCTGAGTCTGGCTGGCCATCAATAAACCATTTTTCCTTCTCAAAATCATTTCTGAGTCCTGGCCTCTCTATACACAAATAATTGAACCTCTCTCAAATTCTACAACTGTAAGGGTAAGGCCACTTTTGGAAGATAGGAATAGAACTGCATTAATAGGAATTGCAAGTGCCTTCAGATAAATAAATAACTTAGGACAGCCTATAAGGAAAGTGCCAATAAATAACTTAGGATGGCCTGTAAGAAGAGGGCCAATAAATAACATGGGACTGCTCACAAGAAGAGACTTTTCAAAAAAATAAATACGCTATCTTCAGCTAATAGCAGTGTTTCGCTTCTGTGCCTGCTTGCTTGCTTGCTTATTAGTAGATGCCCCCCTTCCTAAAAAGCTATAAAACCACCCCTTCCCTGAGACTCAGGACTGCTCTCTCCCCTCTGTGTAGGGCGAGGCAGTTGCCATGTGGCTAATAAAGCTCTCAATTGGAACTTTATTCAAAGTCTGAATCTGGTCAATATCACTGGTCTATAACACAACAATATAAGTTCTCTCCCAGTTAACAGGGATGATAAAATGAGGTAGATCAGGGCAGAGATGTTGATGTGGGCTATGGGTAGGAGGCTCTTTGTCTCTTCAGAGATAACCTTAACCTAAACCGTCTGTCCTGACTTGTGGGTGTGGAATGGTAAGAGGCTGCAGTCCTGCTCTTGGTGACCAGGACAACGACTCCAGTCCCAGGAGGCAATTTAGCAATGCAAGCTCTATATACATACCAGTCAGTCCAGGGAAACTCTGATAGTAGTGATGCCAAAACTTAAGGGAACTTGGACTTGGCCCCAAATGGGGAATATAGCCTGTGCATAAATTCAAAATCATCTAATTCAGTATCCAAGTGTGCCTAGTCTCTAGAAATCCAGTTAAGTGATATGGGCTTTGAATGTTCAGAAAGGATGTAAGACAGAATGTGTATTCAAGGTTGCATCCAGACAGAATGTGAGCAAGGTGCTAATTCAAGCTCATCTGAGGTGTGGGCAATATGTTAATTCAAAACTTACCTGGTAGTCAGGCAAAGACTTAACAAAGAAAGTAGTTTTCTTTGATAAAAGCACCATTTGACTCCCCACACTGTATAAAGAGTACTTGAAAATCTTGTTCCAGGGCTCCGGTTTGAAACAGAAAGTTCCCGAGTCTGGCTGACCATCAATAAACCATTTTTCCTTCTCAAAATCATTCCTGAGTCCTGGCCTTTTTATACGCAAATAATTGAACCTCTCTCAAATTCCACAATGTAGGAGGTAGTCTGCTGGAAGAATAAGGAAACTATTACCCTGGTTACTGTCTCCACAATATGCTGATACTGATGGTGGCTCAAGGACTGCAATAAACTCCAGAGAATAATCTGAGCCCCTCTGCAGGATGCTCTGCTTGGTTGGGGTTGGCTGCATTCCACAGATTAGGCTGTTTCACTGAACACTTAACCAACAATGGTATTGTTAAATGCCAAACTGTTATAATAAGGTCTGTTTCAGAGAGCAAAATGCAGATAGTAGCAGAAGCCAGGGGCAGAATTTGAGTTTGGTTGGTACATATGTTTATAGAGGAAGAAATGCAGATTCAGATACCTAGAGCCAAGAAGTTAACTGGTCTGGGGAAGTTAACTACTGATCCTCTGCTCCAAAGTATTTTTGCCTGCATCAAATAGGAGAAATAATAGGATAAAGACATAGACAAACCCATGTCAACTTTTGTCTAGTTTGCTGGGAGCATGAAATTGGGAGATTGGTATTACCAAATGTGATAGATTTCCCTCAAAGTAAATTGAGATGGAAAATTGTTCATGATGCTGTAACCTCCCTGGTGACAAAGACAATAAAAACTTGGCTATAAGACCCAGCCATGTGGCAGAATGTCAAAGAGAAGATCCTGTATAGAACAGCATTGGAGAAATTCATGAAACTGAGCCCTCCCAAACTGAAGACCTTCCTGACCCATTTATTTTTCCCTGAGATGAGGGGGGATGGGTGGGGAAGCAATGAGAAAGGTCCTCCATAACATCCCACTCTGTGGTGGAAACAACAGGGAGGAGTCAGCCATCTTCACTGAAGCAGGTTTAGAGGACTGGTGTTGGAAACAAAAGACTTAATGGTCTTGCAGGAAGAGACATGCTGTTTCCATAGCTATACTTTTAACATAAGGAATGCAGCAATTAAGCCTTTCAAGTCTACAGGACAAAGCTGCCCCCAGAGAAAAATGAGCAAACACACTTTGCAGTTTAAAAGGAACACTAAATTTTTGTACTCTGACATAGGTTCTTTAATTTATGAGTGTTATTAATGTGTAGCTACATTGCTTGTTCTCATGATAGCTTGAGGATATATATAAAGCCACTTGTAGAAAATAAAGTTGTTTTTTTAAAATTATTTATTTATTATATTTTTTAAATTACATTAAAAAAATATATGAGGTCCCATTCAACCCCACCGCCCCCGCCCCCCACTCCCCCCACAGCAACACTCTCTCCCATCATCATGACACATCCATTGCACCTGGTAAGTTCATCTCTGAGCATCACTGCACCCCATAGTCAATGGTCCACATCATAGCCCAGACTCTCTCTCGTTCCATCCAGTGGGCCCTGGGGGATCTACAATGTCCCGTAATTGTCCGTGAAGCACTATCCAGGACAACTCCATGTCCCGAAAACGCCTCCACATCTCATCTCTTCCTCCCGTTCCCCACACCCAGCAGCCACCATGGCTACCCTTCCCACACCCATTCCACATTTTCTCTGTGGACATTGGATTGGTTGTGTCCATTGCACATCTATGTCAAGTGAGGGCTTAGATTCCACATAGGTACTGGATGCACTCCTCCCGCTTTCAGTTGTAGACACTCTAGGCTCTATGTTGTGGTGGTTGACCTTCTTCAACTCCATGTTAGCTGAGTGGAGTAAGTCCAATAAATCAAAGTGTAGGAGCTGAAGTCTGTTGAGGCTCTGGGCCTGGGTGTCATATTATCAGTCCAGAGATTCAAATCCCCTACATATATCTTAAACCCAGCACCAACTACAATTCCAATAAAGTAGCATGCAAGTCTTGTGAAAAGAGATCCCCTCTGAGTCCAATTCCATTGGGGGAAAGGCATAGATTGCTGGTAAATGGGAATTCCCAGTATTCTGTACATGACATTTCTGTAAACTAAAGCATCTTTGAAATTATAATTTAAACAATAGTTAACTGGGGGAATATATGGAAAAAAATGTCACATTGCATACAAGACAACATCTTTCAGATAAAAGACAAGGTCAGAAAAATATTTTTTTATTAAAAAATTTTTTCAATTCAAAAAAAAAGAAAATAAAGTTGTCTGATGAGTCTCTACTCACAGATCCCCTGATGCCTTCTCTCTTTGTCTTCATTCCCAATACCCTTCACGCTCAATTTTCATCAGACTGGGATCCTGGGGCCCAAATATGGGAAGCTGCACATCCAAAGGACCATGAAAGCAACACAAAGATTAACCTGGGAAAGATACATGACTGACAGTGCAGGCCCAGCAACTGAGTTACTAAAGCAAGACATAAATGGAGCAAAATTTAATGGAATTCTTCTGAAAGAACCTGACCAACATTATTGGGCAAAAGGTGGTCCCTATAAGTTGGGGTTTAAGACCCTACTACCAGCCATAAAGAAACATGAATAGGAGGGTCCACAAGGCTGAAAAGATTTAGAATCCAGCATTGCCAGCTTCTGAGTCCCTGAACACAGAGGAGGAGGAAAATGGCACTTAATAAGGCCTTCCTGCACTCTGACCAGGACGTTGACGAAGATATTTCCAAGTGTGAGTGTGATATGTCAGATAAGGACTAAGGTTCCCTATTAGGTCTTATTACCATTTTTAAAAATGATAAAGGGTGGGACCAAGGCCTGAGGTCATTACTTTGTTTGTCCAGGACATTAGTTTGTTGGTTCAGGACTTGATAAAGGCAGGGTCATTGGGAAACTCCTTGTCAGAGTTTAATGGTCATATCTGACCTAATAAAAGTTCTCAGAATCCTACAGCCTATCACCCTTGGCCCCTGCAGCACCTCATATTATTGTTTCACTAAAGTGGTCTCACTGACACAGGGGACCCCATCATTAACCTGGCTAATGCATTCTTCTTCATTCCTCTAAGGGTTAGGACCAAGATCAATTTACATTTATGTGGAATAACCTTCAGTATACATTTACTGTGCACTTGCAGAGATATCCTTTTTATTTACTGAAAATATTTTAAACTTTTTCTATTGAAGTTCATCATTCATTTGTGAATATCCATAAACAATATGTATGCAGTATTAGTTGTGAACTTACAAAAAAACATGCATACCATTATACAGGGCTCCCATGTGCTACCCTACCACCAATACCTTACATCATTGTGAAACAATTGTTACAAACTATGAAAGAGCATCATCAAAACATTACTACTAACTATAGCTAATATCTTACATTTGGTGTATTTTTCCATCCAGTTAAATGATACCCTGTGTTAGTCTTACATATTTGTTATAGTTCATGAGAGAATGTTTTTTGTTTTTATATTTGTTTTGTTAACCACAGACCGTTTTCCACCACAGGATTGTATGATACAGTCCCATGGTTTGGACAGTCCCTTCATTCACACATGAACATACATAAACAATAAATGTATAGTAAAATTTGTGAATGTACAAAACAAGTATGTATATAATCAAACAAGGCCCCCATACATCTCACCAACACCAACACCTTGCATTGTTGTAAAACATTTGTCACAAACTATGCAAGACCATTGTCAAAGTGTTACTAACTATAGCTCATATCTTACATTTAGTTTATTTTACCAACCCACCTAATTATTAACACCCTATATTAGTATTAGTATTATATATTTTTTATCATTCAGGATTAAGTGTTCTCATAATTGAAATTGGGATGCATATGACAATATGGATGGACCTAGATTATTCTGTTGAGCCAGAAAAAAAGGACAAATATTGTATGGTCTTAGTAATGTGAACTAAATATGAGTAAGCTCATGGAGGTAAACTCTAGAGTATAGGTTATGAGGAAATAAAATGAGAATGGGACCTTAGTAATAAGGTTCATTTTAAAAGTGTGGAAATGAATATAGTTGAGAGTAAAGACATAATGAGTATAACTAACGCTGCTGATATATAAATGTGGTTGTAGCTGAAAGTGGTAGTCTGTGGATGAAAATGTCCGTTGAAAGGAAACTAGAGTATAATCTAGGGAATGTATAACATTGTAATTAATATAAGAATGCAGGGACATCTTAAGTCCCCTGTAATTGGTCACTAGTGGGTAGGGCCAGACTTATAACAAGTTCAGTTACATAAAAGAAATTTGTCATCCTCTGTATTAATGACATCCTTACTGAAGGGCCCACCAAAAAAATAGGTTGAAAAATGCCTACAAAAGTGCCTAAATAATTATAAAAATGCATACAAAAATGCCTACATAATTATAAAAACTACAGATTGGGCAATCAAACCTGAGAAGGTCCAGAAGATTGCCCAAAAGGTACAATTTCTACTTAAACACTTGAGATGATACAGGAGCACACCAAAGAAAAACAGAAGTTAAAGTCACTGACAGCTCCCACTACCAAGAGACAGCTAATAGGCCTGTGTGGCCACTGGAGACATGTGCCACATCTGAGCATTCTTTAGGCCCCTCAAGTTAAGGTTGCCTACAAGGAAGCCACCTGTAAATGGGATCCATTAATGGCAGGTTCTAGAGGCCATGCAACTTGCAGTGGCAAAAGCTCTGCCACTAGGGACAAGAGAGCTCTCCAGTCCTGTAAAACTGAGGTCTCAGCAACTCCTACCCATACAGACTGGAGACTTTGTCTATACATAACTGCTACAAAGTTGTGCCTTCACCTTAAGTTTTGGACACACAGATTACTCACAGCAGTCAGGGTGTACACACTGTTGAAATAGTTTTTAGCTTGTTATTGGTCCTTGGTGGAGACCATGCATGTAAACATGGATGTGCCATATATCTCTATGACCTAAACTGCCCATCATCATGTGGGTACTCAATAGCCCTTCTAATAAAGGAGGACAGGTTCCACAAAGCTTAATCACTAAAAATTGTATATCTAAGGCTGAATCTGACCAGGAACTCAGGGAGTATGCAGCCTCTCAACAAATAGATGCTTTACCAGAGGAAGCTAAATGGTCTGCAGGGTCTGTTTCCTGCCTCCTCTTTGGCTAAGTGGGACCCTGTATTTTGAAAGTGTTCCTGCTAATGGTATGGCTTGGCTCAGAGGTAAATCTACAAAACTCAATGCTATTAGAATCCCTGGACTACTATGGCCATCCATTCCAAGGATGGTCACCTAATGTATTAGTCAAAGGGGTGCTGATGCAAAATACTAGAAACAGGTTGGTTTTTATAAAGGGTATTTATTTGGGGTAGGAGCTTACAGATACCAGGGCATAAAGCATAAGTTACTTTCATCACCAAAGTCTATGTGGAGCATATGACTGACAACTCTGTGTGGGCTCAGGCTTCCTACATTCCTGGGGCTTGCTTTTCTCTGGGCTCAAGGTTCCTTACTTTCTGGTGCTGGCCTCTCTTTCCTCTGGATGCTGACTTCCCAGGCCTTCAGCATCAAACTCTAACATCAGAGATCCCCAACTCTGTTCTTCACTGTGCCTTTTATCTGTGAGTCCCCACCCACCCAGGGGACACAATGCCCTAACCATAACTCAATCCTGCCCAGGTACAGATCAGATTACAAGCATAATCCAATATTTCTTTTTGGAATTCATCAATTACATCAAACTGCTACACCTACTAACAGACTAAATGAGGAGGTTCTGCTCACTGGGCTAAACTCCTTGCATTGGTGATGCTGTGTAGGTTAACCCAGCTACAACTTCTTGATACATATGGGCCCTTACAAATGGGCTAGACTTATGCATTGATAACTGTCAAATCAATGATTAATCTTTTTAGAGTCTCCATCATATGAGAGTAGGGAATATGGCAACAATGTATGAGCTGGAAAAGAGATCAATTAGTTACCCCCCTTGGTGATGTCCATGGAAAATGGCCATTTAAAGCAGAACATAAATAAAATGCCAGTGTTGTCCAACCATGCACCCAACAAGCTCCATAAGTACCTGCTAGGTGACTACCAAACAAGATATAGCAGCCCTTCTCATACAGAGGTATGAACCAAATGACAAAATTTCATCTAAAGGAAATGAAAGCCGAAGATGTAGCACATCTGTATAACTCCTGCCATGAGTCCAGGTCATTGGGACACATCAGCTGGGGCTTAGGCCCTGTAGTTGTGAAGTGTTGTGAACACAAAATCACTGCCCTCTAGTTACAGGATCTGATTGGGTCTCTGTGATGGAGACTTTTACCCCAGATATGGGCTGATAATCCCATGCACCCTGTGGATGCCATTACTACCTTTGCAACCTTGTAGAAACACCTGTACCAGGTGTTCAAGTACATGACCAAATTCTAATCAAATTATGATACTTATTTACAGCACAAGTGACCCCAAAATGGGCATATTCCCATAGTATATGATAGACCTTTCATCATTCCTATTACCTCCAAACTAAGAGGCAGATATTATGTTAAAACAGAATCATCAGGATTGAGGAATGAACAAATATAAGGGGAGAATGTACTGATGAAGAACTAAAGTAGACATTATTATTCTAGTTATGGCAGGACTTGTAACTCTGATATGAAGACAGTGGTCACCAGAGGTTCTAAGGGGAAAGAGAGGGAAGAATAGGTAACAAGAGGCATTTGGGGTCATTGGTATTGTTCTGCATGATATTGCAATGATGGATACAGGCCATTTTACATTTTTTCAAAACCTATAAAATTCTGTGTTGCAAAGTGTAAACCATAATGTAAAATTATAGACTTTGGTTAGTAGCAATGCTTCAATATGTGTTCATCAATTGTAACAAATATACCACATTAATGAATGATGTTGTTAATGGGGGAAATTGTGGAGGATGGAGGGAGTGGGATACTGGGGAATCCCCTATATTTTCTTTTTTTAATATATTTTTTATTTTTTATAAGATACTTAGATTATACAGAATGTTACATACAAAAATATAAAGGATTCCAATATGTCCCACACCCCACACCTCTCACCTTTCCCCATTTTAATAACTTCTTTCATTAGCGTGGTACATTCATTGCAATTGATGAACACATTTGGGGCATTGCCAGTAAGCATGGATTATAGTTTATATTGTAGTTTACATTCTCCCATTCAATTCTGTAGGTTATGGCAGGATATATAATGGCCTGTATCTGTCATTGCACTGTCATTCAGGAAAATTCCAAGTCCTGAAAATGCTCCATATGCAACTCTTTATCCCCCTCCATGCCTTAAAGAATATTGTACAATTGAGCAGACCCCTATATTTTCAAAGTAACATTTATGTAATCTAAAGTTCCTTTTAAAAAAGAAGAAAAAAAGAGAAAAATATCTCAAACAACAGCTATGCAAAGGCCACCACAAATAGTAACTTACTGGTTGGTATTCTCAGGTAAGTAAATTTTTACACATTAAACACTGTACCCTAGCAGTAGGAAAACAGGACACTGAAGTATATGTTGAAAAATACTTACCTTAGAGGGTGGAACATCAGGCAATTGCCTGATTAGGCCATGACTGAGAAGCCCTAATCTCAGCATACCCTACTGCTCTTTTTCATTTTTTCCACAGAAGCAACCTTCTTATGGCTATTTTGTGGTCTGATCTACAGTAGTATTACCACAAGAGCACCCCAATTCCAAACTGGAGTTGATGCTACCCTCAGTGCCCCCTTTTCTGGGACTCCATGTGAAAGGGGAAGCGTGACAAAACAATGAGGCACCAGGTTTCCCTGGTTACTCCCGGAATTCTTAACCCTTAGGTAGAGGTAAGCAACATTTACAGACTACATCAAATTTGTTCAAAATGTTGAAAGCCCAAAAATATTTGGCTAAATGACAGTACAATGGGTCCCCACAAAAAATTGTGACCTCATGCATTGGACAGTCTGGGTGTGCATACCTGAAAATCCCCACCTCAACTTGTTGGGCAGGGGCATCTTCTCCCCTGGAAGGTGAGGGTAAGGGAGTTAGGGAGATTGTCTTTTCTCTCCCCAGGCTATCTCACAGTGATGGACAACCAGGTTGCTACTGGGCCCAATGCTATAGTTTTTGCTAGAGTTACAAATCAGACAAGCTGTTTCCTCTGTCAGCATTTAAGTCAAGATAACGGCCATCTCTCCACCTTATTCCAGCCTAAAACACTTAAAAAAATGTTTTTAATTTATTGAAGTATTACCACTCATACATAAACATACATAAACAATAATGTATAGTAATAGTTGTGAACTTACAAAAACAACATAAATAACATCATACAGGACTGTCATACCTCATCCTACCACCAATACCTTGCATTGTTGTTAAATATTTTTAACTAATGATTAAAGAGCATCATCAAACTATTACTACTAACCAAAGTATTTTCCCCAAACCCAAACTATTATTATTTTTATATCATTTATACATGAATGTACATAAACAATAAGTGTATAGTAAAAGTTGTGAACTTACAAAGCAAACATGGATAACATCGTACAGGGGTCCTACACTTCAAGCCTCCACCAACACCTTGCATTGTCATGAGACATTTGTTATAAATTATGAAAACATATTGTCAAAGTCTTACTACTAATTATAGTCCTTACCTTACATTTAGTGTATTTTCCCCAACCCACCCTATTATTTTTTAAATATATTTTTATGACAGAATTTGTAAACTTACAAAACAATCATGCAAATGTGCAGAATTGCCAAACAGCACCCCTACATCAACATACCACACTGTGCTGGAAAATTTGTTACAGATCATGAGATAGTATCATCTGATCATTACCACATCCATAGGGCACATTTGGCACACATTTTCCATATTGATCCATTATCAACACAGTACATCTTTGGCATAGATGCAAGAACATTATGTCATTACTGCTAACCACAGTCCATAGGTCACTCCAGTTGTACTTTTCCCATGCTTCTCCACATTCTTACCACTGTGCAATAGTGATGACCATCTGCTCTTGCTCACAAAGGATACTCTTGCATCTGTACCATTAACCACAATTCTCATCCTCCTCTGAGTTTACCGTGCTACTCAGTTCCTAGATTACTCTCTAGCATTCTGTCAATTGGCATTTACATCCCTAGACTACCTTTCTCAGCCACATCACCATTTATAAACCAGCTGTTACTGTTACCATCAACTCTGTACATTTCCACACTTTCACAGTAAAGCTAATTAAAACTTCTACATACATTATACATCAGTAGTCCATCTCAGTCCTCCTCTTATCTCCTTTAAAAATCCGCCACTTACCACGAGGTCTTAAAGATATTTTCCCACATTTTCTTCTAGAAGCTTTATGATTCTTGCATTTTTATTTAGGTTTTTTATTCATTTTGAGTTAATTTTTGGATAAGGTGTGAGATAGGGGTCCCCTTTTCTTCTTCTGGCTATGGATATCCAATTCTCTCAGCACCATTTGTTGAATGAACTGTTCTGCCTGAGTTGGGTGGGTTTGACAGGCTAGTCAAAATCACTTGACCAGAAATGTAAAGGTCTGTTTCTGAACCACCAGTTTGCTTCCGTTGGTGTATGTGTCTGCATTTATGCCAGTACCATGCTGTTTTTACCACTGCAGTGAGGCAATATGATTTTTTAAAAAGATTTATTTATTTATTTATCTCCCCTTCCCCACCCACCCCAGTCATCTGTTCTCTGTGTCTATTTGCTCCATGTTCTTATTTGTCCCCTTCTGTTGTTGTCAGTGGCATGGGAATCTGTGTTTCTTTTGGTTGTATCATCTAGTTGTGTCAGCTCTCTGTGTGTGTGGCACCATTCCTGGGCAGGCTGCACTTTCTTTGGCACTGGGCAGCTCTCCTTATAGGATGCACTCCCTGTGCGTGGGGCCCCCTATGCGGGGGACGCCCCAGCATGGCACGGCACTCCTTGCGTGCATCAGCACTGCACATGGGCCAGCTCCACATGGGTCAAGGAGGCCCGGGGTTTGAACCATAGACCTCCCATGTGGTAGACAGACACCCTAACCACTGGGCCAAGTCTGCCACCCTAGGCAATATGATTTAAAGTCGAAAGATGGGAGTACTCCAACATTGTTTTTCCTTTTTAAGATATCTCTGGCTCTTCAGGACCACTTACCCTTCCAAATAAATTTAATAATCATGTTTTCCATTTTTTTTTAATGGTGGTGGAATTTTTATTGGGATAGAATTGAGTCTGTTTACAAATGAGTAGTATTGAGATTTAATGATATTTAGTCTTCCAATCCATGAGCATGGAATGTTCTTCCAATTATTTAGTACTTTTAAAATTTCTTTGAACAGCGAGTTGTAGTTTTCTGAATGCAAGTGCTTTACTTCATTGGTTAAGTTTATTCCTGAATATTTAGGTTTTAACTGTCATATTTCATTTTCACTACTCTTTTGACATTTTTAGTTACCTTTATTGGTATAATCTTCATTTCTAGACTCTCTTCAAGGCTTATCTCCTGTCTTTTCTTTCCAGGCTCTAGCACACCCTTTACTATTTCCTGAAAATAGTCTCTTGGTTAGAAATTCTCTCAGTTACTGTTTCTCTGTGATTCTAAATTCACCCTCATTTTTTAAAGAAAATCTTGCCAGATATAAGATTCTTGGTTGGAAGTTTTTTCTCTTGCAAGATCTTAAATATTATCATATCACTGTCTTCTTGCCTCCATGGTTTCTGGTGAGAAATCAGCACTTAATCTTATTGGGTATCCCTTATATATATATTATGCATTACTTTTCTCTTGCTGTTCTCAGAGTTCTGCCTTTGGTATTTGACATTCTGATTAGTATGTATCTCAGAGTTGGTCTATATGGATTTTTTTAGAAGACATTGTGCTTCTTGGACATGAATATCTAAGTCCTTCAATAGGGTTGGGAAATTTTCTACCACTATTTCTTCAAATATTCCTTCTGCACCTTTTCCCTTCTCTTTGCCTTCTGGGACATACATGACAGTTTTGTTTGCACATCTCTTGTTGTCATTTAATTCCCTGAGACCTTGTTCAATTTTTTCCATTATTTTCTTCATCTGTTCTTTTTATGTTCACTTTCAGAGGCCATTTCTTCAAGCTCAGCAACCCTTTCTTCTGTCTCCTCAAATCTGCTATTATATGATTCCAAAGTATTTTTAATTTCATTTACTGCACCTTTCATTCCCATAAGATCTGATATTTTTCTATGGACTTTCAAATTCTTCATTGTGCACATCCAATGTCTTCTTAATATCCTTAATCTCTTTAGACATCTCATTGAATTTATTAAGGAGGTTTGTTTGAACATCTATGACTAGTTGTCTCAACTCCTTTATGTCATCTAGAGGCTGATCTTGTTCCTTTAACTGGGCCATATCTTCCTGTTTCTTGGTGAGGATTGTAATTTCTCATTGGTGTCTTGGCATCTGGCTTACTAGAATATTTATTCTGGGTGCAGTTTTTCTCTTTAGTTTAGGGCTTCCAGCCCTTTCTCCATTGCTGGTTGTGTAGTAAAAGCCAAGGATATAGTTGGTGCTGTAAACGATGGAGGCTCTAGCTGTCTTCATTGTCCCAGGACTGATGAAGCTTCTCCTAATTTTCTCCTTTGCCAGGGGTAGGGCCAGAGTCACAGTTGTGTGGAATAGTCCAAGTCATGCAGGCCTAGACTGTAGTTGCCCAGAGAAAATGAGGAAGCTTCATGCCCCTTTCTTCCCTCCTAGGACAGGGATGGAGCTGCAGGTCTGGGCAGCAATATATGCAGTGTGAGTCCAAGATGACCACAGTTGCCCTGGTAGACTTCTGATTATTCAGTCTGTCCCAACCAAATGTACCTGCAGTTTCTCCCATATGCTGGTGCATGACCCGCCAGCTTCCTCCTTGTCAGAGCTGGGGCTGAAGCCTAGGCTTGGGCTGCAGGCTGATCTGGGTGAAAGAAGCCAGACTCTATCATCACTGTGATTTTCAGTCAGCCGTCTTCCCCTCACGCTGGGGGCAGAATCAAAATGGTGGCTACTGGTCTCTTTCTGACTTGAACAGGTTCAAACTTAGTTGTACTTAGGGTTATCACTTAGCCAGCTGAATTTCAAACTTAGTTTTTCTTAGGGTTATAGCTTAGCCAGCTGAATGTGCTAATCAGTAGCTGAAATCAGTGGCCAACTATCTCTTCCTCCTCTGATTTTGGGAAATGGAGCTTCTAATTCCAGCCACAGAATAGCTTCTGGGGCAGCTTGTGCTGCCAAAGCAAGATGGTCACTGACCTCTGTGGGGTAGCCTGTAATTTCTCCAGAGAGGCTGGTGCAGGTCCCCCAGCTTCATCCCTGGGGGAGATAATTTATGCTTCCATATTTCTTTAAAGAAGTTTGTTGGAATTTTTATTGGATTGCATTGAATCTACAAATTAGTTTGGGTATGATACATGAACATAGAATATCTTTCTATTTATTTAAATATTGTTCCATTTCTTTTAAGATGTTTTTTAGTTTTATGTACACAAATCCATTACATCCTTGATTGTATTTATTCCAAGATACGTTATTCTTTTACTTGTTATTGTTCATTGCTTGCATATAAAAAGACTACTGATTTGGGGTGTTGATCTTGTGCCCTGCCACTTTCCTAACTTCATTAACTAGTTCTAGTACTTTTGTTAAAGATATTTCAGGGCTTTTTTGTATATAGGATTGCCATTAGTAAATAGAGAAAGTTTTACTTCTTCCTGTCCAGTTTGAATGCCTTTTATTCCCTAATTGTTCTGCCAGAACTTCTAGTATAATGTTGCATAAAACTGGTGACAGTGGGCATAGTTGCATTGTCCCTGATCTTGGAGTGAAAACTTTCCATCTTTCACATTAAGTAGGATGTTAGCTGTGGGATTTTTATATATGTCTTATCATATTGACTAAGTTTCTTTCTCTTCCTAGTGTTCTTATAGTTTTTATGAAGAAGGGATGCTGGATTTTACCAAACACATTTTCTTCATTAATTGAGATGACCATATAGTTTATTTCCTTCATTGTGTTATTGTGGTGCATTACATTAACACACTTCCTCATGTTGCATATGAGGGATAAATCCCAATTTTGCATGGTTTATAATTCTTTTAATATACCATTAGATTTGGTTCGTTATTTTGTGGTTTTTGCATCTAAATTCATAAAAGATATTGGCAGTAGTTTTCTCCTGTTTTATTTATCTGGAATGGGTATGAGGGTGATGTTGGCATCATAGAATAAAGTAGAAAGTGTTCTCTCCTCTTCAGTTTTTTTTTTTTGGAGATAAAACTTCTCGGAATATTTGGTAGAATTCCCTTGTAAGCAATCTGGTCCTGCGCTTTCTTTGTTGGGCGGTTCTTTATTATTTATTCAATACTTATTGTAAATGGTTTGTTAAGATTTTTTGTTTCTTCTTGAGTCAACATAGGTAGTTTGTATATTTATACAAATTTGCCTCTTTCAACTAGGTTATCTAATTTATATGTCCACATTTGTTCACATTTCCATTATAATCTTTTTTATTTCAGGGGTCCAGTAGTACTGTCTCATTTTCATTTCTCTTTTCCACAATTTCTATCCTTTCTTTTACTTTTTCTGTCTAGCTAAGGATTTGTCAGTTCTTTTCAAAGAACTGAGTTTTGGTTTTCTTTATTCTCTCTGTTGTTTTTATGTTTTCTATTTCATTTACCTCCCCCCTGCATTTTTGTTATTTCCTTCCTTCTGCTTTCCTTGGGTTTATACCTCTCTTCTTTTTCTAGTTCTCCCTATTATGAGGGTAGGTATTTGAGTTGAAGCTTTTCTTCTTTTCTTAATATAAACATTTAGAGCTATACATTTTCCTCTCAGCAGTGTCTTTGCTGCATTCTGTGGATTTTGGTATGTTGTATTTTCATTTTTATTTACTTCAAGATATTTCCTAATTTTCTTTGTGTTTTCCTCTTTAGCCTATTTATTATCCAAGAGTATGTTGTTTAATTTCCACATATTTGTGATTTTTTTTTTCATTTCTTCCTTGTTATTGAATCCTAGCTTCATTGTTTTGGTTAGAGAATACACATTTTATGATTTCAACATATTTTAATTTATTAAGACTTATCTATGACCTAAAACATGGTCTATCCTGGAATTGATTGACACACACTCAAGAAGAATGTGAATTCGGCTTTTTTTGAGTGAAATGTTCTTTACATATCTGTTAGATATACTTGGTTTAGAATATCATTCAAGCCTTGTATTCCCTTAATGGTATTCTGAGTAGATGTTCTATCCATTATTGAAAATGGTGTATTAAAAGTCTCTATTTGGGAAACGGACTTTGGCCCAGTGGTTAGGGCGTCCGTCTACCATATGGGAGGTCCGCGGTTCAAACCCCGGGCCTCCTTGACCCGTGTGGAGCTGGCCATGCACAGTGCTGATGTGCGCAAGGAGTGCCGTGCCATGCAAGGGTGTCCCCCGCGTGGGGGAGCCCCCACGCGCAAGGAGTGCGCCCGTGAGGAAAGCTGCCCAGCGTGAAAAGAAAGTGCAGCCTGCCCAGGAATGGCACCGCCCACACTTCCCGTGCTGCTGACGACAACAGAAGCGGACAAAGAAACAAAAGCAGACAAAGAAACAAGACACAACAAATAGACACCAAGAACAGACAACCAGGGGAGGGGGGGAAATTAAATAAATAAGTAAATCTTTTAAAAAAAAAAGTCTCTATTAATATGGAATGATCTATTTCTCTCTGCAAATCTGTCAGCATTTAGGTAGTTTCATGCATACATATTTATAGTTGTTGCATCTTCTTGTATAACTGTCCCCTTATAAGTATATAATGACCATCTTTGACCCAAATATGTCTTTTTAAATGTATATTTTATATGATATCAGTTTATACACTCCTGCTTTCATTTGGTTACTGCTTGCTTAGGATATTTTCTTCATGCTTTCTATTTTTACCAACCTGTATCTTTAGATTTAAGATGAGTCTATTACAGATAGCATATATTTGGATAATACATTCTTATCCATTCTACCAGTCTCTGCTTTTTGACTAGAGAGATAAATTCATTTTCATTTATCATTAATATAAGTAATATCAGATTTTCTTCTGTCATTTTGCAAGTTATATACCATTTTCTGTTCCTCACTTCTGTTAACTTATTTTATATTTATTTGATTTATATATGCATGTGAATATATATATATATATATATTATGTGTGTGTATATATATGTATGCACATGCACACTATTGAGTGTCTTCTCATTTCTATCTGGATATATTTTCATCTATTTTCTTGTGGTTATCATGGGATTAAAATGTAAATTACCTTTATAACATTCATATTTTGTTTGATCTGAATCTAACTTCAATAGCATGCCTATGTACATTTCCTATAGCCTTCTGGTTTCCTATCTTTCTTCTGTACTTGGTAACATTTATGCCAAAATGATATATTTATCATTACTTGTTTACACATTTGTATTTTAATACCTGTAGTAGTAAAAAGTGTAATTACATACCAACAAATAAACTACAATAATACTGGCATCAAAACAGTATGGTATTAGTGCACTGACAGACTTATAGACCTCTTTGCACAGGTCATTATTTTGTTTTGCCACTTTAAACCACTGATTCATGTTCTTTCCTTTCATTGTGAAGAACTGCTTTAAGCATTCCTTGTAGGAATGATCTTCCTCAGCTTTTGTTTATCTGAGAATATATTAATCACATACTCATTTTTGAAAGAAAGTCTCACTCCACATTTTAAGAATTTCAACCTAATTCCTTATTATCTTTCTGTTTTCTGATGAGAAATCAGCAATGTAATAGTGACTCTTGTATATAACATATTGCTTCCTCATGCAATTTTCAGAACTTTTTCCTTGTCCTTTGCATTTGATACTGTGATCAATATATGACCAGGTTAATATGTTTATCCTGTTTGATTTCTCTGGGCATTTTGAATATGCAAATTCTCATCCTCTGTTAAGTTTTGGATGTTCTCTCTCATTATTTCTTAACTATTCCTTCTGGGACTCCCATTATGCATATGTTGGTTAATTTGATGGTGTTCTAGAAGTCTCAAAGGTTATTTTCAATTTTATATTTCTTTTGTCTTTCTTCTCCTCAGCCTGATTCATTTCTTGTCTTTGAGTTCACTTTCTTACCTTTCAGTTCACTGATTTCTTTTGCCAGTTCCAATCCATTCTTCAAAACTTCCTGTGATTTTTTCATATCAGTTATTGCAATCTTCAAGTCCAGTAGCTCAGTTTGTTTCTCTTTGTTTTGTAGGCATCCCCCAGTTTATATTTAGTTTATGTCTAGTAATTGAAAACAATAATTACCCTTGTATGTCTGTCTTGATATTAACATTTTACAATTTGTTTGTAGTCAGGGCTGAAGAGATCTTTTTTTAAAAAAAAATAACCATTATTTCTACTTCAAAAGATAAAGTAGAGAAGCAGACTTGGCCCAATGGATAGGGCATCTGCCTACAACATGGGAGATCCATGGTTCAAACCCTGGGCCTCTTTGGCCCATGTGGAGCTGGCCCATGTGCAGTGCTGATATGCACAAGGAGTGCCATGCCACATAGGGGTGTCCCCCACATAGGGGAGCTCACACATAAGGAGTGCACCCCATAAGGTGACCTGCCCAGTGTGAAAGAAAGTGCAGCCTGCCCAAGAGTGGCACCACACACACAGAGAGCTGACACAAGATGATGCAACAAAAAGCCACTGATAAAAGACAGAAGCAGTCACAGAAGAACACACAGTGAATGGACACAGAGAGCAGACAACTGAGGGGGAAGGGAAAGAAATAAAAAATAAATCTTAAAAAAAAAAGATAAAGTAACAGACAAAAGGCAGTTTAACAAGTTAGGGAAGCCTTACTTTAACAACTTCTGTCCAGGCACATTTACCTTATTTACTACTAAAAACAAACTCAATTGTTCCTCTAGTGTTCAGAAAGATACACAGATGAGTATAGATTGGTTTAATGACATGACCAAGGTCTCCTTGATAATGAATTAAATGGAAAAAAAATGCTTAAAATCATACTCATGTCTCATAAAACCAAGCCCCATATCCCTTTTTCACCTTTAGCTTTAATATAGTACCTTCTTTGCCTTTGCTACAAAAATATTACAATATTTTTAAATATAGTCTATAAGTTACATTAGTTATCTTTAGTCATTATCATATTCTATTTTGTTTTTTAATTTTTAAAGATACATAGATCACAAAAAATGTTACAATAAAAATATAAGAGGTTCCCTTATACTCCCACTCTCCACCCCCCTCCTCCCACATCAACAACCTCTTTCATTAATGTGGCACATTCATTGCATTTGATGAATACATTTGGAGCACTGCTACACAGCATGGATTATAGTTTACATTGTGGTCTACCCTCTCTCCCAATCCATTCAGTGGGTTATGGCGGGATATATAACGTCCTGCATCAGTCCCTGCAATATCATCCAGGACAACTCCAAGTCCCGAAAATGCCCCCACATCATGTCTCTTCTTCCTTCTCCCTGCACTCAGCAACACCTGTGGCCACTGTCTCCAGATATTCTTAACAAAGTGTAGTAGAAGAAATTTCTTGTATTTATATTATTAAACACAATCCTCAGCTACCACTAAAGTCACTGTTGGGAAGTGGATTTGGCCCAATGGATAGGGCATCTGTCTACCATATGGGAGGTCCACAGTTCAAACCCCGGGCCTCCTTGACCCATGTGGAGCTGGCCCATGAGCAGTGCTGATGCACACAAAGTGTGCTGTGCAACACAGGGGTGTCCCCTGTGTAGGGGAGCCCCATGCACAAGGAGTGCACCCAGCATGAAAGAAAGTGCAGCGTGCCCAGGAATGGCACTGCACACACGGAGAGCTGATGCAGCAAGATGACACAACAAAAAGAAACACAGATTCCCATGCTGCTGACAACAACAGAAGCAGACAAAGAAGAACATGCAGCAAATGGACACAGAGAACAGACAACTTGGGGGGGGGGGAGAAATAAAAATAAATCTTTAAAAAATTTTTTAAAAAGTCACTGTTATACAGTGCCTAGATTATTCTCTACCTGTCTTTCAATTAACATTAACATCCCCAGACTAAGCCCTTCAACCACAATCACCTTTATAAACCAGCAATGTTTGTTATATGCATTATAATATGCTACCATCAACTTGATCCATTACCACATATTTAAAATTGACTTTATTAAACATTCTACATACATTCAGTATCAGCTGCCCCTTCTCAACCCACATTCTGTGTTCTAATAACCTGTATTCTATAGTTTAACTCACTAAGTCCACTCATCACATTTAGTTCATATCAGTAAGACCTTACAGTGTTTGTCCTATTGTATCAGCTTTATTTCACTCTACCTAATGCCTCAAGGTTCCTCCATATTGTCAAGTGCTTTCCTAGTTCATTTCTTCTTACAACTGAATAGTAATATATATATATATATATATATATATATATATATATATATATATATATATATACACCATATTTTATTTATTGGTTCATCAGTTAATGACCCTTAGGTTGTTTCCATCTTTTAGCAATTGTGAATAATGCTGTTATGATCATCAGTGTGCTAATATGTGTTCATGTCCTGGCTTTCAGTTCTTCTGAAAATATTCCTAGTAGTGGGATTGCTGGATATTATGGTGTTTCTGTATTTAGCTTCCTGAGAAACTACCAAACTGTCTTCCACAGAAACTGTGCCATTTTAGAGTTCCACCAACATTGAAGGAGTGTGCCTATTTCCCCACATCCTACCAGCACTTATAGTACTGTTTCATTTTTTAAAAATAATGGCCATTCTATGATGTGTGAAATAATATCTCATTGGAGTTTTGATCTGCATCCCCTAATAGCTAGTAATGTTAAGCACCTTTTCATGTGCTTTTGGCCACTTGTATTTCCTCTTTGGAGAAATGTCTATTCAACTCTTTTGCTCATTTTTTAATTGGTTTGCTTGCCTTTTTGTTATTGAGTTGTGTGATATCTTTATATAACAGGGATGTCAAATGCTTGTTGGATATGTGGCTTCAGAAGACTTTCTCCCATTGATTAGGCTTTTTTTCATCTTCTTAACATCATTTGAAATATAATCATTTGAAATATTTTGAGGAAGTCCCATTTATTATTTTTTAGTTTCATTGCTTATGCTTAAGGTGTGTGGTCCAAGAAACTACCAGCTACCATAAGATCTTGAGGATATTTCCCTATCTTTCTTTTAGGAGTTTTATGGTTCTACATTTTATATTTAGGTCTGTGAACCATTTTAACTTAATTTTTGTATAAGGTGTGAGTTGGGGTCCTCTTTCTTTCTTTTAGTTATGGATATCCAGTTTTCCAAGTTTGGTTCCTTTTTAAAGCATTTCTATTTACTAACATTCTCATATTGCTCATTCCTTATTTTTTCATATTCTTTAGTTTTTTTCTCTGTATTTTCCTTCATCTCCTGGAGAATTTTTAACATCATTTGAAAAAAAAAGTTTGTTCAGTATAAATACAAATTGGTCTTTTTCATTGCTGTTTTCTAGATTTTTCTTTCTTTCTTTGATTGGGTCGTTATTTCTCATTTCTATCTTGTCATGTACTCTTTTATTGCACACTATATTTTTTCTATAATTTTCTTTAATTTTTAAAGAAGCTTTAGATTACATAAATGTTACATCAAAAATACAGGGGTGAATTGTGAAAACATGGCTGAGAGCTAAGATAAGGCTTAGCTCTCACTGAAACAACAAAGAAAAAACCAGAGGCTGCACTGGTGACCTGTTTTGGGGCACAGCAAACCAGGACACTGCTTACCAACTACCAGAAGAGCGAGAGTCAGAGAAAGGAAGAAGCCAAAACAAGTAGTCAGGAGTTATTAAACCTCCTGGCTGCAGGAAAGGGCTCCCCTCCCCCACCCTGAGATGAAGTGAGGGTAAAACTCCTGGGGAATTGTATCTGAGAAGAAAGCAGATGTCTTCCTCCACGGAAACGCGCTCTGAGTCATCTAGGAGGGGACTGGGCAGATAGGGAAGCCAGGAATAATCATGTTGCCTACCTCAGTGGCTGGAAGTGGCACACATATCCACCCCCCCTAAGGGGGGACAGACTAGGTGGAGCCCTGACCCCCTCCACTCCAAAGGGGAGCATGAGGGCAGATTCCCTACCTGGAAGAGGCATCTGGGAGGGTGGAGAGTGATTTCTTTATGGTGAGTTTACCCAGCTGGGCTCCCCTTGAATATCAGAAGGGGCCCCCACTTCACAGGGAAAGGGAAGGGGGATCACCTCAGGCAGGTGGTCACACCCAGCAGCCTAGGTAAAGAGAGGAATTAGGTCATAGAGGAGGCAAAGGCAGGATCCAGCTGACTGCAGGGAATCTAAACTGCTGAGGGAAAAGGGGCAGAGAGCCTTCTGAAAGGCCTGTTAACCCAGGAAGGTGGAAGAACTCGGTGGGAGAGTTCCTGCCCATTGGACATATCAGGTCCCTGGTTGGATCCCTGGCTCCTCCTTGAGAAGTAATTCCCCAGGTTATCAGGCAATCAGCTGTAACTTTATGACATTTTCCTTGTAAGTCCCTTTTCTTTCAGTTTCCTTATTTTACTCACTAAAACCCAGTTCAAAACCTACAGAGGGCAGGCTGCAGGGTGAGTGACTGAGGAACACCAGCAGCCTGAGAAGATCCTTAGGGTCAAAGAGAGAAGGCTGGTTTTCATATTGTTTTTCTTCCACTTTCTGTTGTTGTTCTTCCATTCCATGTCTCTTTATTTAGTCCTCAGTTCTTCTGGTTTTTATTTCTATCTCATTTAATCTTCTTTCATTAATTTTTTCTTTTGTCATTTCTTTTCTCTCACTCTCTCATCATTCTGGCCTTTAATTCATTCTATATTTTTTTCTCTATTCAGTTCCCCATTTCATTGTTGGTACCCAACTTTTTTTATTCCCATTACTCAACACTGTTTACAGGAGTTACATATTCATTTTCCAAGGTCTTACATGGTTCCTTTTCTAACAATTACTATTGTTATTACTATTATCCTTTTATTTTTCTTACCTCTTTTGCCTTCTCTGGCCCTAATATTTTCCTTTAGGGAACACAGACAAAAGCTAGGAAACAGAAGAGGAGCAAAGCATTAAAGAGAAAACTTAGCACACACACACAAAAAAAGAACTACATAAAACCTTGGAAGAAAGAGAGAACCTAATCAACTGAATAAACCCATCAAGATAAAATGATGACCAGACAGAGACAAAAAATTACAAACCATACCAAGAAACAGGAAGATATGGCCCAGTCCAATGAACAAACTAAAAACCAGGAAGAGATGCAGAACATTGAACAACTAATCAAAGCTTCCCAAACAAATATCATGGACCAACTTAATGAAGTGAAGGAAGAGATTAAGAATATTAAGAAGACACTGGAAGACACTGATGGAACATATTGAAGAAATTGTAAACATACATAGAAAGATAACAGATATGATGGTGGTAAATGGCACAATCCAAGAAATCAAAAAGACACTGGAAGCATATAATAGCAGATTTGAACAGGCAGAGGAAAGAATTAGTGCTGTGGAAGACAGTACATCTGAAAGAAGATGGAAAAAAGATAGATAAAAGATAGAAAAAATCCAGCAGGGACTTAGGGATTTGAATGACAACATAAAATGCACAAACATATTCATTATAGGCATCCAGAGGGAGATGAAAGGGAAATGGAACAGAAGGAGTGTTGAAGGAAATAATGGCTGAAAACTTGCCAGCCCTAGTCTAGTGAGGGAGATGGATGTACATGTCCAGGAAGGGCAGTGCACCCAAAACATTATAAACCCCTACTCCAAGAAATGTACTGGTCAAACTTTCCAATGCTCAAGACAGAGAGATAATACTGAAAGCAACAAGAGAAAAGAGAACCATCACATACAAGAAAAGTTCAATAAGGTTTAGTGTTGATTTCTCATCTGAAACCATGGAGGCATGAAGGCAGTGGTATGACATAGTTAAGGTACTAAAGGAAAAATCTCCCAGCCAAGAATTCTCTATCCAGCAAAGCTGTCATTCAAAAATGATGGGGAATTCAAAATATTCACAGATAAACAGAAACTAAGAGCATATGTCAATAAGAAACCCACTCCTCAAGAAATACTAAAGGGAGTTCTGCAGGAAGAAAGGAAAACACAGGACAGAGTTGGAGGAGAGTGTAAGAACAAGTAAAAAGATAAAAAGGGAAATAAGAACAATATATGACATACATAAACCCAAAGAAAGTATGGCTAATATAAGTAATTCCTTGCAAGTAATTACAATGAATGTTAACAGATTAAACTCATCAGTCGAGAGTCACAGATTGGCAGAATGGATAAGGAAATATGACACATCTATATGTTGTCTACAAGAAACTCATCTTATGGTTCAAAGAGACTGAAAGTGCATGGCTGGAAAACAATCATATAAACAAACAATAACCAAAAAAGGGTGGGAGTAGCTATACTAATACTGGACAAAACAGACTTCAAATGCAAAACTATTTTAAGAGACAAAGACACACACTACATGTTAGCAAAAGGAGTGCTCTTTCAAGGAATAAGAACAATCATAAACATTTATGCATTTAACCAGGGTGCCTCAAAATACATGGGGCAAACACTGGAAAAGCTAAGTGTAGAAACAGATGTCTCTACATTATAGTGGGGGACTTTAAAACACCATTATAACCACGAGACAGAACATTTCAACAGAGAATCAATAAAGAAGCACAGAGTTGTGCTGTCATTCCTAGAATGCTTGCAACACTCCAAAAAGAAAGCTTGCATACTCTGTATACTCCTCTATTGTTAATCCTTGGCATTGATACAGTACCACTGATGCAAGTATATTAAAATATTACCATTAACTATATCCATAAGTTACTTTAGTTGCATTTTCCAATGTTCACTCTTTTCCTAAAACCTTGTAATAGAATAAAATATTTTTCTACTTTATAAAAGATCATTCTAGTATTAATCACAAACCTTATCTAACACCAGGACCTGGTTTATCTTTAATTTCTTTCAACTGACATTTTTGTCCTTAGCCTACCCTTTCAGCCACAATCACATATATAAATCAGCAATGATAATTATACTTACTGTAATTTCCTACCTCCTAATCTATATATTTGCCCTTCTTTAAAGTCAAACATATTAAATATTGTACATATGTTAATCATCAGCTCCCCCTTCACAACCCTCATTCTATTACCTAGTAACCTATACTCTAGATTTTAACTCCATGAGCTTACTCATATTTATTTCATATTAGTGGTACCATACAATACTCTCCTGTGTTGCCTGTTTTATTTTTTATTTCACTCAACATAATGTCCTCAAGGTTCATTCCTGTTGTCATATTCTTAACCAATTCATTTTTTATTCTTTTTTTTAGGCACTGGGCTGGGGATTGAACCCCAGATGACATATGTGGGAAGCTGGTGCTCAACCACTGAACCACACCAACTCACCTGAGTTGTTTGCTTCTTGTTATTTGTTTTTTCACTTATTTTTAGGAGGCACTGGGGCCAAAACCTGGGACCTCTCATGTGGGAAGAAGGTGTTCAACTGCTTGAGCTACCTCTGCTCCCCAACTCATTTCTTCTTAAAGCTGAACAGTATTACATTGCATGTATATAACACATTTTAAAAATCTGTTAATCAGTTGATGGACACTTGGGGTTATTTTCTCATCTTTTAGCAACTGTGAATAATTCTACTATGAAAATTGGTGCACAGATATGAGTTTCAACCCTTGCTTTAGCTCATCTGAATAAATTCCTAGTAGCAGGACTGCCAGATCATAAACCAGGTCTCTATATAACTTCCTGAGGAATCTGCCAAAGCACAAAAGCTACATCTTTCTACCTTCTCACCAACAGTGAAGGAGTGTTCCTCATTCTCTAAATTTCTAGCACTTGTAGATTTCTGATTTTTAAAATAATGGCTATTCAACAAGGGATGAAATATCTCACTGTAAGTTTTTGACAAATCAATTTCCTTGATAACTATTAATAAAACAAAAATCCATCCAAAGCGAATAATCAGTGGTAGTCAGTGTAATCACATATTTGTGCATTCAAAACTTAAATCATTTTTAGAGTATCTTATTCCAATGATAACAATAATAATAATAAAAAACCTCACCTCTCAATCTATGCTTCCCTTGCAGTAAATAGCTGCTATTCTTTTCCTTCTCTCAAGCATATTTGTATTTATGTTTTGAACAATATTATATATGCAATATCAACCATATTAATGTTTTACATGAAGTTTTACTATCTTATACAGTGCCAGTTTTACAGTTTAGCTTTCCTTCTAGTAATATACTTAACCTTAGACCTTTCCTTTCCACCACTGTCATATAATAGCCCTGCTAGCTACAAACACCATGATAAGCTTTCACCATTTCTATCCATTTCCAAAGATTTACAATCTTTTTACCAATTCTGCACAGATTAATCCTCAGCTTTCCATTCTCTACCCTCATTCTATTTTCTGGTGACCTATATTCTAACAATTAACTTCATTAGTTTGTACAATATATTTGTTCATGATAGTGGTATCGTAGAGCATTTGTTCTTTTGTGTCTGGCTTGCTTCACTCAACATAATATCTTCCAGGTTCATCCATGTTGTTCCATGCTTTCCCAATTTTATTTATTCTTACAGCTGCATAATATTCCATCATGTGTATATACCAAAATTTGCTTATCATATCAGCTGATGAGTGCCTGAGTTGTTTCCAACTTTTGGAAACTGTGAATAATGTCACTGCACACTAGTGTGCAGATGTCTGTTCATGTCTCTGCTTTCAGTTCTTCTGGGTATATACTTGGAAATGGCATTGCTAGATCCCATGGCAAGTCTACACTCAGCTTCCTTAGGAACTGTCCAACAGTCCTCCACACTGGCTTTACCATTCTACATTCTCACCAACAGTGAATAAGCATTCCTATCTCTTCACATTCTCTCCAACATTTATAGTTTTCTGACTTTTTAACATCAGCCAGTCTAATAGGTGTGAAATGGTATCTCATTGTATTTTTGATTAGCATATCCCTAATCACTAATGATGTAGAACATTTTTACATGTGTTTCTTTGCCATTTGCATTTCTTCTTTAGCAGTTGTCTTTTCAAGCCTTTTGCCCATTTTTTAATCAGGTAGTTTGTCTTTTTATTGTTGACTTGTATGATCTTTTTGTATATCATCAATATTAAACCATTCTTGGATATGAGATTGCCAAATAATTTCTCCCATTGAATAAGCTGCCTTTACACCCATTTGACAAAGTCTTTTGACACAAATAAATGAAAAGATTGATGGCACAAGGATGGAAAAGAGTAACCAAAAAAGGGCTGGGGTAGCTATATACATATTGGACAAAATAGATGATAAATCAAAAACTTAAATGAGACAAAAAAGACAAATATATTCTAATAAAAGGGGGCAATCCACCAAGAAGAAATAAAAAATATATATATACATACAACAATGTTGCACCAAAATACATGTGGCCTACATTGGCAAATATGAAGGGAGAAAAGAACACCACTGAAAAAAGAGTTGGAGACATAAATATACTACTATGATCAAGTGATAGAACTTCTAGCCAGAGGATCAATAAGTAAACAGAGTACTGAAAATGTTGATAATGAACTAGACCTAAAAGGTATATACAAAATATTGCACCCCAAAACAGTATACATTCTTCTTAAGTGCTCAAAGATCATTCCCCAGGATAGATGCATATTGAGTCTGAAATGTTTTTATGCATTCATCTGCATCTATGATCTAACTCACAATAAAAAATATTTTTAAAAAAAGAAAACAAGTCTTCATAAATTTTATGGGTTTGAGTTTGTACAAGAGTCTTCTCTGACCATAATGGAATGAAGCCAGGTACTGTAAATCCCAGAATATATAGAAGTTAAACAACACATTCTCAAGCAATCAGTGCTCAAGGAAGAAAGTGTAAGGGAAATAGTAAATATCTAGAGATAAATGACAATGTGAACACAATACATAAAAACTTATAGAAGTTTTCTGCCTATAAGTTTTCTGCCTGCAGTGAAGGCAGTGCCAAGGAGGAAATTAAATGCTTACATTAAAAAAGAAAGAGCTAAAATCAGGTACCTAAATTCACACCTGGAAGAATTAGGAAAAAACTGTAAATAATCCAAAGTAAGCAGAAGGAAAGCTATAAAAAGATTAGAATAGAAATAAATGAAATTGAGCATAGACAATAGAGAAAATAAACACAACCAAATATTTTTTCTTTGAAAAGATCAATAATATTGGCAAACCCTTATCTAGACTGACAAAGGAAAAAGAGAGAAGACACAAGTAAATAAAATCCAGAAATTAGATGGGAGATATGACTACCAACCACACAGAAATAAAAAGGATCATAAAAGAATACTATGAACAACTATATGCCAAAAATTAGGCAAACTAGAGGAAATGGACAAATTCCTAGAAACATAAGAATAACCTACATTGATTCTAGAAGTAATAAAAGACCATACCAGACCAATTACAAGCAAAGACTTTGAATCAGTCATCAAAAACCTCCAAAGAAAAGCCTGGGATCAGATGTATTCACAGATGAATTCTATCAAGCATGCTAAGAATAATTAATACCAATCCTGCTCAGATACTTCCAAAAAATTAAAGAAAAGGGTACAAGACCTTACTCATTCTATGAAGTCAACATGACAGTAATATCAAAGCCAACTAAAAAATAAAAATACTACAAGAAAAGAAAATTACAGACCAATTTTTCTTATGGATACAGACTCAAAAATCCTCAACAATAAACTTGCAATTCAAATCCAACAGCATGCTAAAATAATTAAACACCATGATCAAGTGTATTTTATCCCAGCTATGCTGGCTAAACATACAGAAAATAATCAGTGTAATACACCACATTAACAAATGGAAGGGATGAAGGGAAATAACCATCTCTATTGATGCAGAAGAGGCATATGACAAAATACAGCAAACTTTCTTGATAAAAACCCTTTAGAGGGAAGCAGATGTGGCTCAACCAGTTGGGCACCTGCTTACCACATGGGAGGTCCCAGGTTCAGGTGTTGGTGCCTCCTAAGAAGAGAAGCAGACACCACACCTGCCACAACGAGCTAAATGCTGTACTGCCCTAACAAGCAGACACCAAAATAAGCAGATGCTGTAAGTCAGCAGACACTGCAGCTGTGGGGAGTGGATGTGATTCAGGCCATTGGGCACTCACCTCTCATGTGGGAGGTCCTGTGTTTGTTTCCCAAGGTCCCCTGGAGAAGGCAAGCAAACAATGAGTAGACAGATGAGAGAACCATCTGAGGGAAGGGGTAATAAATAAAAAATAAATCTTAAAAAAAAAAAACCTTTAGAAAAATTGGAATACAGGGACTCTTCCTCAACATGATAAAACACATATATGAAAAACCCAGTTAACATAATACTCAATGGCGAAGAATGTAAGTTTTCCCTCTACTTTTGGAGCAATAAAAGTATGCTCACTGTCACCATTCTTATTCAAAATTGTACTGGAAATTTTAGCCATAACAGTCAGATAAGAACAAGGAATAGAAGGAATAGAAGTTGGAAATGAAGGGGGAAAAAATTTACTCTCAGCAGATGACACGATTCTATATGTATTAAGTCCTGAAAACTCCACAACAAAGTTAGTAGAATGAATAAACAAATTCACCAAAGTGACAGAGTACAATATCAATGTGCAAAAATCACTAGTATTTTTATACACTGGTAATGATCAATCTGAGAATGGTATCCGAAAAAAAATCCATTTAAAATAGCAACAAAAGGAATCAAATATCCAGGAATAAATTTAACCATGGATGTAAATGATTTGTACATAACTACAAAACATTGCTAAAAGATGTCAAAGAAGACCTAAATAAATGGAAATATACTCCATGTTCATGGATTGGAAGGCAACACATATTAAGATGTCAATTCTACCCAAAATAATTTACAGGTTCAACACAATACCAAACAAAATTCTAAAAGCTTTCTACTTTACAGAAGTAGAAATGCCAATTATCAAATTTATTTGGAAGGTTAAGTGTGACATTTTGAATTTGATGAATCTCCAAGGAAGATTGTTTTGGAACTAATCAATCCCTGTGTGTGTAAGACCTCTTTTTGGAGTGAAACATGACTCAGGTTGAATCTCTGCCCTCTTTTGGGGTATTATATACTTGGAGACAGAGAGAGACACACAGGAAATGGGGGTTCTAACATTTTGTTCCCACCATGTGAGAGAAAGGACTCCAGGTTCACTCACAGCTCAAGGAGAGAAGCCCCAAGAGGCTCAAGGAGCTGGGGCCCAGGGAGAGATGACTGATCAGCCACAGCTGAGTTGAAGGAGATATTAGAGAGATTCCAGCAGACCTACTCTCTTGCCTGATTGCTATGTGGCAGGATACTAGGATCACCAGTAGCCAACTTTGATGAGAAATCATCTCTGATGGTACCTTGATTTGGATGTTTTATGGCCTTGGAATTGTAAGCTTTTGCTCTAATAAATATCCCATTATATAAGCCAACAACTTTCTGGTACTTTGCATTGGCAGGCCCTTGACAAACTAAGAGAGAAATAGGTACCAGGAGAGTGAGACTGTGCTGCTTGCAATTACCAAAAATGTTGGAATGATTTTATACATGGGCAAGGGATATTTCTTTGGAGGAATTGTGAGATTCTGGATAGAAAAAGACTAGATTGCACTGAAGAGATTGTTGGTAGGAATATGTATCCTATAGTTATTTCTGATGAACCCTTAAAAGGAAATGTAGTGGATACGGAAGGAGATACTTGTTTTGAAGTTGGAGAAAATTTTACAGAATTGACTCCTGATGTTATATGGAAGGCAGAACCTGAGAATGATTAACTTTGACATTTAGCTGAGTAGATTTCCAAACTAAATGTGGAAAATAGCTTGTGGCAGGATGCTAGAATCACCAGAAGCTAGCTTTCACCTGATGGAGCCTTAGACATTTCATGGCCTTGGAACCGTAAGCTTTTACCCTAATAAATTTCCTGTATAAAAACCAACACATTTCTGGTACTTTGCATTGGCAGCCCTTTGGCAAACTAAGACACCAAGACAACCCAAATAGCCAAAAACAATTTGAAAAAGAACAAATTTGTAAGACTCATACTTCCTGACTACAAAGCTTATTATAAAGTACAGTGGTCACAGGATAGATATATATACCAATGGAATCAACTTTAGAGGCCAGAAATAGACTCTCACATCTATGGTCAATTGATTTTTTACAATGCTGCCAAATACACTCAATTAGGAAAGAATTTCTATTCCCTTGTACTATATGTCTGTCTTTGTATCTTGTCCTTTTTCAAATGGGGATTTTTAATTACTATTGCAAAAGCATTGAGGGAAGTAGTAGATGTAGCTCTGGAAGGTGGAAGCCCGACTACCACAAGAGGTCCTGTGTTCAGTTTCCAGTGCCTCCTAAAAAGACAACAAGACAGCTGGCAGATAGAGCGTGCAAACAACCAGACGCGGATAAATAAATAAAGTAAATCTTAAAAAAAAATTAAAAAAAAGAAATGGATTTTCTTTTCCCTTTCAAATAAAAATACAAGGGTGGGAGGAGGGAGGAGCACAGTGAGTAAACAGCAGGGTGCAGGGATGTGAGGGCCAGGCCAGGAAAATGCCGCTGTCAGGCTGGCCTGGCTCCTCTGCAAAGGGGATGCAGCGCAGAGAACAGGAGGCTGGTAGCTGAGCCCACAGGCTGCTCACAGGCCCTGCTTGTGGTTTCAGCTGCAGTTTGCAGGAGAGAGGCAAGGTAGAAACAGAGGGGGGGCAAGGGGGGAAGTCTGGGGGAGAAGGAAGAGGGTGAGGAAGGGGAACAGAAAGGGAGATGACAAAATGCTTGAGGAGGAAAGAGCGTGAAGGAGAGAGACAGTGAAGGAAGGAAGGAGGCAGAGAGAAGGAGAGAACTAGGAGTGAGAGAACTGCGAGTTAGCGAGGGAAACTGCTGTCCGGCCCCGGTGGCATCTGTCTTAGCAGACCTCTGAGTTTCCACTGGTGCTTGCCGTCTCCCACAGAGGGATAGGGTGGATTTGGGGGAGCTCCTGGGGCCAGATCTGGCCAGATCCAATCCCTTGAGTGCAGAAGCCTTTACTTCCATCCTTTCCAAACAATGTGGTCCCAATCCCAGGTCCAGGGAACCCTCCTGGGCAGGAAGGCGAAGAAGCCTGAGTCTGAGCCAGTCCAGGAGAAGAAGTGGAGGAGGCTGAGCCCCCTACTGTGCCCTTCTCTTTCCATCCTCTCCCCACAAGGGCACCTGGCCAGGAAAGTGTGTCAGGCCACCGTCACCCACAGGTGACTTTCCTGATAGCAGCAGGGTCCATTAGCAAGGGGACCTCAGTGCCCTGTCCACAGCCCTGCCCACCCCCATGCCCAGGGCTCCTTTTTGGAGGGACCACTAAGGAGCAGTGGGCAGTGAGAGGAGCCCCTGGCCTTCTCATGCAGGAGAGGACACTGGGCCACAGCCCTTCCCAGGCTGGCGGGAAGCAGGCATGGAGCCTGCCAGAGGCCTGGGCGCCTGGGGAGACCCAGCTCTCCCCTGAAAGCGGTGACGAGGCCGGCTGGGAGCCGCCCCTACTCCCCTGGCTTGGGGAGGCTATTCTCCCCACTCCCCTGACCTCCTGGGTTTCCAGCAGGAGGCCTGCCTGTCCATCTCCAGCGAGAGCTGGCCTCAGCCCACCCCCTCCCGACCCTGCCAGTCGCCCAATTGGAAGCTGCTTTGGCTTCTACAGATGAGAGCAGAGGCAGCCTGAGGAACAGGCCACAACAAAGCCTGCCTGGCATTTTCCTTCCTGTTCCTTTGGTGGGGGAGGAAGGACAGAAACAGACCGGAGCACAGCACATCCCGGGAGTCAGGTCTCCTGAACTTCTTAGCTTCTCAGCTCAACCCCTAATGGAGCTGTTTCCCCTCACCCAGCAGCTCCCTGCTGGCTGGGCAGCCCCGAGCCTGTGCCACCCTCTGCCTGCAGGACACAGGGACCACCTGTGGCTGGCCATCCCTCCTGTGTCCTGGGTGCTGCGGGGGGCGCAGAGCTCCCCAGCTACACTTCAATTTCGGCTTCCCACTCTCAGAGCTCCGAAGTGGAGTCCAAGGCCGGCCCACCCCCCACCCCAAATGTCCCATCCCGGCTGCGGTCAGACCCCGGGCCGCCCCGAAGGAGCTTGGCCCTGGCCTCCAGCTACTTTTGACAGACGCCAAGGTCACCTTGTCCCTTCCCAAAACCAAGCTCCAAGGAAAGGGAAGTCTCCGAGGTCCTGGGCGCGCCCACCCTGCTAGTCCGCCCCTGTCACGCCCTCCCTAGCCTCGCTGACAATCCTAGGCTCCCCGACATCTCCGGGGCCCCCCTCTATCCAGCAACAGTTTAGGAGGTTCGGTCAATGAAGGCTGATTAAGGCTGAGACTCCCTCCCCGCCGCCCCGGGACAGCCCGCGCAGCCCGCAGCCTTCTCTACCCTCTCAGCTCCTCCCGCTCCCCTGTCCACCGCCTCCTCTCCAGTCAGCGTCCCTCCCGCAGTCCCTCCCGCAGGCATCTGGGCGGGAGCCGCGGCCCCTTCCCCTGCAATCCCCACCCGGGTCAGGGGAGCCGCGGGGCCGGATGGCGGGAGCCGGCGCCCCCGCCCTGTTCCCGTATCCCCCGGGCGGCCTCGGCGTGCACAAAGCCCCCGCGGCGGTGGAGCTAAACCCGCCCGCTCCCGGGGTGAGCCTCCCCGCGCCGCCCGCTCAGAACCGCACGCTCCCCGGGGCGCATCCGGCTCCCGGGGCCGCCGCCTCGCGCACCGCCTGAGCTTCAGTCCTGGCTGGACCCCGCAGACTCACTCGCGCCTCCCGCTGCGCGCTCCGCCCGCACAGGCCGCGGCGGGTCTTGCGGCGTCTTCCCCGCGGGGAGCTTCCCAGGGAGGGGCCCTGGGGGCAGAACCCGAGAGGGCGAGGACGGGATAACGACCTCTCGTCTAGCCGGCCCCGCGCTCCCCGCGCCCTCGGGCTCCTCGGGCTCCGCGCCCTTCGCGCTGGGGCCGAAGCTGGCGGGGGAGCGTCTGGCGCCCCCTCTGCGGCTCCTGGGCCAGGCCCTGAGCAGCCCCCTCCGCGCGCCCGCTTCTCCGGCTCCCCGCCCCTCACCTCCCCAGCCCACTCCGGCGCCGCCTCCCGGGCTCCCAGGTTACCTGCCAGGACTATCGTGAGGTTTTTAAACCTGTAATGTTATAATAAGCTTTAAAATCCAGAAAGTGCGATTCCCTAAGATTTGTTCTTCTTGTTCAAAATGGTTTTCATTATTAGAGGTCCCTTTTCCTTCAATATAAATGTGATGGACTTTTCCATTTCCGTGAAGAGGGCTATTGTAAATCTGATTGGGACTGTAATGAACTGATAACAATAGAACTGATAACAATATTTAGTCTTCCAATTCGTGAACAGGGAAGGTCCTTCAATTGTTTAGGTCTTCTTTGTTTCTTTTAGAAACGTTTGGCTGTTTTTAAAAGTGGAAGTACCTTACATCCTTGCTTATATTTAATCCTGCATATTTGATTATTTGCTATCCTATATGATAATTTCTTGATTCCTCTTCATATTATTTATTACTATTGCATAGAAATAGCATTGACTTTTTGTGCATGTTGATCTTGTATCCCATCACTTTGCTAAGCTTATTTAAGAGCTCTAGAAGCTTTGCTGTGCATTTTCTAGGTTTTCTGCTTATAGGATAATCTCTCATAAAAATAGGGAAAGTTTTACCTGTTTCTTCCATGTGGGTTACATATAGGTGAAATTCTATTTTTGTTCATGTTTTTGAATATACAAACTCAATGAATTTATTTTAGTAGGGGGTGTTGTAGAATTTTTGTTCAGGAATACATAAATCTTTGAAACAGTATTATAATACATATCTGTACTTCAACATATAACAGGATGTTGAGCAAACTATAAGCAAAATGTTAAAGTTTATTTTAGTTATGAGCCGAAATGATTAAGGAATGATGAAAAATCAGTAAGAACTTTAAAGTTATGACTAATTTCCAAAAACCTTACTATTTAAAGGTTGTGAATTTTTTTTAAAATTTAGGATACAATATCATATATCAGTTCTTATTATTGCTTCATACGATAATCTAAGTTTTTGTCAATAATAGTTTTTGTTTTATAGGAAAATAATTTGGGCACCATAAAGAATTATTTGGGTTTAGAACCTGGATAGAAAAGAAATTTATGACATCCCATTACAAAATTAAACAATAAATCCTAAATGGACACACTTCAGGAAAGAATGGTTTTGATGGGCTTTGTTCCAATAAAGCATGAGAGCAAAAATATTGCTTCCCGCCAAATACTCAGTTACAGTAGTTCATCTGTTTATTTCTTTTACACCAATGTGTGTTATTTAAAGACTATAAACAGGGCATATTGAAAAAAATGCAATGATGTTAGGGGAAAGGAAGATGAAAAACAAATTGCAGAGGTTAGAAGATATAAATGAAGGAGCAATTAAATATTTTTGCAATAAAATGGGACAAAAATAGTATCACATACTTATTACTGCTTATTCTGTAAGTTTAAAAGAGCAAGGGTCACATAATACATTTAGTTCATAATAGCGTTACCATACAATATTTGTCCTTTTGTCTCTGGCTTGCTTCACTCAATATAATGTCCTCTAGGTTCATCCATGTTGTCATATGTTTCATGACCTCATTTCTTCTTACTGCTGCATAATATTCCATCATGTGTATACTCCACAATTTCTTTATCCATTCATCAGTTGATGGACATTTGGGTTATTTCCAACTTTTGGCTATCAAGAAAAATGCTGATATGAACATGGTTGGGCAGATGTCTATTCATGTCACTGTTCTCATTTCTTCTGGATATATACCTAGAAGTGGTATTGCCAGGTCCTATGGCAAGTCTATTTTCAACTTTCTTAGGAACTGCCAAAACAGTCCTCCACAAGTGGCTGTACCATTCTACAATCCATTCCATAGTGAGCATTCCTATCTCTCCATATCCTCTTCAACATTTACAGTTTTCTGACTTTTTAGAGAGTCTAGTCTAATAGGTGTGAAATGATATCTCATAGTTTTGATTTGCATTTCCCTAATCATTAGTGATGTTGAACATTTTTCATCTGTTTCTTCACCATTTATATTTCTTCTTTGGACAGTTGTCTTTTCAAGTCTTTCATACATTTTTTAATTGAATAGTTTCTCTTTTTATTGTTGAGCTGTATGATCTCCTTATATATCACAGGTATTAGACCCTTATCAGATATGTGGTTGCCAAATATTTTCTCCCATTGAGTCAAAGTATGGGTAAAATTGCATATATATAACTGTTTTATTTGAATCTCTGGACTGACAATGTGATAGCCAGGTCCTGAGCCTCAACAGACTCCAGCACCTACAATCTGATTTATTGGACTTACCACACTCAGCTAAGATGGAGTTGAAGAAGGACAACCACCACACCATGGAGCCTAGAGTGATTACAACTGAAAGTGGGAGGATTGCATCCAGCATCCATGTGGAATCTGAGCCTCCTCTTGACATAGAGGTGCAATGGACACAACCAATCCAATGTCCACATAGAAGAGGTGGCATTGGATTGGGAAAAGTGGACATGGTGGCTGATGGGTATGGGGAAAGGCAGGAAGAGATGAGAGGTGGAGGCATCTTTGGGACATGGAGCTGCCCTGGATGGTGCTTCAGAGGCAATCACCGGACATTGTAAATCCTCACAGGGCCCACTGGATGGAATGGAGGAGAGTATGGGCCATGATGTGGACCATTGACTATGAGGTGCAGAGGTGCCCAAAGATGTACTTACCAAATCCAATGGATGTGTCATGATGATGGGAACGAGTGTTGCTGGGGGGGGGGAGAGGTGGAGTGGGGGGGTGGGGTTGAATGGGACCTCACATATATATATATATATTTTTTAAATATTTATTTATTATTTTTTAATTACATTAAAAAATATATATGAGGTCCCATTCAACCCCACCGCCCCCGCCCCCCACTCCCCCCACCGCAACACTCTCTCCCATCATCGTGATACATCCATTGCACCTAGTAAGTTCATCTCTGAGCATCACTGCACCCCATAGTCAATGGTCCACATCATAGCCCAGACTCTCTCACGTTCCATCCAGTGGGCCCTGGGGGGATCTACAGTGTCCCGTAATTGTCCGTGAAGCACTATCCAGGACAACTCCACGTCCCGAAAACGCCTCCACATCTCATCTCTTCCTCCCGTTCCCCACACCCAGCAGCCCCCATGGCTACCGTTCCCACACCCATTCCACATTTTCTCTGTAGACATTGGATTGGTTGTGTCCATTGCACACCTATGTCAAGTGAGGGCTTAGATTCCACATGGGTACTGGATGCACTCTTCCCACTTCTAGTTGTAGACACTCTAGGCTCCATGTTGTGGTGGTTGACCTTCTTCAACTCCATGTTAGCTGAGTGGAGTAAGTCCAATAAGTCAAAGTGTAGGAGCTGAAGTCTGTTGAGGCTCTGGGCCTGGGTGTCATATTATCAGTCCAGAGATTCAAATCCCCTACATATATCTTAAACCCAGCACCAACTACAATTCCAATAAAGTAGCATGCAAGTCTTGTGAAAAGAGATCCCCTCTGAGTCCATTTCCATCACGCAGAAACACCAGCTCCAAAGAAGGGCCATCTGTCATGGCAGTGAACCCCTTCTGCCATGACCATAGAACCCGTGGGTCTCTTTATCCCTCAAAAGAACCAATACCTGGGGTTGTATCTACTTTATCTGTCTCTTAGACTCTGTTCAGTTGTACATAGGGGTATTCCTTCTGACAACCTCCAGACTCTTTTTTAGAGACTCACAGCCTTATAATCTCATTTCTCCTTTCCATTTCCCCCTTACATTAGGTCAAACAGCTTCCCGAAGTCATGTTATTATATGTAGACAGGTATATTCTGTTCCACATTGAATCTTTAATTCAAGGTCATTTTCTAGTTGCTTCTTCAGCTGGTATGTGGTAGTGATCCCTCGGTGCCAGGGAGGCTCATCCCCGGGTGTCATGTCCCACGCTGGGGGGAATGCATCGCATCTACACGCTGAGTTTGGCTGTGAGAGTGGCCACATTTGAGTAACATGAAGGCTGTCAGGAGGAAACCCCCAGGCACATTGCTACTCTAGGCCTTGTTCTTATTGCAGGTGCATAGGCTCAAAAGTGTAGCCATTAGTATCAAGAGCCCACTGTTGGGCCCTCCTTCCTTCCTGGTTCTTGCCGTTGCACCTGGAGGATTGCCGCTGCTCTCCCAGGGCCCACAACAGTGACCCCCCGGCCAGGAGCCCAGTAACCCCCCGGCTGTTGTTTTTAATTGTTTCCACTATGAGTATATATAGACATTACCATATACCCTGGGCATATGCCCTGTATAACTCCCTGTCAACCATATATATCCTGTCAATAACATCCCATATCAGTATTCCTCCACTGCCATTGTTGAACCACTCTGTGATCCAAAACTTCCCGTAAAGTGAATCCCAACATAATGTCAGCTTCAGAAGAGTCTTAGATCACCAAAATTCATATATACAATATACAGTATTTCCCCAGATCCACCATAAAACCTTTTCCCTTCCACAGCAATAATCTTTTAACTTATTCATATCATATTTCCTGAAACTGATGTACAGATTCCGAAACTATAGTTTTCAAACAAGGTAACATTTTTGCTTACTATGTGGTCCATACTTTAGGTTGTACAGTTTTCTAAATTTTTTAGTTATCCTATGTTTTGTCTTATGGTTTTCATTATTAGTCTGTCGTTCCCTATATGTTTTTGGTGTAATATTAGCTGTTTTATATTCATCCTCGTGTACTCTCACATAACTCCTCTTTTGCCCCCTTATTTACCTTTGTTCCATCCATTGCACGTCCATTTTCCCCTCCCCTTAGGGCCCACAATGCCTGCCAATCTAATGCCCTGGGAGCCGTCCTTTCTCACGAGAGATACAGTTCTCTCTATTCGACGGCATTAGTCTTCCCCAGGATATGGGTCCACCCCACCCAATGGTAGAACCCACCTTGGCAAAATGAGCCTTCAGCTATTCCCTCCGGAGTCCGTCCCGCATCAGACCATACCCCCTGAGCGTCCTAACCAGGTAACCCTCCTACTTATACTTTGATACGTTTTACTCAACATTTAGTTCTCAACGAACTTCTGGCATTCTCCCATGTTTGTATGTTGCCCCTCCCTCCCACCTATTTCTTGGACCATATTACCCCTCTTCCCATCCCCAGCCCCCCTCAAACCCAGAAAACCCCACCCGAAGGTAACCCCTTGCCCCCATTTTGTCCCTTCTTTGTGCTCATACTTACCCCCAGCTCATCACAGATTCCACCCCTACAGACATTAACTCACATCCTTCCTCCACCCCCCGATTTCCAGTAAGCCACTTTTCCAGATCCTAGCTCTCTGAGGCAGTTAACTTATTTCATATCATTGAGGTCATATAGTATTTGTCCTTCAATGCCTGAGTTGCTTCACTCAACATAAGATTCTCAAGGTTCATCCATGTTATCACGTGCGATTGTAGTGTATTGGTTCTTAGAGCTGAGTAGTATTCCATTGTGTGTATATACCACATTTTATTGATCCACTCATCTGTTGATGGACTTTTGGATTGATTCCAACTTTTGGCGATGGTGAACAATGCTGCTATGAACATTGGTGTGCATATATCGGTTTGTGTCCTTGTTTTCAGATCTGATGGGTATATACCCAGCAGTGGTATTGCTGGGTCATATGGCAAATCTATGGTTAATTTTTTGAGAAACTGCCAAACTGTCCTCCAGAATGGTTGGATCCTTCTGCATTCCCACCAGCAATGGATGAGTGTTCCCCTTTCTTCACATCCTCTCCAGCATTTGTATTCTACTGTTTTTTTCATGGCTGCCAATCTTATGGGAGTAAGATGGTATGTCATTGTAGTTTTGATTTGCATTTCCCTGATAGCTAGGGATTTGGAGCATTTTTTCATGTGCTTTTTAGCCATTTGTATTTCTTCTTTGGAGAAGTGTCTGTTTAAATCTTTTTCCCATTTTTTAAATGGGTTGTTTATCTTTTTGTTTTTGAGATATATGAGTTCTTTATATATGCAAGTTATAAGTCTCTTATCAGATATATGGTTGCCAAATATTTTCTCCCATTGTGTGGGTTCCCTTTTTATTTTCTTGACAAACTCCTTTGAGGTGCAGAAGGCTTTAATTTTGAGGTAGTCCCATTTATCTATTTGTTCTTTTGCTGCTCGTGCTTTTGGTGTGATATTCATGAAGCCATTTCCTATTACAAGGTCCTGTAGATGTTTCCCTACACTGCTTTCTAAGGTCTTTATGGTCTTGGCTCTTATATTTAGGTCTTTGATCCATCTTGAGTTGATCTTTGTATAAGGTGTGAGATGGTAATCCTCTTTCATTCTTCTACATATGGCTATCCAGTTCTCCAGGCACCATTTGTTGAATAGGCCATTCTCTCCCAGTTGAGAGGGTTTGGTGGCTTTATCGAATATTATATGGCTATATACATGAGGTTCTATATCTGAACTTTCAATTCGATTCCATTGGTCTGTGTGTCTCTCCTTATGCCAGTATGATGCTGTTTTCACTACTGTAGCTTTGTAGTATGTTTTGAAGTCAGGAAGTGTGATTCCTCCTATTTCGTTTTTCTTTTTCAATATGTCTTTGGCTATTCGGGGCCTCTTTTTATTCCAAATAAATTTCATAGTTAGTTTTTCTAGTTCCTTAAAGAAGGCTGTGTTGATTTTTATTGGGATTGCATTGAATGTGTAGATCAGTTTTGGTAGGATAGACATCTTAATAATATTCAGTCTTCCTATCCATGAACAGGGAATATTCTTCCATTTATTTAGGTCTTCTTTGATTTCCTTGAACAATCTTGTATAGTTCTCGATGTATAAGTTTTTTACCTCTTTAGTTATATTTATTCCTAAGTATTTGATTTTTTTATTTACTATTGTGAATGGTATTTGTTTCTTGATTTCCTCCTGATCTTGCTCATTATTGGTGTATAGAAATGCTACTGATTTTTGCACATTGATCTTATAACCTGCGACTTTGCTAAACTCATTTATGAGTTCTAGGAGCTTTGTTGTAGATCTCTCAGGGTTTTCTATATATAGGATCATGTCATCTGCAAATAATGAAATTTTGACTTCTTCCCTTCCAATTTGAATGCCTTTTATATCTGGTTCTTGTCTCAGTGCTCGAGCCAGTACTTCCAAGACAATGTTAAATAGGAGCGGAGACAATGGGCATCCTTGTCTTGTTCCTGATTTTAGAGGGAAGGATTTCAGGATTTTGCCATTGTAAACAATGTTGGCTTTAGGTTTTTCATATATACTCTTTATCATGTTCAAAAAGTTTCCTTGTATTCCGATCTTTTGGAGTGTTTTTATCAGGAAGGGGTGCTATATTTTGTCAAATGCCTTTTCTGCATCTATAGATATGATCATGTGGTTTTTTTCTCTCAATCTGTTTATATGGTGTATTACATTGATTGATTTTCTTATGTTGAACCATCCTTGCATACCTGGAATAAATCCCACTTGGTCATGGTGTATAATTCGTTTAATGTGTTGTTGAATACGATTAGCAAGTATTTTGTTAAGTATTTTTGCGTCTAGGTTCATTAGAGAAATTGGTCTGTAATTTTCCTTACTTGTGGTGTCTTTGTTTGGCTTTGGTACGAGGGTAATGTTGGCATCATAGAAGGAATTAGGCAGTGTTCCTTCTGTTTCGATTTTTTGGAATAGTTTCAACCGGATTGGTGTTAGTTCTTTCCGGAATGTTTTGTAGAATTCACCTGTGAAGCCATCTGGCCCTGGGCTCTTCTTAGTTGGGAGATTTTTAATGACTGATTCTATCTCTTTGCTTGTGATTGGTTTGTTAAGATCATCAATTTCTTCTTTCATCAGTATGGGCTGCTTATGTATTTCTAGGAATTTGTCCATTTCCTCTAAATTGTCATTTTTGTTGGAATATAGTTTTTCAAAGTATCCTCTTATGATAGTCTTTATTTCTGTGGGGTCAGTGGTGTTATCACCTTTCTCATTTCTTATTTTGTGTATTTGCATCTTTTCTCTTTTTTTCTTTGTTAGTCTCACTAAAGGTTTGTCAATTTTGTTGATCTTCTCAAAAAACCAGCTCTTGGTCTTGTTTATTTTTTCAAGTGCTTTCTTATTTTCTATTTCATTTAGTTCTGCTCTTATCTTTGTTATTTCCTTCCTTCTTCCTGTTGGGTTACTTTGTTGTTGTTTTTCTAATTCCTTCAAATGTGCAGTTAATTCTTCAATTTCTGCTCTTTCTTCTTTTTTGATATATGAATTTATGGCTATAAATTTCCCTCTCAGTACCGCTTTTGCTGCATCCCATAAATTTTGGTATGTTGTGTTATCATTATCATTTGTTTCAAGGTAGTCATTGATTTCTTTTGAGATTTCCTCTTTGACCCACTGTTTTTCTAAGAGTGTGCTGTTTAATTTCCAAATTGTCGTGTGAAGTCTGGGTCTCTGTCCCTTGCAAATTTCCAGCTTGACTCCACTGTGGTCAGAGATATTGTTTTGTATGATTTCAATCTTTCTGAATTCATTAAGCCTTTCTTTGTGGCCTAGCATATGGTCAATCTTGGAGAATGTTCCATGTGCGCTTGAGAAAAATGTATATCCTGCTGTGTTTGGGTGTAATGATCTATATATGTCTATTAGATCCAGCTCTTCTAATATACTGTTCAAATGTTTTGTTTCTTTAGTGATTCTCTTTTGAGATGTTCTGTCCAGAGTTGATAGTGGTGTATTAAAATCCCCCACTATAATTGTAGATGCATCTATTCTTTCACTTAGTTTTTCCAGCGTTTGCCTCACATATTTAGAGGCGCCCTTGTTAGGAGCATAAATATTTATGATTGTTCGAACTTCTTGAAAAATTGTCCCTTTCACTAAAATATAGTATCCTTCTTTGTCTCTCACAATTGTTTCGCATTCAAAGTCTATTTTGTCTGATATTAATATAGCTACTCCTGCCTTTTTTTGGTTGTTGTTTGCTTGTATGATTGTTTTCCAGCCATTCACTTTCAACCTCCATGAGTCTCTGGGTCTAAGATGTGTCTCTTGTAGGCAGCATATAGATGGGTCATATTTCCTTATCCAGTGTCCCAGTCTGAATCTTTTGATAGGTGAGTTTAATCCATTGACATTCAGTGTTATTACGTTTAGAGAGTTATTTATGGTAGCCATATTTTGGTTGGATTTGTGCTTGTTATATTTTGTTTGTATTATTTTATTTTCCCCTTCTATTTTTGTCTTTCTTGTTGCTTTTACACTCTCCTCCATCTCTGACTGTCCTGTTTTTTCCTTTCTTCCTGCAGAATTCCCTTAAGAATTTCTTGAAGGGGAGGTTTCTTGTTGATATACTCTTTCAGTTTCCATTTATCTGTGAATATTTTGAACTCTCCATCATTTTTGAATGCTAGTTTAGCTGGATAGAGTATTCTTGGTTGGAAATTTTTTTCCTTTAGTACCTTGACTATATCATACCACTGCCTTCTTGCCTCCATCGTTTCAGATGAGAAATCAGCACTTAATCTTATGGAGTTTCCCTTGTATGTGATGGTTTTCTTTTCTCTTGCTGCTTTTAGAATTTTTTCTTTGTCTTGAGCACTGGATAATTTGACAAGTATATGTCTTGGGGTGGGCCTGTTGGGGTTTATGACCCGTGGAGTGCACTGTGCTTCTTGGATATGTACATCTGTCTCTTTCAGTAGATTTGGGAAGTTTTCATTCATTATTTCCTGCAACACTCCTTCTGACCCCTTTCCCTTCTCTTCTCCTTCTGGAATGCCTATAATACGTATGTTTGAGCGTTTTGCGTTATCATTCAGGTCCCTAAGTCCTATCTGGATTTTTTCTACCTTTTTATTGACCACTTCTACTATCTGTTTGATTTCCAATGCACTGTCTTCCACATCACTAATTCTCTGCTCTGCCTCTTCTAGTCTGCTGATATTTGCTGCAAGTGTATTTTTGATTTCTTGAATTGTGGTGTTCATTTCCATCATATCTGTTATTTTTTTGCGCATGTCTGCAATTTCCCCTCCAAGTGTTGTCTTCACGCTGTTAACCTCTTTCATTACTTCATCAAATTTGTCGGTGATAAATGTTCTGAGATCTTTCATTGCTTGTGCGAAGTCCTGCCCCCCTTCCTGATTTTCAGTTTGTTGATTGTATTCAGCCATGTTTTCCTGATTACTGGTTTGGTTTGTAGATTTTTGTTGCTGTCTTGTCAACATTTTTTCTTGACGGGTTTAATCAGTTCCTTAGCTTCTTTGTCTAGTCTTGGAGATTAATTAGCTGTTGTTTTTGCGTAAGTGTTATATCTTCTCTTTGTCACTTTGTTCTTCTTATTCCAATTTCTTATTGCTAGTTAAGCTCACTTTAAAGGAAAGTATTAGTGCTGGGGAAAGTCAATTGTGTAAGGAAGGAAAAAGTGTGAAGTAGTATTGGTGATATATGTTTACAAAGCAACAATATGAGTTCTGGGAGGATGGAGGTTAGATCATGTAAATTGTGTAGAGTTATAGTAGTAGGAAAGTACCTATAATGAGGTAGACGACTGATTATGGGAGGAATGTGGTACGTACTAAGAGGCTATTGTTTTCGTGAGAGAGGGAAAGAGAAAAGAAAGGTAATAGTTTCAGGGACGAATACCAGATGGAAAACTAAACAAAGGTATTAGAAATTAAGAGTTAGACACTTTGTGGATCAAAGAAAGGGAGATGGAATATAGGAGAGATAGCAGATGGTGGAGGATATCAAGTTGTAGGGGAGAGGGGATAGTGTAGATAGGCTAAATCTATTCACAGAGAAATGAGGCAGTGGAGGGTGAGGAAACACAGCAAATGTGAGGTATTTCCTGTAGGACCTATTGTATTGTTAAGGTAAAATAGTATAAGAAGAATATTGGGGACAAGAAAGAGAGGATTGAAAAAAAAAAAGAACAAGAACAACAACAACAACAAAAATAAAAAAAAACAAAAACAAAAAACAAAAACCAAAGAACAGAAACCCCGCCGCCAGGCTCGGCTGGGCTCGGCTGGGCTCGGGTCCCCCGCCTGCCGCCCACCGCGGCTCGGCTGGGCTCGGCTTTCCCTCCCGCCGTGGCTCGGCTGGGCTCGGCTGGGCTCGGCTCTCCCGCCCGCCGCCCGGTGCGACGCAGCGCAGCTCGGCTCTCCCGCTCACCGCCCGGCGCGGCGCGGCTGGGCTCGGCCGAGCTCAGCTGGGCTCGGCCCCCCCGCCCGCTGCGGCTCAGCCGGGCTCGGCCGGACTCGGCTTCCCCGCCCACCGCCCGCCACCGCGGCGCAGCGCGGCTCAGCTCTCCCGCCCGCCACCCGCCTCGGCGCAGCTAGGCTCGGCTGGGCTCGGCTCCCTCGCCCGCTGCCCGGGCAGCTCAGCGCGGCTCGGCTCTCCCACCCGCCGCCCACCACGGCACAGCGCGGCTCGGCTCTCCCACCCGCCGCCCGCCGCGGTGCGGCGGGGCTCAGCCGGGCCCGGCCGGGCTCGGCTGGGCTCGGCTGAGCTCGGCCTCCCGGCCCGCCGCGGCTCGGCTGGGTTCGACCGGGCTCGGCTGGGCTCGGTTCCCCTGCCTGCTGCCCGCCGCGGCGCAACGCTGCTCGGCTCAGCTCTCCCGCCCGCTGCCCACCGCGGCGTGGCTCGTATCCCCCGTCCGCTGCCCACCTCGGCCCAGCTAGGCTACCCTGGCCACCGCCTGCCGGGGCTCCGCGCGGTGCTAGCTGCCTCGGCTCTGCCTACCCAAGGAGGGAGTCCTCCACACGTAGCTGGGATCTCCGTGTATATTTCACAGATGGATCCTCTCTGTTACCTTCCCTCCAAATCGATGTCCAGACACCTCCAGACCAGGAAAAATCCTGAAACAGCCGGTCCCAAAGAGTCTCCAACGCCTCCCAACCGATTCCCCCCAGGAGCTAGTAACCGGGAAGTTCACTCAGCTGCCATCTTGCCTCCCCCCTACATATATATTTTTAATGTAATATTATTACAAAGTCAATAAAAAAAAAGTTTAAGATGTTAATCGTAATTACAAAGGTGACCACTAAGAAAATAACAAAAAAATACACAGAGGCACATTCATAAGACAGAAAGCAGAATAGTGGGGAGTCATTACTAAACATGAGTTTTGATTTGGAATGATGAAAACAGTCTAGAAATAGACATTGGTGAAAAGTTACGCAGTATTGTCAATGTACTTAATGACAACTGGTCACTTACAATGGTTATTATTTTTATGTAATACATATTTACCACAATTAAAAATAAATTAATTAGTTTTAAAAAGTCAAAAAAAAATAACTGTTTTTCTTGGAAGCTGAACAAATGTAGGTTAATAGTACAAAATGTTAATATCAGACAAAAAAAAATTATACTAAGTGAAGGAGATCAGATACAAAGACCTACATATTGTATGATTCCATTTATATAAAAAGTAAATATATTTCAATTTATAAAGATGAAATTAGATTAGTGGTTATGTAGGGTTGAGGAAGCAATGCTAAGTGGTGTAGCGTCTTTCCTTTTGGATTAATAAAATTGTCCTAAAATTTTTAAGATGATGAATGTACAACATTGTGATTATATTAAAAGCCACTAATTTTACACTTTGGATAGATCATATGGTATGTGAACATATCTCAATAAAACTGCTTAATAAACATATCAATAATTGTGCAAGAATAGCCAGAAATAGCCACTATGTACAGTGGGGAAACATATAGAGATTAAGAGGTGAGGTATTTTCTTGTTTGTTTTTGTCTTGTTTCTTTTGTTTATTATTATTTATTTATTATTATCTAGTCCTCTGGAATAATTTTGGTTAAAAAATAGCTAATAAGGAAAGTGGACTTGGCTCAACTGATAGAGTGTCTGTCTACCACATGGAGGGTCCAGGGTTGGATCCCCAGGGCCTCCTGACCCCTGTGGTGAGCTGGCCCATGTGCAGTGCTGCCATACACAAGGAGTGCTGTGCCAGTCCCTGCATAAGGGAGCCCCATGTGCAAGGAGTGCGCCCCATAAGGAGAGCCGTCCCGCGTGAAAAAAGCGCAGCCCACCCAGGAGTGGTGCCACACACATAGAGAGCTGATGAAGCAAGATGACACAACAATGACACAGTTTTCCAGTGCCGCTGGATAATGCAAGTGGACACAGAAGAACACACAGCAAAATGGACACAGAGAGGAGACAACGGAGGGGTGGGGGAAGGGGAGAGAAATAAATAATCTTTTTTTAAAAAGCTAATAAATAGCTATTACTCTAGAGGACTAGGAGAACAGATTTAATAGCATATTGAAAATATTTAGTTAAAAGTAAAATAAAAAATATTTGATATCCTCATTCTATATTAAATTAAAAAGCTAATGACAAAGTATGATTTTAAGTCTATGTACATAAGATGCCAGTTTATTATTTAAAAAGTACTTTTAAAAAAGTAATTGTAAATGCTAGATTATGCAAAAATAATTTTATATCAACTCTAACGTTAATGAATTCCCTCAAATCTACTATTAAAAACATTGAAAGAACTGAAGTTTGGATGGTAAAAATGTCCTATTTCCTCCTCTATTAAAAAAATATTTTATTTTTCCCTATTAACATACAATGTCCTATTATTAAGGCACAGATTTTATTTTTTTAGGATAAACGTGACTCTGTGGAGAATTAGGCATATTTTACACAACAATCACAAGGCAGACTTTCTGTAGGAGTTGCCTGAAAATAAATAACGTCTTCAAATTTAACCAAGATCTAAAAGGTAAAATTCATTGTTCTTATCCTGGACCAATGCAACACATAGCCAAGAATGGTAGCTGTGGGTCTTTAATCTGTTAAAGACTTTCTCAATGGGGCAGGATGGCCATGTTCTTTTCTGAGGGTCAGGGGTTGCACTCCAGCTTTCTTTTATTCTGCTGGGCTATCAGAGATAGTTATTGCCTTCAATTCTGAATGAAATGCAATTTTTGAATTAAGCATCTGATCAAGGGCAGAGTTCCTGATCAAGGGTGAGGGCAGATGTTTCCTCTGCATTCTTTCTCTGCAATCCTTCCATTGAGCTGCCTCTATTTCCTCCACCACCTTCTTCTTACCTACCATCCCACCCACACCTTCTTGGGCACAATTTGCAAAATATCCAAAAGGTGCACACAGCAAACAGGAAGAAATTGCAAAACTGCCATGTAAAACACCAAACCAAAATGTGTATGTTACTTCATTATACAACCATAAATCGCCTGATTATTGTTGATTTAAAATAAACAAAAAAGAAACATTTAAATTGGAGGATGGGGCAATTGGAAAACATACAGGCAAATATAACCCTTCTTCTAGACCCTTGTATTCTCAACTAACAGATCCAAGCATGAAGCTTTTTCATGGACAGGCTTATCCACCCATCTCCCTGTATTTTCTACATTTATATCTTTGAGGGATGGGTTGGAAGTTAGGCTTCAAAAAGAAATAAGTATAGGATTAGGCCTCATAATTAAAGCTTCATGGATTTGAAGGTGATTTTCCTTTCCTTTCTAAGAAATCTTTGAGAGAGATGGGTACATAGACAATTTGGGGGCAGGTGTTTGGATTAGAATATGTTGGCTAAAACACAGGAGCAGAAAAGAAGATAAAAGGAGAAAATTAATAGAGAAGGGAATTAGCTAATAGGGTAGAGTAGATACAGGGGCAGAAGAAGGGAACAGCTGATGGATACTGACAGCTCTGCTGCTACTGAATGTCATGCATGAAACTCAACTGTAAGGGAGAGTTATCCCCTAAATAAGGGCAAAGAGGAAGGAAAGGGAAAAGCAAGAGTTGAAGATGTGAGAGTCACTAAAAATCAGTTGCCCCCTTAGTTATTTTGCACTGTTTTTGAAATAATTTCATTTTTGTAATCCTTTGAGACAATTATGTGTCTCAGTGAATAATTCAACTTATTCATAAGATGCTTTACTGATATGTTATGACAAATAATGTCTCATAAATAAATAGAAATACTATTCTTTATGCTCATTCTAATTCTGCAATGCATATCGACTTTCAGAAACAAAAAAGTTTTAAAAAAAGGATGATCTATAAAAGCACTTCAAATCATTAGTGACTAGACTATAGTGAACAAATTATAAAAGTAATGCATTTAACTATTAGCTGGTATCTTAATCTTTGTACACAACACAAACCCTTCACAAAGTGATTTTCTGCATGCAGATTAATGAAATTAAAATTAAAACCAAAGCAATCATACTTGTATGTGAACTAGTTTTGTTTCCATTAAATCAGAAAGTTTCCCTATATATTGAGGGGGAAAACCCCTCCAATTAAATTCCATTTCCTACTATGTCAGTCCAATTTCCCTGAAAGTTTGACATATTACAATTAAAATATCTGGTTATACCACATGTTCTAGCAACTGCAGCCTTTGCCATCTCTCCTGAGAAAACAGGGTTTCCTCATCTTCCTGCAAAGTAAAAAGATAAGATCTCTGATACTCTTTTTAGAATTCCAAGTCCTGCCTAAAAACCAAGTGTTCTAACCAGCCAAAACTTTGAATGAATTTTCACTGAACAAAGGCCTACTGGATGAGACCCTCCACCTTATCAGATTTGTGATCTTTTGCTAGAGGTTGGATGGAAATGTTCACTGTACCAGACTCAGTTCATTAAGGAAGAATTAAAGGCCTTTGGACAGTGTGAACATCCAAACTCCAAGTTCAGACATATTCCACCAGGCTAGAATATCCAGTTTTAGTCAATTTTTACCTCCAAGATAGGTAAATAAATGGAAAGTTGCCTCTCAGTTAAAATTTAAAAAACAAGAAGAGAAGCCCCTTTCCTTATCGGTGAGTTGTGGAACACAAGGACATCAAAGCCACATGAACTAGTGGTACTGATTGCTTACATGAAGTATCCAGAAACCAAACTGAGAGAAACCAGACATCCCATGAAAGGGAATCACAAAGCAAGGTTTGGCTACAGTGGCACAAGCCATTATGCCCAAACTTTCTTCCAAGAAGATTCTCCAGACTGATCAGGAAAAACTTCATCTGAAAGTAACTTTTAACCATCATTGTTTTAATCTGAAGGGAAATGATAGGGCCTCTTAATAGTTATTACTTTCAGAGTTTGGTTAGATTAGCCCCATTTTTAATTAATGGTAAAGGCAACCATAACACATTCTTGAACATGAATTTTTCAGATTTTATAAAAATAATAAAAACAAAAATAAGTTTTTTGGTTTTGAAAGTAGGGAAAGCTAGTTCAAGTCATGTAGAGCAAACAACTTTCAATTATTAAAAAAATCATCTATCATTTTATATTCCCTGATAGCATATCATCTCTGTTAGAGGCTTACAATAATTAACAAGCTGTAGCTCAGTGTCCCCTGATATGCACTAGGGAAAGCTAACCCCATCCCCCATAAGCCTACACACCTAAGGGCATGGCACTTCCCCACAAGTTAAGCAAAGAAACCAAATAGAGATGGGAGTAAAGGGAAATGGAAACCTTCCTTACCTAAATATCAGAGGGAGATAAAATCCCTACAGAACAAAGGAACATCTGCTCCTTCGGTATTCCAAGAAATTGTAACTCCCTAACCCCTATCAGGGAAAGTTTTCATCTCTAGGGCTTCCTATTGTTCCCTGCCCCTCACTCAGACCCTCAACGCCCTCCCACCAACTATCACTTCCCCGCCTAGGAAAGTTCTGTATAAATTCAAATCCCCCCCTTTCAGGAGTGGGCCAAAGGCTCTCTTCAGGCCCCCACCATGCTGGTGGGGGTTGAAGTCTGTTTCAGACCCCCTCTGTTGGGAGAGCTTCCCAATGAATTCTTTCTCTGCCTGTAGTCATATCAGTCTCCATGTCCCAGTAAGCACCGTTTTTCTCCAAAAATCTCTAATAAGAAAAGGTGCCAAAATCTTAAGGCTGAAACCTTAAACCAAATCTTACCAATTAAGGATAAATATTGGTCAAGGGTCTGGAAATGGCAGGGAGTTCACAGGGCCCCAACACCCCCAGCAGCCCTGCCCACCCCACCTGCCCTGCCTGGCTCCTGCCCAGCTCCTGCCCATGCCTGAGATTGAAGTGCCCCAGGAAGACTGCATGGAGGGTGGAGCCCACTGATCCCAGGGGCAGAGCACAGTCACCCCCAGGAGACAGGGGAGCCTGGGGGCCAGAGCAAGAGGTGCCATTGCTCCCCTTCCATCTGCTCCCCATCACTGCACACCACAGCTCCCTCCTGCCCTGGGCTGAGCCCTGTGGGCTCACATGCCTGGGCACATCCTGACTTCCTTGTTCATCAGGCCCCAAGGTGGAAGCTTTAAAAAAAAAACAATTGCCATTCTATAAGAGTGAGACACTATTCCCATTGTAGTTTAAATCAGCATTTCCCTAACAGCTAATGATGTTAAACATTTTCTCATGTGATTTTTGACCATTTGTATTTCCTCTTTGAAAAATGTCTCTTCAAGTGTTTTGCCCATTTTTAAATTGAGCTGCTTGTCTTTCTATTGAGTTATATGACCTGTTTATATAACATGGAAATCAAACCCTTTTTGGATATGTGGTTTCCAAAAATTTTCTTTCCATTGAGTGGTCTGCCTTTTACCTTCCTGCAAAAGCCACCTGAGGTGCAAAAGTATTTAATTTTGAGAGGTCCCATTTACCTATTTTTTTCTTTCATTGCTTGTGCTTTGTGTGTAAGGTTTAAGAACCCACCATGCATTATGAGATCTTGAGGATGTTTCCTTACATTTTCTTCTAAGATTTCTATGTTTTGGTGTTTGATCCATTTTGAGTTCATTTTTTTGCATATAGTTTGAAATAGAAGTCCTCTTTCTTCTGGATATGGGCATGTAGTTCTCCCAGCATCATTTGTTGAATAAATTCTTCTGTCCCATCTCAGTGGGCTTAACAACCTTGTCAAAAATCACTTCAATATAAATGTGAGGGTCTATTTCTGAACTCTCTATTCAGTTCCATTAGTGAGCATGTATCTCTTCAAGCAGCACCATGTGTTTCTTTTTTCTTTTTTTAAATGTTACATTCAAAAAAATATGAGACCCATATACCCCCATCCCACCCACTCCACCCTTCCCACATCAACAATCTCTTCCATCATCATGGCACATCCACTGCACCTGGAGAATACATTCTGGAGCACCTCTGCACCACATGGACAGTGGTCCACATTGTAATCCACACTCTCCCTCAGTCCACCCAGTGGGCCATGGCAGGACCCACAACATCCAGCATCTGTCCCTGCAGTCAAGTATGTCAAGCCATCAACTTTGTTGCAAGTATCTCTGAATATGGTCCTTCAAGTAATGGATTGATTGTCATGGTGAGCCCTGAGGGGAGAGGGAAAGAGATGTTGAATACCATCTGTTTTTAACCACTGTACTAAGTAATGTGCTAAAAGTCAGGATGTGAATGCCATCCAACTTTGATTTTCTTTTTAAAGATTCTTTTTTTTGGTTATTCAGGTCCCTTACCCTTCCAAATAAACTTGACATTGATGTTTCCATTTCTGCAAAAAAAAAAAAAAAAAAGCTCTTCAAAGTTATATTGGGATTGTGTTGAATCTGAAAATCTATTTGCATTGACCTGACATCCTAATGATATTTAGTCTTCTAGTCCATGAACACAGAATATCCTTCCATTTATTTAGATATTTGGTTTTTCAGCAAATTTTTTGTCATTTTTTGAATAGAAGTTTTTTAAGTCCTTGGTTAAGTTTAATCCTATATACTTGGTTTCTTAGTCACCATTGTAAATGTAATTTTTTCCTGTGTTAATCCTTATTGCTCATAACTAGTGTACACTAACACTTTTTTCTTTTTTCTTTATTTTCTTTTAAATGTTACATTAAAAAAATATGAGGTCCCCATATAACCCCCACCCCACCCATACCACCCCTACCACATCAACAAACTCTTCCATCATTGTGGCACATCCACACTAACACTTTTGATTGACTTTTGTGTATCTTGTATCCCATCATATTGCAGTACTCATTTATTAACTCTAGTAGCAGTGTTGTAGAAATGGAGAGAGGTTCAATTATTTGCATATAGAAAGGCCAGGACTCAGGAATAATTTTGGGAAGGAAAAAAGATTTATTTACAACCGGCTGGGCTCGGAGGTTCTCATTCAAAATCTGAGCCCCAAACAAGATTTTTGAGTTCTTTTTATGCAGAGGAAGGGCCAAATGGTTCTTTGTTTCAGTGCTCAATAGGCTTGAATTAACATATATCTTCCACATCCTAGGTAAGCTTTTAGCATGGACATCATACATTCTAGAGATGCTTTTAGCATATTTGGTTTGCATTTTCCCTGAATATTTAAAGTTTATAGAGTTTGCATTGCTAAACTGCTTCTCCAGGACTGGAGTTGTTGTCATGGTTACCAAGGGCAGGGCTGCAGTTCTCACTGTCTAGGAAGAGATGAACAGCACTTCCACCCATAGCCTACATCATTTCCCCCATTGATGACAGCTTATCTTGCTAAGCTTTGGCATAATATGGCTGTTTATTGTTTTGATTGATTATCCCATTTATCAATTTCCCAGTGAGGGCACAAAGAAAAAGTTCCTGGGTAGCATCTGGGGTTTATCCTGTTTTCAGAAGAAGTTCTTGTCCTGGACAGTAGAATCCTGGGGGCAGGGACCCCCAGCAGTCATCCTGGGGGCCACTGGTTTTTATGTGGATTTCCCATCAGGCTCCAGATCCATCTATTAATTTTATTTTAACCTTAAAGAGTTTACACCTTTAATCTTAAAAGGGTGCTGAAGGGAGATGATCTCTTTTCTATAACTGCTTCCTGCTGGCCATGGGTTGTAGTCATTACCTAACAAGGTGTAAAACCTTTGTTACTTTATTTTGACTGGAGGAAGATAGATCTGGCATTCTGTACAAAGCTGGATGAAGTTTTCATATGGCTAACAAGATGTTCATTCTGAAAGAAACAAAGTTAATTAAAATTTTGGAATACCTGTTTTTAAAAGAGGATATTGGATTATAGAGGTAGACAAGGTTAGGTGCCTATAAAGATGGCACCCTTTTAAAAAGTTGGTGGGGAACAGAATATATATGAGTTATTTATTTTCAGAGAGAAATTGAAACAGATACTTAGCTTTGTTTTGAAGATGAATTTCAGGCTGTTTAATGATTGGTACTCGTGCTCTGTCAGGTGCTCCTGGTGAATTGGCACCTTTTGGGCAGTTGGTTTCATTCAGGATTAGTGCACCAAGTTGGAAATTCCCTTAGATTTTTAGCTGTTGAAGTGATCAGAACCAGAGAATAAAGGTTTTTTTGTTTTTTGTTTTTTTAAATTTTGGATTTAATTGCACAATTTCTGGTATTTTTGACTGTTCAATAGGTGACCCATTACTAGCAAGCAAGCCTCATTTTTGCTACACAGTAGAGTACAGTAGAGTAGTAGGATGGCTGATTCTGGCACCAATTAACTGGCTACCTGCAAGCCATTGGTGGCCCCATTGTTTTACTTTATAGACATGTTTATTAACTATTCAGGAAATGAAGTTACCAGGAATTTAACATGTCTAATGTACTTTTGTACCTGATCTAGAATAGAAAAGATATAACATAATTATTGGGCATATATTTAGAACAGGATAAAAGTACAGCACTTAACATTAATTAATGCATAAGGATTCTGAGTTGCAATTAATAGTTTTAAGTTTCAGGTTTATAATACCTTACATGTTATCTCTCCATGGGAGCAGGCTCATAATGCCAATTATGTTTAAGCTTTACTTACAGTATTCTGGTAATCATGGCTCCACTTAGCATGTTCTGCACACAGTGAGCAAGTCGCAGCATCGTTGATCCTAGAGAGAGTTTCCAGTGTTCTACCAGCCCGGTGCATAGTCCTCTCTTGCACTATGGAACAGTGCCAGTCTGGAGGCGATATCCATCCTACACTTGGCTGTACTGAGTCATCATTGGCTGCTGCAGGAGCTTGAAACTGCAATGTAGTTTCCATCGACTTCAAGAGCATAACCAGAGGTTGATATAGCAAATATTTTTAATTGAGGTGTCAGTGACCAGCCTAGCCAATAATTCACATGGAGAGGCAACCTGTAATGTGTTCAAGGCCTGGTTTGAATGCACAAAAGAGTTTGACAATGTTAAAGTTTATTCCTCATTTTTATATATATTTTAAACAATTTAATGCAACACATCATATATCAAATGACTGTTTACTTATACAATTTTACCACGAACATAATAGTAGGTATTTTACTTTAGTAATAGAGGGGGAAAAAACTATTTTTCATTGGTAAAATGTAAATGGAAGATTCCCAATAGAATCAAGATAACTTTTCATTACCGTTTACTTAAATATGCACCTTGTGGTGGCCTTCAGACAGGTTTTATTATCACGGAGTTATTCTTTCCCATCAATACTAATTCAAGTTTTTAGGTAACAATGACTTCTAGAACTAGAACTATTTAAATGTTTTCAGTTTGGAAGATGTTTTACAAACTCTTTTTTTTTTTTTTTTATTTTTATTTTTTATTTATTTATTTTTTTATTTATTTAATTCCCCTCCCCTCCCCCGGTTGTCTGTTTTCTGTGTCTTTTTGCTGCGTCTTGTTTCTTGTTTCTTTGTCTGCTTCTGTTGTCGTCAGCGGCACTGTAAGTGTGGGCGGCACCATTCCTCGGCAGGCTGCTCCCTCCTTCGCGCTGGGCGGCTCTCCTTATGGGTGCACTCCTTGCGCGTGGGGCTCCCCTACGCGGGGGACACCCTGCATGGCGCGGCACTCCTTGCGCGCATCAGCACTGCGCATGGGCCAGCTCCACACGGGTCAAGGAGGCCCGGGGCTTGAACCGCGGGCCTCCCATGTGGTAGACGGACGCCCTAACCACTGGGCCAAAGTCCGTTTCCCCAAACTCTTTATCATTGACTACAACCACACTGACTAGTTACTTTATGTTTAAATAAACTTATTAAATTACGATTACTAACCAAATAAATTTATTTATTTAAGAGAGCATATCTACAATATTTCTTCTTTTGCTTAATTTCATTAACATGAACTTACAATTTTCATTACTCCAAAGATTTTGTACATATAATGTTAATTTACTTAATGGGTAATTTATAAACGATGGGAGATTATACTCGAGCTAAATAAAATTGAAACTATTATAGTTTATGCAGTTCTTTTTTTTTCTTTTTTATAGGAAGCTAAAACTTCTTTTATTTGTTTATGCTCTGAAACTGAATAATTTATAAAAGAATACTGACTACCAGGTTCCAAAACACATTATAATCACATAATCCAGGAAAGATTTCTCCATAGCTTTTACGGGCTTTTCTTTACTTACTGAAATTTGGCAACAGAACCACTAACCACTCCTTTTAAGGCTGTTAAAAGATTTAAGCTGGGAAATTACAGGGCAAACTGATTTTTAATTCTATCTGCCACACCTAGTTCCACCCTCAAAGCTCTTGCAAAGAGAAGGCTCTTTCCCAACAATTCTTATAATTATATTTCTATATGACCTTTCCATTCTGCTTAGTCTAATTTGGGTTCCAGGAATATTTATTCACATATATAACTGCATATTTAATTTTTAACAATTTGAATAGAGCTCTTTTAAGAATTTTCATTTGTTAATTTGATATTATCATCCTGATGTATGAAGACATACACTGAGCAAATGGGCAGACACAAATAGAGTTAGACACAGAAACACAACTCATTGATGTTACCTATAATTTGCATCACTTTATATACAACTCATTGATGTTACCTATAATTTGCATTCTTTTATATACTGTTTAGCTTAGTTTGGGTTCTAGAAATGTATATTACTTATATAACTGCATATTTAACCTCAACAACTTGAGCAAATAGCCAAACATGAATAGTTTGACACAAAAACATAACTTAGCTCCTTAAAACTTTTATGTTTACAAAATAAGTGTGACTGCAAAACATTTCAAAGACTCCTGAAACTTTTCTTAATTTGCACTATGACTGGTGCAGTTTTGCACAAGAATTTTGTTTCTTAACTAATGGCTTAACCAAAATGCTCCAAATGCTTTAGCACCATTTTCTTTTGTTTCAAAACTTTATATTTTACCTCGAATTTAGCAGAATTTTGCATAAGCAACAAGACTAATTCTATGTATATTTACCAAGGCTATTTGAAGACTCAGGGAGACTGGTTTCTCTCATGAATTGCCACTCTTACAGTGAGCCCCTGATACTAATGACTATGCTTGTGAGCTGATAAACCCAAAATAATAACAAGGCCTAGAGCAACTTTGTGCCTGGGAATTTCCTTCTGTCAGCCTTCATGTTACTCAAATGTGGCCAGTCTCGAAGCCAAACTCAGCATGTAAATGCAATGCCTTCCCCCCAGCATGGGACATGACACCCGGGGATGAGCCTCCCTGGCAACGAGGGACCACTATCAACTACCAACTGATGATGCAACTGGAAAATGACCTTATACGGAAGGTTCAATGCGGATCAGCAGAATATCCATGTCTACATAAAATACCATGACTTTAAAATGCTGTTTGACCTAAAGTAAGGGGGAAATGGAAAGGAGAAATGAGTTTATATGGCTACGAGTTTCTAAAAAAGAGTCTGGAGGCTGGCAGAAGGTTTGCCCTCATGCACAACTGAGCAGAGTCAGAGAGACAGATAAAGCAGATACAACCCCCAGATATTGGTTCCTTTGAGGGCTAAAGAGACCCATGGGAGTTATGGTCATGGCCGATGGGGTTAACTACCAGGGCAGATGGCCCCTCTTTGGAAATGGTGTTTATGTGTGATGAATCTGGACTCAGATGGGATCTCCCTTCATAAGACTTTCATGCTAGTGTGCTGGAGGTGCAGTTAATGTTGGGGTTTAAGATATATTTAGGGGATTTGAATCTCTGGACTGACAATGTGATAGCCAGATCCTGAGCCTCAACAGACTCCAGCACCTACAATCTGATTTATTGGACTTACCACACTCAGCTAAGATGGAGGTGAAGAAGGACAACCACCACACATGGAGCCTAGAGTGATTACAACTGAAAATGGGAGGATTGCATCCAGCATCCAGGTGGAATCTGAGCCTCCTCTTGACATAAAGGTGCAATGGACACAACCAATCCAGTGTCCACATAGAAGAGGTGGCATTGGATTGGGAAAAGTGGACATAATGGACAAAGGGTATGGGGAAAGGCAGGAAGAGATGAGAGGTGGAGGCGTCTTCGGGACATGGAGCTGCCCTGGATGGTGCTTCAGAGGTAATCACCGGACATTGTAAATCCTCACAGGGCCTACATGATGGAATAGAGGAGAGTATGGGCCATGATGTGAACCAATGTATATGAGGTGCAGAGGTGCCCAAAGATGTACTTACCAAATCCAATGGATGTGTCATGATGATGGGAACGAGTGTTGTTGGGGGGGGGGGAGAGGGGGGGGTGGGGGGGTGGGGTTGAATGGGACCTCACATATATATTTTTAATGTAATATTATTACAAAGTCAATTAAAAAAAATGAATTGCCACTCTTAGGAACACTGACAGTCAAGACAGGAGACTTCCTGTTTTTCTTTTTTTTTTTCCCAGTCCTTGGAGATAATAAAACTTCAATGTCCTTCAACCCTGAGGGCTAAGAATTTCACCAGGCTGTGATTTAGTTCACACCTGGCATCATGAGAGAAAGCAGGGTTACTAATACCAGTAGGACAGGAGACAGGGATGTTTTGTCCCATAATCAATTCACCCCTTTGCCAATGGCAAAGGAGGGTTCCAGCTCAACCAAATTGCAACACTTTACATAACCACACAACTCCAATACCAGCATTGAGCTGACACAGACAGAAGCACAAAGGTCACTAATCTGACCCACAAGTTCTGTATATATATTTTTTCAACATGGCTGCCCCCAAACCCATCACAAACTTTTGAGAGAACACATAACATTAACATCTGGTATGAAGCAAATTCACTCACAATTCAGCACCATAACAAAAGATTCCAGCTAGACCTTTTTCACTGTTTAACCTTACACCCAGACCAAGCTTCACTAGAAAAGCCAATCCATTTTCCTGTAACCAAGTTTTTTAAAAATCCAGACCAATTTACAGGATGTTAGGACTCGAACCTATAAACATCCCTTCTTATTATAATCAAGCCTCCACTCCTTCAGTACCAGATTCCAACATGAAGTTAGACAAACCCAAAATACCAGGCCTTTTCCCTGTTTTTCTCCTTTTTCCAGAATGGCTTCCCCCAATTTTCTGGGGCTACTGGGGTTCTCTTGGGAAGTGATCAGCCTCCCTCCCTAGCAATTAAAGCTAGGGTTTTCCAGACTATGCTCCCCCAGAGATTCTTACCTTCTTCCATGTTTGGAATTCTTTATCATTCCCAGAATCTTTCTCTTCAGACCTTCCATTGCCCTCAGTTTTCATCAGGAAGATTTTACTGGAGCCCACATCTTTTCTGGATTAAATTTAATTCAGGGGCATCCAGATTTGGGGTTCACCCAAGTCCTCCTGGCTTCCTCAGGGATTTGGAAGGGGCAGCAAAATGCTACCATCTATGGCCTTCATTTGCAATCCTGGATGAGCCCCCAAAATGTTGTAGAAGTTGAGAGAGGTTCAATTATTTGCATATAGAAAGACCAGGACTCAGGAATGATTTTGAGAAGGAAAAATGATTTATTGATGGCTGGCCAGAAAGCCTGAGCTTTCTGTTTCAAACGTGAGCCTTGAACAAGATTTTCAAGTTCCTTTTATACAGTGTAAGGGCTAAATCATTCTTTGTTTCAGTGCTCAATATGTTTGAATTAGCATATATCTTCCACTTCCTAGGTAAGCTTTTAGCATGGACTTCATGCATTCTAGCTTTTAGCACATTTGGTTTGCATTTTCCCTGAATATTTAAAGTTTATAGAGTTTGCATTGCTAAACTATTTCTCCAGGACTGGAGTTGTTGCCATGGTCACCAAGGGCAGGACTGCAGCCTCTTACCATCCCACACCACAAGTCAGGACACAGACTGCTTAGGTTATTTACAAAGGGATGAACAACCTCCCACCCATAGCCCACATCAATTACTCCAAAGATTTTGTACATGTCATGTCAATTTATTTAATGGGTATTTTATAAACTAAGGGAGATTACACCCAAGCTAAATAAAATTGAAATTGTTATAGTTTATGCAAGGAGTGTTCTCCTTTTATTTATGGGAAACTAAAACCTCTTTTCTTACTGAAATTTGGTAATAGAATTATTGACCACCCTTATTTTATGGCTGTTAAAAGGTTTAAACTGGAGAATTACAGGGCAACCTGATTCTTAATTCTCCAGCATAAAAGATAGTTTTATTTTTTTTTCCAAATTCTACTCAATTTATTCATTTTTTTAAAAATATTACATTCAAAAAATATGAGGTCCCCATTCACCCCCACCGCCCCCACCCCACTACTCCCCCCACAGCAACACTCTCCCCCATCATCCTGACACATCCATTGCATCCGGTGAGTACATCTCTGGGCATCGCTGCACCCCATGGCCTGTGGTCCACACCATAGCCCACACTCTCCCAGGTTCCATCCAGTGGGCCATGGGAGGACATACAATGTCTGGCAATTGTCCTTGGAGCACCACCCAGGACAACTCCAAGTCCCGAAAATGCCTCCACATCTCATCTCTTCCTCCCATTCCCTGCACCCAGCAGCCACCATGGCCACATATAAAAGATAGTTTTAATCTGACACACCTAGTCCCTCCCTCAAAGCTCTTGTAAAGAGAAGACCCTTTCCCAATAATTCCTATATTCAGAATTCTATATGACCTTTCCATCATGCTTAGTCTAATTTGGGCTCCAGGAATATTCATTCACATATATAACTGCATATTTAATTTTTAACAATTTGAATAGAGCTCTTTTAAGAATTTTCATTTGTTAATTTGATATTATTATCCCAATGTATGAAGGCATACACTGAGCAAATAGGCAGAGACAAATAGAGTTAGACACAAAAACACAACTCATTGATGCTACTTATAATTTGCATTTTTTATATACCTTTAGTTTAATTTGGGTTTTAGAAATATATATGACTTATATAACTGCGTATTTAACTCCAAAAATTTCAGCAAATAGGCATACATGAATAGTTTGACACAGAAACATAATTTAGTTACTTAAAACTTTCATTCTTTTTACAAAATAAGTGTGACTGCAAAACAATTGAAAGATTTCTGAAAGGATTTTTCTTAATTTACACTATGACCATGCAGTTTTGCACAAGAATTTTGTTTCTTAACTAATGGCTTGTAACCAAAATGTTCCCAATGCTTTAATACAATTTTCCTTTAATACAATTTTCAGAACCTTATATTTTACTTTCAACTTAGTAGTTTTTTGGATGCGCAAGACTAATTCTATATGTATTCACCAAGTCTATTGAAGCCTCAGGGAGACTGGTTTCTCTCATGAATTGCCACTCTTAGAAACCCTGACAATCAAGGAAGGAGATAAAAAGACCCTAGTGGATGTTCAAGCCTGAGGGCCAAGAATTCCACAGTTTAGTTCACACTTGGAATCATGAGGGAAAGCAGGGTTACTAATACCAGTAGGACAGGAGATAGGGATGTTTCATGTCTGTTTTTCCCTGGGCTATTGGAGCAGAAGCTGTTATGAAATAATTATGAGCAAAGGCAAGGGGTGAAGCTAGGCTAGGCTTGAAGTGATCATAAATGAAAATAAGGTTAGTTTAGAATTTACACTTACAATAATTGGTTCAGGCTAAACCCACCCAGTTATAATTTCAGTTATTATCCTTCCACTGTTTTATAATATAAATGCATCTATAAATGATGTTAACTCTTAGTTACAGTTTTCATTAAGTTTTAACCTTAAGGTGAATTTAGTATCTTTACTAAGCTACAAGAATTTTATTAGTAACAATCCTGTGAAGTTCTGCCTTTTCCTAGTAACAGTACATATTCTCATCTGTGAGTTATGCATTTAATTCACCAGCAAGAGAACATTGGCATCTAAGATTCATTTTTAAACTACCTTTTACCATGAATTCTTAGGTGCAAGCAACTGACAAAAGCCAAACACAGATTTTAAAGTTGAGGTTTATCCTTTTTTTCCTGCAGTTTTGTGACCCTTACTGGTGATATCTCCAGCCAGACCATTAAAAGGGCTATCAAGTGATTAAAGGTCTATTGTTTTCAAGCAATAGCCTCCTTCCTTTAAACAAATTTACAGCTTGAAAACATTCCAAAGCATTTCTGCATAGACTCATGGGGAGAGAGATTCAGAAAAGCAGAACCTGGGCAGAATGAAAATTTATTTTGGCCTTTAACACCTTAGGAAGGGAACTTCATTGCATTTATTTTTATCCTGCTTTGCATCCCCTTCACCTCCCCCCTTCCAGGCAGTTTGGTGCAATAGTGATTAAATAGGAATGTGGCTTATGAATAGAAGGCATGGACTCACTAGAAAGGACCAAGCTGCTCTCACTTCCCAGCTTTCTGCTTCCACTATGCATCCTCCTAAAGGGAGGAGGGGAGAAAAGACAATGGTGGTGAGTTCCAGGTTGCTAAAATTGGCCCAAAAGAACTTTTTAAAAATTTGGTGCCTTTCCTGGGGACTCCCTGTCCCAGTAGGGTTATGATTCAAGTCACTGATTCCACCAGCCACCCTGACTGGGCCAGCTTCAACAAACTCAGGGTGTGGGGCAGACACAGACACAGATAATCCCTGAGTTCCCACAAATGAGGCCAACCCAGAGAGGCAAGAGAGCAGAGCATGTGCACACACATTCATGCAGTGGTTTTGCTTCACAAACTACAATCAAATAATTCCTCCACTAATGGCAAAGGAGGGTTCCAGGTCAACCAAATTCCACCACTTTACATAACCACACAACTCCAACACCTGCATTGAATTGACACAGACAGAAGCACAAAACTCATTAATGTGACCCACAAATTTTATATATATCTTCTTCAGCACAGCTGCCCCCACAGCCATTACAAACTTTAGAAAGAGGGAACTTGGTAGCAGACTTGGCCCAGTGGTTAGGGCATCCATCTACCACATAGGAGGTCCATGGTTCAAACCCCAGGCCTCCTTGACCCATGTGGAGCTGGCCCATGTGCAATGCTGATGCACACAAGGAGTGCTGTGCCACACAGAGGTGTCCCCCAAATAGGGGAGCCCCATGCACAAGGAGTGCACCCCATAAGGAGAGCTACCCAGCATGAAAGAAAGTGCAGCCTGCCCAGGAATGGCACCACACACATGGAGAGCTGACACACAAGATGACACAACAAAGGGAAACACAGATTCCTGTGCCACTGACAACAACAGGAGTGAACAGAGAAGATGCAGCAAATAGACACAGAGAACAGAAAAACAGGGTTGGGGGAAAGGTGAGAGAAATAAATAAATAAATCTTTAAAAAAAAGAAACTTTAACATTTGATATAAAGTGAATTCATTTGCAATTCAACATCATAACAAAAGATCCCAGCTAGACCTTTTTCACTGTTTAATGTTACACCCAGACCAAGCTCTGCTAAAAAGGCCAATTCATTTTCCTGTAGCCAAGGTTTTCAAAATCCAGATCAATTTCCAGGACATTAGGACTTGAACCTATAATTATTCTTTCTTATTATAATCAAGCATTCACTATTTCAGTGGAAACAAGACCAGAAACCAGATATGAACGTGCAGTTAGACAAACCCCAAACACCAGGCTTTTTCCCTTTTTTCTCTTTATATCCAGACCTAGAAAGAATGGCTTGCCCCCAAATTTCTGGTGGTACTGGGGCACTCTTGGGAGGTGATCAGACTCCCCTACCTAGCAATTAAAGCTAGGGTTTTCCTATGCTCCCCAGGGAGTCTTACCTTCTTCCATGTTTAGGGTCTTTTTCCTTCCCAGAATTTCTCTTCAGACCTTCCATTGCCCTCGATTTTCATCCATTTCTTTGGGAAGATTCCAGTGGAGCCCACATCTTTTCTGGATTAAATTTAATCCAGGGGTGCCCAGATTCAAGTTCACCTGAGTCCTCCTGGCTTTCTCAGGGGTCCAGAAAGGGCAGCAAAATGCTACTTCCTCTGGCCTTCATTTGCAAATCCCAGGAGAGGCCCCTAAATGTGTAGAAGTAGAAAGAGGTTCAATTATTTGTGTATAGAGAGGCCAGGACTCAGGAATAATTTTGGGTAGGAGAAAGGATTTATTTATGACTGGTCAGGCTCAGAGCTTCTCACTCAAAATTGAGCCCCAAACAAGATTTTTAAATTATTTTTATACAGAGGAAGGGCCAAATGATTCTTTGTTTCAGTGCTCAATAAGCTTGAATTAGCATGTCTTCCACATTCTAGGTAAACTTTTAGCATGGACTTCATATATTCTATTTTTTTTTTTACTTCATATATTCTAGATAAGCTTTTAGCATGGATTTCATACATTCTAGGTAAGCTTTTAGCACATTTGGTTTGCATTTTCCCTGAATATTTAAAGTTTTTAGAGTTTGTATTGCGAAACTGTTTCTTCAGGACTGGAGTTGTTGTCATGGTTACCAAGGGCAGGACTGCAGTTCTCACTGTCCCAAACATCTATGCAGCTCTCACTGTCTATGAAGAGATAAACAGCCCCCCTATCCATAGCTACATCAGCAGTGGTGCAAAATTTTCAGGATTTTCTAGCTATAGGATCATGTCATGAATGAAAAGCAGTTTTACTTGTTCTTACTCTATTTGGATGCTTTTTATTTCTTTTTCTTGACAAATTTCTTGAACTAGAACTTCAGGCACAATAATGAATGACAGTGCAGAGTGAGCATCTTTATCTTTTTCCTGATCTCAGCTGGAAAGCTTTCAGTCTTTCACCATTGGGTACCTTAGCTGTGGGTTATTCACATAAGCACTTCATCATGTTGAGAAAAGTTTCCTTCTTTTCCTATCTTTCAGAGTGTTTTTATCAAGAAAGGATGCTGGATTTTGTCAAATGCCTTTTCTGCCTCGTTTGAAATGATCATGTGATTTTTTTCTCCTCAAAATATTGACACGATGTACTATATTAATTAATTTTCTTATGTTGATTTACATTTGCATGCCTTGGATAACACAATTTTGATAATGATGTATAATTCTTTTAATATGATATTGTATTCAGTGAGCAAGCATTTTGTTGAGGATTGTTTCATCTATATTCATTAGAGTAATTGGTCTGTAATTTCCTTTTGGTAGAATTTTTATCTGGATTTGGTATTAGAGTGATGTTGGCTACATAGAATGTGTTTGTTAGCATTCCCTCCTGCTCAAATTTTTGGAAAGGTTTGAGGAAGATTCATATTATATCTTTGAATGATTAATATAATTCCTGTTTGAAGCCAGCTGGTACTGAGCTTTTCATTTTTTGGAGTTTTTTGATGAATTTTTCAATCACATTATTTGTGATTAGTTTGATGAGTTCTCTTTCTTTTAGGGTCTGTGTAATTTGTTCATGTTTTTCTAAGGAATCTGTGCATTTCATCTATGTTGTCTGAACTGGTGTGGTTGTTTATGTTATTCTTATGATGTTTCTTATTCCTATGGGATCAGTAGTAATGAACTTCCTTTCATTTCAGATTTTATTTATTTGCAATTTCTCTCTTTTTTCTGTTTCAGTCAAACTAAGGGTTTATCAGTTTTGTTGATCTTTTCAAAGAAATATCTTTGGTTTCATTGATTATCTCTATTTTTTAAATGTTCTCAATTTCATTTATTTCTCTTCTCTTTCTTATTTCTTTCTTTCTATTTGCTTTTGGATTAGTTTTTGTTCATCTTCTATTTCCTTCAGGTATTCACTTAGGTCCTTTATTTGAACTTGTTCTTTTAATGTAGGAATTAAGGACAATAAATATTACTCTCAGCACTGACCTCACAGTATCCCATATATTTTGATATGTTGTTTTCTCCTTTTCATTCACTTGGATATATTTATTGTTTTCTCTTGTAATTTCTATTTCACTCACTGATTAAGCATGTGTTGTTTAACATCTGTACACTTGTGATTTTTTCCTTTATCTGCCTATTATTGCTTTCTACATTCACTCTATTATGATCAAAGAAAGTGCTTTGTATAGTTTCAATCTTTTAAACTCATTGAGAAGAGTCAGGAGCACTTGGAAATAGTGTATATCCTGTTGTTTTGGGGTGCAGTATTCTATATATGTCTGTTAGCTGTATTTCACTTATATTATTCAAACTCTCTCTTGTCCTGTTGATCCTGTGTCCAGATGTTCTATCCAATGATGAGAGTCATGTATTGAAATCTCTAACTATTATTGTAACAAAAGTCTTTTTAATGATTTTTAAAATAATGATCTTACTTTTAAAAGTAGTATCTGATGATTTGTGTTATACATAGTTTGAAGTGAAAGGACTGAAAAAATAAGATCTAAAACGAGTAAATTTTGAACTAATGCAAATGCTATGAATGAAATAATTTTTAATCTAGATAGTAAAGGATAGGTAAACATAAGTAAACTTAAAAGACTTATTATGACACTTCATGGAAATCTGTAAACTTAAGCAAATTTAGTCCTTAAAAGATTTTTCAAAAATCAATATATACAGAAAAAATTTTACCATGACAATTTCTGATATTTATATGCTGGATATCAAGAAACACCTATGCTCTATGTACATCTGTTCTGGAGCTATGTAACCTAGAAAACATATTCTTAAACATCATCCATGCCTGTGTGTATGGAAGCCTTGTAACTAAGATCTCTTCGAGATATTATTTCAGTTAAGGTGTGGTCCAACCCAATCTGAATGAGTTTTAATCCAACTTCTGAAATCTTTTGTCAGATAGAAAGAGAGAAACCCTAAAGCAGCCAGAAGCTGAACATTAATGGAATATAGAAGGGAAGAGAGAAAACAGCAGACATCACTGGGGGCACTGCCATGGGACAGAAACTAAGGAACAAGGATTGCCAGCAGTGGCCCCCATAGTCTTCTGGGACAGGTATTGATTTGAAGATGTCTTGATTTTTTTTTTGTTTCTGGCTCCAAAACCATGAGCTAATATGTCTCTATTATTTAAGCCAGCCCATTGCTGATATTTTTGAGCATCCAAGGAAAATTAAATATTCTTTTAGTATTTTATTTTGTTTCATCTGTGGACAATTGATGAGGAATAGGTTTCCCAATGATGTTGTTTTCCACATTTAAAATAATGAAGGAAATATATTCTAAATGTACTGAGGTTAGGGAGTAGGAAAAAATACAGAATTATTTTTTAAACCCAATGTGAATCATTTAAACATCATAATACACTGTGAATGAGAAGGAAAATGGTTACTTCAGCAGAGAAAAACTTGAGAATTTGTACAGACTAAGGAAAGAGATAATATATGAAGAGATAGAGTATAAGAACAGCTAAAGATCAATATATAATGAATGTTTTTGATAAAGCAAATGAAAGTGCAACTAGGAGTCTCATTTGGTCTAACAACCTACCCTATAGATCAATAGTATCAACTTTATTATTGAGTATTGTATCTCATATGTAATAAAAGTTAAAAATATATTAATAGCAATAGTATAAATATGACCCATAGCTGAAAACTTCTTGAATATTTGTTTTTATTTTACATCTTTTCATCCATTAGATTCTCTTATACCATGAGTGTTGAAATTAATATATACTAATAGAGCTAGGAAAGAAAATAAAAAGATAAGTAAGTGCATTGCTTGACTTCAATACACTCTCCTTTGTTCATTTCCTGTACCTTAAATTTCTGGTTAGAGTCATACATTGCAAAAAAAAAAAAAAGTGTATTTCATTTGAGGAAAATGTGCATTATCTCCATTTTAAAATCTAAGAACGTATATAAAATTCACTTAAGGACATTGAAATAAAATACAAGGTAAATATAGAAAATGGACAGAGAAGGAGTGGTGCAGATAACCTGGCATTGTCTGGAAAGAGTATTCTTGGGACCATTGACAAGTCCTTCTGCAAATTGCATCTGAATCAAGCACAGTGAAGAGGACTAGCAATCTTAAGCTAATGGTGCCTTCAACCTCTCAGTTTAGTGATGAAGTTTAATGTGACTCAATGCCAGTTACCTCAACACACTTGTACAGAGGCATCACTGATGCTCCCTTGGGGGCTGACTTCATCTCCAAATTGCCATTTTTCCTGAATAGTTTCTCCATATGTAGAACATGAAGCGTTAGTATAGCATTCTGTGTTCTGATCATCTAGAAATGAGAAAAAGGAAAAGTGCACACCCAAGACATGTGTGCAGGCCATGCTACAGGGTGAGATGCCTCCATTTGGTTTTTAGGATGATTTTATTATATTCTTGTGTTACTGGAAGACTGGCAAATATTAAAACACATTTAAAAAATTCACCATTGTCACATAATTCATGCTCAGGGATGTCTCAAGCTCCCAGGAGACCCAAGTCTTGGGAAGTTTGCTATTCTTAGCAATTTATCCAGAATTCCTGATTAGGAATCTACCAAATGTTCCTGTCTTTGTGATAGATCCATGTCTACCCTCATCAATGTATTTCTTTATAGGTAATTTATCATTCATAGACCATTGTTGGATTTCAGTTACTATTCCCAAAATAGAATGATAATTTTCTGAAAGTAAATTGATTTCTCCCCCATCATATGTTGCTAAGATTTTTCTGTTTATCTTCTTATATCCACAGAATTTGTTTTTCTTCTTGTCATTTCTTATGATCTCTTTGTTGCCATTTGCCATCTTCTGCACTATGGCCTCACCATCACTGCATTTATGTGCACACAGGCAGCTGGAGGTTTTATCTTGGCAAGTGGATTGGTATTTTTTATATCTACAGAGTTGACCTTCCTAGTGGTGATGCCCTATGACCACTATGTTGCTAATGCTACCCACTGAACTAAAGGCTCACCATCATCCCTCATCTGGCACCAATGAACTCATTGTTCACAGGAAAGTGGAATGGTAGGTTCCACAGATGCCTTGTTCAGGCATCCCTTTGCAAAACCTAATGTGATCCATCAATATTTCTGTGTTGTGCCTCAAATATTTAGGTTGTCTTCTTCAGATGTTTGGTTTTGTGAATCTGTGGTCATAGGTATTAGTGTTTGCATTACCTTAGTATACCTTAGTATATTCTGCCTTCTTGAATATCTCATATGCTGATATATATTCAAAGGTGATTAAGATGCATTTTGTGTAAGTCTGTAACTAATCCTTATCTACACATAGATCATAGTTAAAAATTCCAAATTTGTTTGTAATTTCTGGGTTGATTTCTTTATTAGGTAAATAAAGGATTTCTTTAAAATGTTCTCACAACCATGTTCTACTTTATAGCACACTCATTCATAAATTCCCTCATCTATAGGTTGTGGCACAGAGAGATGAACATTACTCAAGGCAGAGTGTTTGGCAGATATCTTGAGTTCCCAAAAATAATTTTTCTTAATTAAAAACTTCTTAAGGGGTGGGAACATGGCCATCAGTTAAGCAAATAAGGTTCAGCTTTCACAGAAACAATGAAAAAAGAGCCAAAGCTACCCAGGGGGCCTGCTTTGGGGTCAGCAGAACAGGACAGTACTTCACAACTCCTTCCAGAAGAGTGAGGGACAAAGAAATTAAGAAGAAACAACTAAGTGTGAGTTACTTAACCTCCTGGGCACCAGGAAGGGCTCCCCTCTGTTGGAGATTTGGACCTGAAGGGGTATCAGGAATGAAAGAAAGAGAAAAGGGGGAAGGAATGATTGAGAGAGCTGGGATCAGGGGGTCTGCAAGTAATAACTCCTCAGACAACTTTATTGTTTACAAGGGGATATCCATATACCCCAGTCTATGTGACAACAAGCAAGAACACATAGCCTACATGACAACAAGCAGTAACACATAGCCTATGTGACATCAAGCAACATTACCCATAGTCTAAAGAATTTTTAAAAATCTTATCTCAAGGTACAAAGTCTAAGTGTTCTATTCACTACAAAAAGTATGTGCTCATCTTTTCTTTCAGCCTTTAACAGCTTCATCCCATTTGCTGGGAACTCTTAATTACTGCATTCCTTAGGTTGCAAGCATAGCCATGGAGACAGCACTAGCATGGAGACAGCACATCTCTCCTTGTGAGGCCACTGTGCCTCAGTTTCCAATATCTCCCCATTTTTGTTTTAGTCAAGGTGACTGTGCCTGTCTTAGGTTGCCCTCCTCTGAGAGTCTTACCTGTCATTGACTACCAGCCAAGCTCTTCAACTAGGGGAAGTTATTGAAGTGCTTTTGCTAGCACCAGATAATTCACATGTGCCATGGCTGTTATACTTTGCAATTTTCTTTGAAAGCACTGTCTGGCACAGGCGAGAATCATGAGCAACAGAACAAATATGATTAGCCCTATTCCTAAAGCTGACAGGAAATGCTGTGGTTTCCACCAATTAACTGGGTTAACTTTTGTAATATGTGAAATCATATCTGAGAAAATATCCTTATCATTGGCTACATGAATTTGATTTTGAGACATTTCTAATATTTTTCTTTATAATTCAATTACTTCCAGAGAGATATTACTTTTATGGCCTAATAAATGATTCTTAATTTTTTCCATTCTATATTGGATAAATTATAGGCAAGAGGAGTAATACAAAAGTTGCCATCATTCCAATTCATATTTCAATCCCCTTAACAAGTTTAAATTATACAATGATCTCCAATATGCAAAACAGCAGATTCTAACTCATTAACCCAATTATTTAACTCTTCATCAATGTGCTCTTGCCTATGACACAAATTACTAGCATTCTTATGCCAATCATGCATGTATTGTTGTGTTTGTACTTTCATGTAAAGCTACCACAGCAGTAGCAGCAGCTGTAATGATTCCAATCAGTCCCAAAATACTTATAATAAGCAGTCCAATAAAGCATTTAGTCTGTTTCAGGAATTCTTATGTAGCAATAATTAATTGACTTTCAGAAGATGACTGCCAAATCTGTGTCATTATCAATGGTATCCAGATGCATTTTCTTCTTCTGGCCATTGCTATTATTTCTCCATCCTGCAACACAATTCCTGATATTCATACAAGGCACCAGTTTCATAAAACAGTGAATCATTCTTAATAGTTATCTTACTAGTTGTGAAAACAAATGGATCTCTAACACAGGCTTTAAAATGATATGTTTGATTAAGCATCAAATACTGTCCTGTCTTATTTATATTTCCCAGTCATTCATACAGAGGGACAATTCCAAGAAATACTTTCCACAAATTCTTTTGTAGGTTATGACTATGAGTATCATTAGCCCAAGGGGTTGGTATCCATTTTCCTTTGTAATGTTAATGGTTCCTGCCACAATAGCATAAGGAGAGAGCACACAGGCCCCAAGTCCATAGGCAGACACAAGCTGCAAGTTCACAGTTGCATGAATACAGCTTGGGTGTTTTTTGTTGTATTACTTCCTGGAGGGTTTGAATTGTGCATCTGAGGGCTCATTCCTCTCAAGAGCAGGAGGGATCTGATCTGATGTTTCAGTCATTGAAGTGAGCATGAAGGGAGTTATGGGGATGTCTATGAGCTGTTGGCGAATAACAAGAAGCTGGAACTGCTGGGCTAGGCACTACAAGGTTTGGAACTCACAATGTTTGCCTTTTCAGTGGAGCCACTTTCCCTTTTCTCAGGTTTCAGTGGTAGGGCCCTGGATCTTCACAAAGGCATCTGTGTCAACAGTCCTAAAAGGGATGTTAGTGGAATGGGCAGGGACATGACAGTTACCTGTTACTACTAGCAGGTATCCCAGATGTTTTTTCATAATTTGAGGGTGATTTACAATAGTTCATCATTTCTGTCTTGCTTTTAGTATTTGCAATCTATCCCTGGATAGGGATGACAGTCTAGAGTGACCAGACACTATTGGGTTAAGTCTTTCACTTTTAACAGGGCCTCCCATGCTGCACAAAATTGTGTTTTCATATTTTGCTTTTGGCCTTTTTTTTTTTTTAGAGCTGTGATTAAAACCCAAGGGTTACTTGTTTAGAATTTTGCTTTTGCCACAAACTCCACCCAAAGTCAATATGGGTGCTTGCCATGTCCAATTCATAGGCTAAGTTAATGTCCACAATTTACCTTTCTTTTATTATTATTAAAAGCAGCTTGCTGGAGGTTTTCCTACTTCCATGAAGGACTTTTCCCAATTAATACATACAATGGTTTTAATATTTGAGCTAAGTGAGAAATGAAAGATTTTCAGTATTCCAACAATATTACAAACTACATTAACATGAGAAAACATTGTACCTTATCAATTACAGCAGGTTATAGTTGTGTTTTACAAAACTAAACATTGAAGAATTTGATAGAGCATCAGGGACCCTGCAGCCTGTCCCAATTGTTTGCTTAGTTCAGGCTCTTAAGATAAGATACTATTGTCTCTGATGTTTTTTTCATTCTGAAAAAAGGATTACTGGTTAACATAATGTCATCAGTAGAGTTTCAGCCACCAATTTTTTCTATGCGGGTAGATTATTATCACCATGCCAGGACAGATGGTTGGGCTATGCACACAGCCTTGGGGAAGCACTGCAAAAGTCCATTGTTGACTTTTCTATAGGTAGGAGAATGCAGGCTGGCTTGACTTGCCTAAGGAAATACTAAAGAAAGTCTTAGCATTTTTAAAACAATGTGATAGTGACAAAGTTGGATATTAATTTTTTGCAACAAACTAGCAGTATTTGGGACTGCTGCATACTACAGTGTTGTTATTTTAATTTATGATAAGATGTTGTTTCTGTGACACACATCTTTTTATAATAATTAAAACCATAATTAACCACATTATACTTCTGTTTAATATTATGCTGAAATATTGGTAAATTTATACACTCTTAAGTACTCATTTGAAACTTTTACTCATACAAATTAACGGGGGTTAAAAAATCTTGTTACATTTATAACACTTTTAAATACCTACTTATATTAGATGAACTCAACTAATACTTTACGTCTTCTTCCATGGTAAAAGAACAAATCTCTTGTAATTAGTTTGAAATAAAAAGCTACTTTTCAGGATTTGATTTTTAGAAAGCAGGTTTAAACAGTATTTTCTTTTAAAAGAGATAAGACCCAGGAAATGATGAGGTTAAAGCACAAGAAGCTATTTTGATAAAACAGACTTTCTTTGTATACTGATTAGTCAGAAAACTTTTACCAAAACAGACTAATGATTTGAGAGACTTTAAGAACAAAATTTTTAACTTTGATACATACTACTTGATACTAAAGCTTTTAAAACTTTATAGATAGACCCATCAAATATTATTTAACTTTAATCATAAAAATTTCTTTCCACAAACCTTCTACACTTTCAATATTCATTCAGGTTTTGTCCCACATTTTACTCTTTCCCAATAATCAATCCTTCTATCTTAGGACAAAATCATCTTTTTCATACTGACTACTAGGTTCTGGAATATATTACAATTGTGTAATTTGTTTTAATTATAATTTAGAAAAGATCTTACCATCGCTTTCAAGGATTTCACTTTATGATATTTGATAATAAGATTATTAACCACCCTTATTTTCAGACTGATAAAAGTTTAAATTGGGGAATTACAGGGCAAACTGAGTCTTAATTCTCCAGCCTAGCTGATAGTTTTAATATGCCACACCTACCCTCTCCCTCAGAGCCCTTAACAAGGAGGCCCTGAGGCTCAGCAGGTCAAAGAGCTCAGAACAATTTTTGCCTTTTCCCAATAGTTTCTATATTCAGATTTCTATATGACCTTTCCTTCCTGCTTAACCTAATTTGGGCTCCAGGAATATTCATTCATATATGTAATGGCATATTTAATTTTTAATAATTTGAATAGAGCTCTTTGGGGGATTTTCATTTGTTAATTTGATATTACCATCCCAATACATGAATACGTACACTAAGCAAATAGGCACACACAAATAGAGAGACACAAAAACACAACTCATGTATTTAAACTTTCATTCCTTTACAAAATAAGTTTAAAAGAATATTTTAAAGATTTCTTTGAAGACTCTAATCCTCTAATTTCATTGTCACAATGCAGTTTTGCATGAAAATTTCACTCTTTTAATTATAGGCTTATAACTATATTGTTCCCAATGCTTTTAAATATGATTGATAATGTTTTCCTTTACTTCAGAGGTTTGCTTATTTCTCATTTTGACTTTGACAGACCTTGGATGAGAGAAGCTAATTCCAATGGATCTTAACTAAGGTCACCGAAGCCTCAGGGAAACTGGTTTCTCTCCTGAAATTCTACTTTTAGGAATGTCAGCAGTCAAGGTGGGAGGCCTTGTCCACTCCCCAGTCCTCAGAGGTAACAGGACTCTGGTTGCTGCTGGACTGGAATAGTGGATATTCAACCCCAAGGGCCAAGAATTCCACCAGGCAGCAATTTATTCCACACTGGAAACACAAGAGAAAGCAGGGTTATTGGCACCAATGGAAGGACAGGTGACAGGGCTGTCTCAAGTTTGCTTTCCCCTGAGCCAGGGAGGACAGAAGTTGTTAAATAAGCAAAGGCAAGGGGTGAGGCTAGACATGAAGTAACCATAAGCAAAGGCCAGCTCAGTTTATAATTACCATTACAAGAGCTAGCATAAGCAAGGTTGTGATTAGACCTGAAGTAATCACAAACAAAGGTAAATTAGTCTAAGATTATACTTACAAAACTATGTCTAGGCTAAATCCACACAGCCACAGCAATTTCAGATATTTTCCTCTGTTACTGGATTTTGCCTAGGTTCTTGACTATGCTGAAGAAATGAATTTCAAGAGCACATCAGGTGGGTTAAGGCCAGTAATTTATTCAGGTAGGGAGGGATGAGAAATGGGAAAAAATAACAGATTGGGGTCCCAGGTAGAGAGGAAGGGGCTGAAAAGTGATAAAGAGGGCTAATTTACAGACTACATTTCCCTATTATAGGTTATAAATGCCCAAGTTTTACTTGCATGGCCACATGGCAGAGGAAAAATGGCAAGAGCCATGTGCAGAGGGTAGGAACAGGGGTCCATAGGCACGAAAGCACATGAGAGACAGAACTCAGGCCTGGCATCTGCTTTTTGAACTGTTAATTATTCCACCCCTTTGCTAATGGCAGGGAAGGAGTTTCAGCTGTTTACCATTTTGATTGATTATCTCTCCTATCAATCTCCCATGAGGACCCAATGATAAAGCCCTTGGGGAATATGACCAAACAGGTTGGTGTTTTGTACCGATTAACATCAGCTATTGTATTTGGATACATGGGTCAGACTACCCAGTACCTTTCTGCTGCCAAACAGCCCAACAGTTATCCCCTCAGGCTTTAGTCCATCTGAGACTTGAAAATATTACATTTTAAGAGAACTTTCTTGCTAACCCCCCCCCCCAAAAAAAAACAAACAAATATCAAGAAATTCCAAAGTAAAGTTTAGGAACAAACCAACCTAAGTCTTCATGGGAATAAACCTACATCATAGGCATTTCTGCCCAGGCTCAGCCAGAGTAATGCAGCCCTGGTTGGCTTTTCCAATGCTGAGCTGTTTGTGAGCAGAGGGGACTTGAACCACAGTGCTAGGATGGGGAACAGCACCCTTCACTCTCATGTGGAAACAGCACAGAAAACGGGTGTCTTTCAGCTCAAGGACCCTGGCCTGGCCAAGGTCTTCTGCCTGATGAGTTATCTACTTCTTACTATTTTTGATGAAGCTCCTCATGAGTGCATAACTTGAACTGAACAAGTGTTAGTCCCTCAAACAGATTTACAAAAACCCCAATTGATAATACAGGTAGTACCTGGTATACAGATGGCACCTACTGCAAAGATAACTCAGGAGTCAATCTCATTATATTTGCTAATACCTATAATTATGAAATAACAGAAGTAAACTCCTTACCTAAGTCTATGTCTGCTTAACAAGCTGAACTTCTGTATACTTTCAGAAAGGAAAACATCAAAAAATAGCCAGTATTCCTTTGGGTTTGTTCCTGATTTTGGAGTGTTATGGAAACAAAAGGGTGTTTCATTTTTAAACTTCACATGTGGGGAATGGCTCTTATGTAATGGAATTGCTGTATGCTGTACTATTACCAAAGCCTCTGGCTATAAATTGAATTCCTGGTCATTCTTGGACAAAAACAGAGGATTTCTACTCTCTGCCAGATGGATAATAAGGCTGCAGAAAGAGCATTTAGACATTCTTATCCCATCCCTAATTCTATAATGACTTTTGAGCCAAATAACTCTATCAGAAACATGAAAAAATACTTTTTGAGGTTTAAAAAAATGCTTCTATGCAGGAGATAGAAAAGTACAAAAATCTTGGCTGCTTTTAAATAAGCCTACAATTAAATCAAGATTAAGGACAAAGATCATCCCAAGGAATTGAGAAAGAGTCCCATCCATTTGTCCTATGGGATCTAAGTCCCCTCTCAATTAGAGGTGGAGCAGACATCACCATCTCAGAAACCTCAGGATTGAGGAATGTGCTATGGACTAGAGTGGACTTACTGGTATTCTACTATAGACTCAGAGTGATTCTAGCAATCAAAGAAATTATGTCATTGATGTGGAGGCAGTGGTGACTGGGAATTCTGAGGGCAGGGAGAGGGAAAATCAGGTGTAATACAGGGGAATTTTTTGGGACTTTGGAAATGTCCTGCATGACACAGCAATGACAGATGCAGGCCATTATATATCATGCCATAGCCTACAGAATTGTCTAGGAGACAGTGTAAACTACAATGTAAATTATAATACATGTTTAGTGGCAATGCTCTAAAATATGTTCAATAATTGTAACAAATGTACTATCTTAATGAAGGATGTTGTTAATGTGGGAAAATGTGGGAAGGAGGTATAGGGAGCAGGGCATATGGAAATCCCCTGTGTTTTTATGTAATATTCATGTAATCTAAGTATCTTAAATAAAATTTTAAAAGTTAAATTAAATTAAAATAAAATAAAGTAAAATGAAATGAAATGAAATGAAAAAGATGTTGACCTAATGGTAAATGAGTAATCCCTAATTGACTCACTGGTATACTGATAAAATGGTAATCTGTGGAAAGCAATATTTCTGGAATTCATTCCCCAAAAAGTTCATGAAAATGAATCATGTGTGATTATTTAATTTGGTCCAAGCGTAATCCAGGAAAACATTTCCAAAGTTCCCAAGAATATTTTTCTATTACCAACTGGATCTTTTGAAATTTAGCAATTGGACTTTATTCAATTACCCCCATCCCAAGGCTATAAACACATTTTAATATTAATTTGTATGTACTCCTATTGGGCTGAAGGTTTTTCCTATACATATGCCACTACTGCTACTATAACAAAAGTATTATTAGAATAAATAAAAATAAACTGTGAAATTTTCTTGTAAATTCACAGTACCCAAAGAATACACTTTACAGGGAAAATTATGGAAACAATAAGGAAAATATTTCCTAATATTTTCATTGTTCCTATCTCTCCCTGCGGTCACCCCTCGGGCTGAAGCGTGGTTTGCTGGCCTGGCGGGGGAGCGGCCGCGGTAGGCCAAGCCGCTGCCCCCATAATAGGGTGGCTGGTCGGACTCACCGCCACCCCTGAAGGGAGCTCGGCATGGGCGCAGAGTGCCCTCGGGTCTCCCCTTCTCGGCAGCCATGCTTCCGCGGCCACCCCTCCTCCCGGATGGCGCCACACGATGCCTTCTTTCTCCCTGCGCAGGCGCAGGGCAGAAAATTCCAGTCTGCCCTTTTCCCCTCCCCCGACAGCAGCAACAGCCAGGCGTAGGCGGAGAAATCCAGTCTGCCCTTTTCCCCTCCCCCGACAGCAGCAACAGCCAGGTGTGGGCGGAAAAATCCAGCCCGCCCTTTTCCCTTCCCCCGACAGCAGCAACAGCCAGGCGTGGGCGGGAAACTCAAGTCTGCCCTCCACCCCAGCAACAGCAGCCACCAATCCCTAAACCCTGCCCCTTCCCCCAGCAACAGCGACAGCCAATCCCTAACCACCACCCCTCCCCCGTCCAGTACCGTACCGCCCACTGACCTTTCGCCGGCAACCAATCAGAACAGGGTGTGGCTTCGACCAATCAGCCTTCCCCAGCCCCTATAAAACTGTTGCCTCTCCCTCAGTAAAGTGGACTTGCGTGTTTACCTTGTCTCCGCGGTAGTTCTTCTGCCGTGCGCCCTCCAGTCCTGAGAGCCCCCGACAAGGGCCTGGCCTCCCTTGTCCCCAGTTCGTTGCCTGCTTCTCTGGGCGACCCCTTCGTCGCCTGCTTCTCCGGGCGACCCCTTCGTCGTCGGCTTCGCCGGGCGACCCCGTCAGCCGAACCGCGCAACCCCTTGTGAGACCGATCCCTCGTCTGCTGCCGGACCGACCCCTCGTCCCAAGTGGGACCGACCCTTCGTCCCAAGCGGGACCGACCCCTCGTCCAGAGCTGGACCGACCCCTCGTCCGCAGCCAGACCCCACCTCTACCGACCGAGCAAGCCGTCGCAGTTGGCGCCCAACGTGGGGCAAGGCAACCCCACCACAGCCTCACTCCATAACCTGGCAGCCCCCCCCTCCTCTCTTCTCACCGTGGGACTTCTCTCGTGCAACATTGCTGCTACCTGAGCCTTGGCTACCTCATACGATCCACGGCGGTCTGGGAGAATCGCTGGATGGCTTTCTCCTTCCATGTCGGGGGCTTATACCGACCCGCTATGATTAAGAGGAGCCTTGGATTTCTCGGGAGCGCGCGCTTGCATGTCTGAAGTAATCCTACCACAGCCCTACGCCCTCCTCTCTTCTCACCTTGGGACTTCTCTCGTGCAACATTGCTGCTACCTGAGCCTTGGCTACCTCATACGATCCACGGCGGTCTGGGAGAATCGCTGGATGGCTTTCTCCTTCCATGTCGGGGGCTTATACCGACCCGCTATGATTAAGAGGAGCCTTGGATTTCTCGGGAGCACGCGCTTGCACGTCTGAAGTAATCCTACCATAGCCCTACGCTCTCCTCTCTTCTCACCCCTATCTTTTCGCTCTGCATTGCTGCTCCTGAACCTTGGTGACCTCATATGATCCACGGCGGTCTGGGAGAATCGCTGGATGGCTTTCTCCTTCCATGTCGGGGGCTTATACCGACCCGCTATGATTAAGAGGCACCAATAAAACTCTCAGGAGCACGTGCCTGAGCACCTCCTCCCCTGCCTTCACCTCTGCCTCCTCCCCTCCACGCTTGCTCCCCTTTGCCTTGCTCCACTGCTCGTCGTCCCGCCCTCCCCTCGTCGGGGCCTTCTCTTGGCCCGCGACCACCGTCGGAGCCCCACCGGCTCCGACCCCTCGTCTCACCGCGCACCTCGGCTCCCATCGCCGCGCTCTCAAGGTAAGGGCCCCTTTTCTTATCGGCTCCAAAAGGCCATTAGCAATGGGTAACATCCTATCTGCTAAGCAAGCCCCACAAGTTCGGGCCCTCGCCGGTCTCCTAGACACTCACCGGTGTAAGATCTCTTTCAAACAGCTTCAAGTATATCGGGACCTTCTTCTCCCCTTTAATCCGTGGCTTACCACGTGTCAGCTTTGGGACCCGGACACCTATACTCGCCTTATAGATAGGGTCACTTTTGCTGTGGAGCAGGAAGGTAAAAGATTCCCTCCTGGCTTATTACAGGCAACATGAAGTCCAGAAGAAATCTTGAAGGGTATAATCTATGATATGCTATATAAAAAAGGATTTAAAAGCAGCTATACCAAGAAAGTAAGAATTATGAGCCAACTGTAAATAAATTATATATTTCTGTTAATGTGTTGTAATTGTTCTGTGTTTGTCTGTCTGTTCGTTCAATGTCAACGTATATTGTGATACCTCCGGATGGTAAATATAAATTACTAGAAATCTTTAAAAGAGCTCTATTCAAATGGCCAAAAATTAAATAAGCGCTTATATTAATACTTAAGTTTATTATATTAATACATAAGTTTAAATGTTAATAAGATATCTACAATTAAAAAAAATTGTAAGTCTTAATTAACAAAATTAACTGTACGTCTTCATAAAAAGTTGTTCTTGCCTAGATTAAAATGAATAACTTATTTTTCTTCACAGGATAATATAAAGAATGTAAAACTTATATGAATATTAAAAAGGTTAAAAGTTTATAAAAATGCTAACGGAAATGTAATAAGTTTTGCAAAAAGACGTATTTTGTCCTAAAGTAAGATGGCTAATTTTTCATAAACTCTTGAAATTTAATTTGCATGCGGCAAGTGTAAAAGGTATTGTGATAACTTTACGTAAGGGAATGTGTTCTGTAAGGATAAAATTTATCTTCAATAGTTTACATTAAGGTATTAAATGGCTAATTCCAAAAGGTCATTCTTAAATATATATATATAAAACTAAATTGATGATAATAATAATAAAAGGTAATTTTATAACAGGAAAGATTAACAGCAACCAAGCTCCCCTGCCAACTTGCTTTTAGGAAACGGTTTCTAATATTGCGTGCTACTAAGTATTTAAAGAAAAGTTATTCTTAAGGAAACAGAAGATGATTTTGTCTTTGCAGCCATTGTCTATTTAGCAACACCCCTCGCTATAGGCCTAGCCACTGTTGCGCCGGACGATTGGAACCTTAAACAAAGACTCCTCCTCACTGTCATCTTCCTATCTATCGTTACTATATTTACTGCCCTCATTCTCCTTCGTTTATAAAGCAGTCTCCTACAAACCACAAAGCTTCTGTCTTAAACATACCATTCTCAACCCTATCCTCTAAATGATCTTCTCACTTCCCCCACAGCCTTTAATACTCTATTTCTTCCTCATAACCTTTGCTTTCTTGATAATATTTTCCACCATCTGTCTAGCCGCTACCACCCCAGAAGATTGTAACCACGGCCCCCCATGCCGCCATCGCTCTCAAGCAGCTCCAGCCCCGCGAAACGGCCCGCAACCTGCTTTCCCCGGCCTGCGGCCTGCTTTCTAGCATCTAATAACGTTTCTGCTTTTAACAGCTCCCCATACTTCTGCGGAGCTTCCTCCTGTCTCGACCTCACTCCTCTTCTCAGCCATCCAAAGCGTCCTTTCTCGTCCCCCGCCCCCCTCCTTTTGTCGCTTGAACCCCTATTGCGTTGCAGATTGGGCCGCCCCATGTCAGCCCGCCCCATTAACATCGGCCTCTCTCACGCCCGTGAAGACTTTGGCCTTCTTATTGTCCTCGCCTACGTCTCCACCACTCCCGACGCTGCCCCCACCACCGTCGCTGGTGCCCTGACGCGACTTGTCCTCACCGCTGCGATCCTCCAGACCATCACACAGTCTGCCTCTACCGCTCTTCGCCGCCAAGAAGAGATCAACTACCTGTAACGCGCTGTCATCCTGGACTTTTAACAAGCAGATGGACCTTATAGCCACCGAGATCAACAAGAATTGGACATTGGCCACCCTTGCTTGCAACGGCAAGATACTGCCCCCCAAATTGTACATTTATCCCCGGCATACTCACCTCCCTCTTCAGCCCCGCTTCCCTCATTGCTTACTGCCTCTTGGGCCTCAGCTACTTGTTGCTGCTGCCATCCTGGTCCTTATTTGAAAAGAAGGGGGAAATGCGGTCACCCCTCGGGCTGAAGCGTGGTTTGCTGGCCTGGCGGGGGAGCGGCCGCGGTAGGCCAAGCCGCTGCCCCCATAATAGGGTGGCTGGTCGGACTCACCGCCACCCCTGAAGGGAGCTCGGCATGGGCGCAGAGTGCCCTCGGGTCTCCCCTTCTCGGCAGCCATGCTTCCGCGGCCACCCCTCCTCCCGGATGGCGCCACACGATGCCTTCTTTCTCCCTGCGCAGGCGCAGGGCAGAAAATTCCAGTCTGCCCTTTTCCCCTCCCCCGACAGCAGCAACAGCCAGGCGTAGGCGGAGAAATCCAGTCTGCCCTTTTCCCCTCCCCCGACAGCAGCAACAGCCAGGTGTGGGCGGAAAAATCCAGCCCGCCCTTTTCCCTTCCCCCGACAGCAGCAACAGCCAGGCGTGGGCGGGAAACTCAAGTCTGCCCTCCACCCCAGCAACAGCAGCCACCAATCCCTAAACCCTGCCCCTTCCCCCAGCAACAGCGACAGCCAATCCCTAACCACCACCCCTCCCCCGTCCAGTACCGTACCGCCCACTGACCTTTCGCCGGCAACCAATCAGAACAGGGTGTGGCTTCGACCAATCAGCCTTCCCCAGCCCCTATAAAACTGTTGCCTCTCCCTCAGTAAAGTGGACTTGCGTGTTTACCTTGTCTCCGCGGTAGTTCTTCTGCCGTGCGCCCTCCAGTCCTGAGAGCCCCCGACAAGGGCCTGGCCTCCCTTGTCCCCAGTTCGTTGCCTGCTTCTCTGGGCGACCCCTTCGTCGCCTGCTTCTCCGGGCGACCCCTTCGTCGTCGGCTTCGCCGGGCGACCCCGTCAGCCGAACCGCGCAACCCCTTGTGAGACCGATCCCTCGTCTGCTGCCGGACCGACCCCTCATCCCAAGTGGGACCGACCCTTCGTCCCAAGCGGGACCGACCCCTCGTCCAGAGCTGGACCGACCCCTCGTCCGCAGCCAGACCCCACCTCTACCGACCGAGCAAGCCGTCGCATCTCCCATTTTAAGAATTAACAGAAAGAAAATAAATGATATAATTAAACTCAAAACCATGGAATCCCACCATGTACCATTTCCAAAAGCCTTTCCTATAGTTGTAGTAAGTCTAAGATCCACTCCTTTTGGAAATCATGTTATCGCCATTAGAAACTACAATTGAGAAAACTATGAAAATTAACTCTGAAATATATTAATCCTGCCTCATAAGTGAAAATATGCTTAGCTATTATGGGATTCTAATAAAAAGCTTAAAGAAAATAATAACTTGATAGAAAAATTCTTTTGCAGCATGCTCCTGGGAAATTGAAGATTTTCAAAACCACAATCTTCAACCTGGTAACTTTGTACATTGGAAAAGACACCTTCAAAATGATACACTCCAACTTCACTGGAAAGGTCCTTATCCAGCTATTTTAACTAGCCTATGTGCAGCTAAATTAGAATGCACTGATTATTGGTTTAGTATTTCTCATCTAAAGAAAGTTCCCATCCTTACCTGGATATCCATTACTGCTTGAGAAATAAAATTAACAAGGCTCTGGAGGTGGGGCAAGATGACAGTTGAGTAAGGCATTCCAAGAGTCAGCTTGTCCTACAAGACAGTTAGTAATCTAAACAGAGCTATCTGCTTTGGGGGCCCAGGGGACAAGAAGAGCATCCTGAAATAATCTTGAAAGAAGGAATGAGGGGGCTGCCCATTTTCAGTAAAAAATCATGAGTAGAGCACTCCACACTGTGGAAGCCAGTGCCCATCCTCCACTGGTGGCTCAAGCTGCCTTGGGAGCTCTTCCCAGGCTGAAGTTGAAAGCTCCATTTCCCAAAAATGGGAGAGAAAGAGGTGGTTGGCCATCAACTTCAGCTACTGATTAATTTTGGCTAGCTAAAGCATATTATTAATAACAGTTAAAGTTTGAACCTGTCCAAGTCAGAAAGAGGCCAGGAGCCACCATTTTAATTCTGCCCTGGCATGAGAAAGCACACCTGATTGAAAATTACAGAGATGGTAGGGACTGGCTTCTTTCCACCCTGAAAGGAATGCAGTCCTAGTCTATGCTCCAGCCCCACATCCAGCAGGGAAAAGCTGGGGGACCTGGACAACAAACATCTCTGGGCAACTACCAGGCACTTAAGGCTGGCACAAACTGAACAGTTGGACACCTGGGGCTCCATCCCTACATCCCAATAGCATAAGAGAGGATCCATGTTTCCTTGGCCTCTCTGGGTAAGTGGAGGTGACTTCAGCCCACAAAACCAGTTTGTTGAGGGCCTTTGATTCCATCTCCACCTCTCCACCCCCATAGGATATAAGGGGCCTGGTGTTTCTTCAGTCTCTCAGGGCAACTGTAGGCACTTTCTCCCCACAATAACCAGTTTGTTGAGTGCCTTCAATTTCACCTCCACCCCTTCACCCCATAAATTAAGAGGGGGCTGGTGTTTCTTCAGCCTCTCAGGGCAAATTCAGGCACTTTTGGCCTGTGCAAACTTGACTGTTGGGCATCTGCTTCTCCACCTCCAATAGGACAAGATGGGAGTGGTGTTTCCATAGCCTGTCTGGGTAACTGCAGGTGCTTTTGACCCACACAGACTGAATAGTCAGACACCTGTATTTCCATCCCCACCCTCAGCCTTTTTAGGAAATGGTAGACACTTTTGGCTGCACAAACTGGACTGTTGGGTACCAATGGATCCATCCCAACCCCCCAACAGGATTGGACAGAGCTGGTGTTTCCTCAGCCTTTCTGTGCAAAGGCAGGCATTTTCAGCCTGCATGGGCTGGAGTGTTGGACACCTGCAGATCCACCCCAAAACCCAATAGGACAGGACAGGGCTGGTGTTTCCTCAGCTTCTCCAGGCAATGGCAGGTACTTTTGGCCTGCAGGGACTGAATTGTTGGGTGCTGATAGATACACTCCCGCCCCCCTCCCCCAGTAGGATGGAAGGTAACTGGTTTTTCCTCAGCCTCTCCAGGCAACAGCAGGCACTTTGGGCCTACAGGGAGTGAATTGTTGGGTGCCTGTGGATTCTTCCCCACCTACTAAAGGGCAGAAGGGACAGTATTCCATCAGCCTCTCAAGGCAACGGCAAGCACATTTGGCCCACACAAATTAGATTGTTGGGCACTCTAGGGGGTTCATTCCCATCCCTGCCAGTTGAGGAGGGGCCAGTGCTACATCAGTCTGTCTGGAAAAATGCAGTCATTTTGGACCTGCATGGCATAGATTGTTTGCCCACACCAGCAGCAACATCCCAGGCAGGGGAGGAAGGGGAATGAAGTTTCATCAGCCTCTCCAGGAAACTACAGATGGTCTTGGCCTGAAGGACTTGGATTATTATACACAGCTAGAACTCTGTTCCTCCCCTTGGCAGGAGAGAAAGCTGGGAAAAGCTTCATTGGCTTCTGGGGCAACTTGGGCAGCTTCAGCCACCACAGCTTGCAGTATGAACTACATCCTTGGCTCCTACTACACAACCAGCAAGGCAGAAAGGGCAAGAATGCCCTGAACTAAAGAGAGAAACTGTACCCAAAATAAATATATCTAGTAAGCCAGATGCCAAAATGCCAACCAAAAAAATTACAATCCATACCAAGAAACAAGAAGATATGGCCTGGTCAAAGAACAAAATAAGCCTCCAGATGACATAAAGGAGTTGAGGCAACTAATCATAGATGTTCAAACAAATCTTAATAAATTCAATAAGGTGGTGAAAGAGATTAAAGATATTAAGAAGACATGATTGTAAGATGTGGAGTATAATTAATAGTAATATTTTGATGATAATCTTTCAAACTTTGTAACAAATGTCTCACAAAAATGCAAGGTGTTGGTGGTGGGCTGATGTATAGTGTATGATGTTATGCATGTTTGCTTTGTAAGATCATAAGTTTTACTGTACACTTATTGCTTATGTATATCCATGTAATAATGATATATAATAATAAAATAATAATAATAATAGAGTGGGTTGGGGGAAAACTACACCAAATGTAAGATACTTTGGTTAGGAGTAATATTTTGAGGATGTTTTGTTTTACAACAATGCAAGATATTGCTGGTAGGGTGAGCTATGAAAGTCCTTTACGATGTTATGCCTGCTTGTTTTGTAAGTTCACAACTTTTATTATACACTTATTTTTTATGTATCTTTATGTATGAGTGATATACTTCAATAATTTTTAAATTAAAAAAAAAGAAGACATTGGGTGAGAATAAAGAAGAATTTGAAAACACACATAGCAAAAGAGTAGATCTTATGGGAACGAAAGCCACAATAAATGAAATAGATACACTGGAGGCATATATCAGCAGATTTGAAGAGGCAGAAGAAAGGATTAGTGCAATTGAAGACATGGCCTCTGAGAGCAAACCTACAAAAGAACAGATGAAGAAAAGAATGAAAAAAATTGAACAGGAACTTAGAGAACTAAATGACAGAAAGAGACAAGCAAACATAGAGGTCATGGATGGATGAGAAGAAGAAGAGAAGGGAAAAGGGCAAAAGGAATATTTGAAAAAATAATGGTAGAAATTTCCCAACCCTATTGAAACACATGTGCTTCTGTATCCAAGAAGCACAACATACTCCCATCTGAATAAATCTGAATAGACCAACACTGAAAGACATACAACCAGAATGTCAAATGCCAAAAGCAAAGAGAGAATTCTGAGAGCATCAAGAGAAAAGTGATGCATCACACACAAGGGATACCGAACAAGATTAAGTGATGATTTCTCATCAGAAACCATGGCAGCAAAAAGACAGTGCTATGATATATTTAAGATACTGTAAGAGAAAACTGCCAACCAAGAATCTTATATCCAGCAACACTGTCTTTCAAAAATGAGGGTAAGTTTAGAATATTCACATATAAACAGAAACTGAGAGTTTGTAACCAAGAAACTGGCTTTGCAGGAAATCCTAAAGAGAGAGCTACATCCTGAAAAGAAAAGACAAGAGAGAGAGGCTTGGAAGAAAGTCTAGAAATGAAGATTATATAAATAAAAGTAACCAAAATTGTTAAAAGAGTGGTAAAAATAAACAGTGACAGATAAAACCTAAAGGTCAAATGAGTGGAAATAAAAACTGCCTTTAGAGTAATAACTTTGAATATTAATGGATTAAATTCCCCAACCAGAAGACACAGACTGGCAGAATGGATAAGAAAATATGAACCATCTATATGTGTTCTACAAGAGACTTACCTTAGACACAAGGATATCAACAGATTGAAAGGGAAATGTTTAAACATTACACTTAAAGCAGGAACAATGAAAGAAAACATGGATAAATGGGACCTCCTCAAACTTAAACACTGTTGTGATTCAAACAACTTCATCAAGAAGGTGAAAAGGCAGGCCCCTCAATGGAAGTAAATATTTGGAAACCATATATCCAATAATGGTCTGGTTTCCAATCTATATAAAAAGATTATACAACTCAACAATAAAAGAGCAAGCAATCAAATTTAAAAATGGGCAAAAGACTTAAATAGACATTTCTCAGAAGAGGAAATACAAATGGCCAAAAAGCTCATGAAAAACTGTTCAATATCACTAGCTATTATGAAAATGTCAATCAAAAAACAATGAGATATCATCTCACATTGCATAGATTGGCCATTAGTATAAAACAAACAGAAAAGAGTAAATACTGGAGAGAATGTGGAGAAATACGGACATTTCTTCACTGTTGGTGGGAATGGAAAATGGTGCAGCCTCTTTCGAAGACAGTTTAGGGGTGCCTCAGGAAGCTAAGTATAGAACTGCCATATGATCCAGCAATTCCTCTCCTAAGAATATATCCTGAAGAACTGAAAATTGACATGAACAGACATCTGCACACCAATGTTCACAGTGGCATTATTCACAATTGCCAAAAGATGGAAACAACCCAAATGTCCATCAACCAATGTATGGATGAACAAAATGCGGTATACACAAACAATGAAATAATGTGCTGCTGTAAGAATGAATGAAATTGGGACACATGCAATAACATGCATGAATTTTGAACACATTATGCATGGCCTCAGTAATAAGAACTAAATACAAAGAATAAATGCATGGAGTTGAAACCTAGAGTATATGTTATTCAGAGATAAGCATGATGTGAAGGAATACTGATGCTTAAGGTATCCAGAAGTTTTAATTTACTTGACTGTAAAAATGTGGAAATGGATAGAGTTGACAGTAACACATTATAAGGAGTAGCAGTTGGTTCATAAATGGGATTGTGGCTGAAAAAGGTAGGCTAGGATGCAAATGTTAATTGAAAAAAGTGAGAGAATATTCTAGGGACTGAAAACATAGTGAACCCAGAGGAGGATGAGAATTGTGGCTAATAACACAAATGCAAGAATGTCCTTCTATGAACTATTAATAGAACAATGTACATCTCTATTGCAAGGTAATGGGAATGTGAAGCATGGGAAATTCAACTAATATAATCTATGGACTACAGTGAGCAGTAATACTTTAATATTCTTGTATCAATGCCAAAGATGTAGGGGAGTATGGAAAAAATGTATCAAATGTATACTATAGACCGTAGTTAGTAGTAATAAATGATACTATCTCATAATCTGTAACAGATTTTCCACAACAATGTAGTGTGTTAGTGGAAGGGTGTTGTCTGGGAATTCCACACATACCCAGATTGTTTTGTAAGTTCAAAACTTTTCTAATAAAAATATATTAAAAAGACAATTGACCATTAATATAAGGAATTATTTCTGAACTCCCAATATTACAGCTTTTATATATATGTCTTTCCTTATGCCAGTAACATGGAGTTGATAACTGCAGCTTTTCAGTAAGTTTTGAAATCTGGAAAAATATCCTCCACTCTCACATTTTTTCCCAAGATTGTTTCAGCTATTTTGGGTCCCTTGTTTATCCACAGGAATTGTAAAATTACCATGTGAATTTCTTTAACAAAAAGTTAACTGAAATTTTAATGGGAATTTCATTGAATCTGTTAAGAGTACTGACATCTTAAAATTATCAAGACTTCCCTTCCATGAACTTGCAATACATTTCCCATTTTCACGCCTTTAATTTTTGTTAATGGGGTTTTGTAGTTCAGAGCACACGTTTTGAACTCCTTTTGTTAAATTTATTACTGAGCACTTTATTCCCTTGTAAATAGATTATTCTTAATTTCATAATTAGGGTATTTATTACTAGTGAATTGAAATTCACTTATATTTTATATAATATTATCTTTTACTCTGAATCCATGCAGAACTCTTATGAGTTTTAATAATTTATTAAATTATTTAATATTTCAATGTTTTCAATATCCAATATTTTATTTGCAAATAGAAATGGATTAACTTCCTGCTTTCCAATTGATGCTTATTTCTTTCACAGTCTTATTTTCCCTGGATAGAACCTCCATTAATGTTGAAATGAACCTCCAGGTCTTTTTCCCTGATTTTACCAGCCAAACATTCTGTCTTTCACCACTATGTCTGAAGATACCTATGGCATTTTCATAGAGGCTTGGTGTTGGGTTTGTGTAAATGTGTTTATTTGTACTTTTGTCTTTTTTTCAATTAATACATTGTACTGCGTTTTTTTGTTCATGTATATTAAAACTCTTCTTACATCCTGGGATGAATCTTACTATGTTATGTTTCCCATCCATTTGATGGTGGATGTTCTTTCCTATTATTTTGTTGATGATGTTTTACTATATAAGAAATACTGGTCTGTAGTTCAGTTCACACTCAAGTGGAAGGGAATGAATCTTTCCTTCCTGTAGGGATAATTATCAAGATTAGCAGACATGTTACGTCCCCAATCAGGGCAATATTCTGAGGCTTTACAAATATTTTCTCTTACAATTTAACCCACAATTTTTCATATTTCCCTCAATACTACATGCAGCAATTATTACTGTGGTATGCTAATTCTCTTTACAATCTCCCTATCCCTTCTACATTTAAAAGTTTGAATGTTTCTGTAAGGAAAATTCACCTTTTCTCCCAATGTATTGATTCAATTGTTTTATATTAGTATAAGATTATGGATGTTTATTCTTTAATAAAATATATTTTTATTATTACTCCAATTATTCCAGCTGTCCATTGTGCCCTTTCAGACAGTCTCATTTGTCTTTTTAACATACTTTTATATTTTTGTTCTTTTTTTCCACTCTTACTCTGTGGCAGTACAAATATTCTTGGATCTTTTTTTTCCCCAAAATTAAAATGTTTTTTTTAAATTCTGCAACAATTAGCTACAAATATTAAAAGAAAAGTATTTTTAAGTGTTTCAATTATTGTGCATACTTTGCAGAAGAATTGTGTTCCAACCATAATTTAATATGTATTAATATACTTAAGTAATCTCCCTTTCATAAACTATTTCTCAGGAGCCAGATCTGGATGAGACTGATCACTCCCCGCTGGAATCAAGTTATAGATTCTAAGTCAGTTAGGGGAAAAAAAGAAATGCAAAGAAAGGAAAGTAATATCTTGAATTATTAAAGCACTACTTCAGAACATAATTTTCAAGCTAGCAGTCACTAATACCTTACTTGATTTTAATTTCAATCACTTTCACAGTAAGAGCTCTAAACTATATATTTGGTTTGAAATACTTAATACATATATATTTTTGTTCCATCTTATCAAAAACATTTGCATGAGGAATTCTGAAAAAGTAAAAGTGAAAATGAAATATAATCCAATATTGATTATGACAATGAGTCTGTTTATTCTAATGGCGTCTCATAGACTTTCCATAAAAACACTTACTTGTACAAAACTAAGCACATGAATAAAAGCAATTTATTCTTAAAATACTCTTAACATCCCTATAGTAAAACCTTTGAGGGGCAAACTTTACTAGAAAAAAAAAAATCCCCTACATTTGTTAGTAAAAGGCAAACTCTTATGAAGTTTTTATAGAGGTAACCATTAAAAATAGCAAACTGGAGGGGGAAGTGAAGCAGAAAAGATTTTGTCTGTCTCTCTACAAAGCTATTAAGACTAGTCATAGTTAAGTGACAATTCTAATCTGGAGTTCTCTCAGAATATTTTCAAAAATCTTTAACTTTCAAAATATACAAGAAATTTGCTCTCTTGTTATTGACAGATCTTCTATTCCATTTCTATTTTTTAATGCTAGCTAAAATCCGACAACGCAGTGTTTTTAAAAATTCAGTCTAAGGTTTTACTTCCTGAAATGTTCCAGAGCACTTAAAAATTATGTTCTGGGCTTAGCACAACATTTACAAATGGAAACCATAAAAGAAAGCCCTATTCAAACAATCTTAAGAATGGGAAGAAGCTCTATAGAAGCCACACGTTTAAAGAAATTTTCAACATTTTCTGAATTTATCATAGACTTTAAAATTACTTTTTCTGAGATACCAGTGATATTAATGCCTTTATATAAACTTATTAAAATATCACAATTTAACTTATATGTTACATATGTTTATTATTTTAAGTTTTAAGGAGAATTCTTAACATGTTGTAAAAAATTAGAATTCTAACAAGGGATAGAATAAAGATAATAGAAATAAATTCCAGGGTTAATATTATTTCCATAAATTTATCTTAAAGCACTACAATACAAACTTTTTGCATGATATATCAAAATGTTTCCCCTAAAAGAATCACCCCTTCTTTTTCACAATGCTATAAATCATTACAGTGGAATTTAAGTCTTCACAAGGAAGGAAAATAAAAAGCTTATTAAAATAAAGTTCTATCTGAATTTCCTTAATTTGATCGACATAGCATACAAAATATGGTTAATGGTGAATAAACACTAAATTTCCTGATTTGCATGCCCTTGTACCAGTTACATTTTGATAAAGCATTAGCCAATTATATATTAATCAAACGTTTCGGTTCAAGAAACCAAAAGCCACCTCTTATAACTTCCAGAAGCCCAAATGTTTCTGCTCTGTCCTTCCTGAATCAAGCATCAGATTTTCAAATTATAATCTTATCTGACAACTTTCCAGTTAATAACTTTTCTTCACCACATTTTTATTTCCCACATAGGAGAATAAAGACTACTCAAGCATGAGGCTATACAACTATTTTCTCACTGAAAACATACTATGTTCCTAATACAGATCATTCTGTAATATTATCCAATCACACAGTGCTAGTGAGAGGCTGGTGTGTCCTTTCCCAATGGCTTCCCTGTCAAGCTTTTAAAAGGGCTTGATATGTTTCTGGGTAAAACAAGTTAAATATTCTGGTCATTATGTTCTATACATTACAACTTCCAAAGCTTTGACAAAGTTTACCAACATCCTTCTTCCTCCTAGAAGAGTAAACACCCTATCAAAGAACCCGGAGATGATCTGCTTTGCTCTAAAGAATATAGCTTGAGCACTCCTCCAAGCAGTTGTTAGTAACTTTCAGACGCTTGTTGGACTATCACTTTGCTTAAATCAACGATAGGTCATCTTGTTTCCGCTTTACTTTTTTCCTTTTTAAAATCTTATAATTAATGTAGAGGACCTACATTAAGTAGGGAAGTAATATGAAAACCATTACTTCGGCTCCACAACTTTTCCAAAGTACGTATTTAGGATCCTTACAGATTTAACTTAAACCACAAGATATCAGCTGTATATGACAAGTAAAACTTTAAAACGATACAATTTTCTACTTAGCATTATCAAACATGTTTGCAAGTTTTCAGTACTTTCGAGAACGCTCCTTATTAAAAAGGACCTGGTGAAGTTCTATCAGATACCAGCCCTGAGTATCCTGCACCTGTGAAATTTTAGATGTGTTTTAAAGTTACCTGCTGATTATTCTGCACCCTTTAACACCCATTGATGCAACCCACCAAGCAAATACTTTCCATCATTTAAAATGACCTTCTTTCCCCTCAAAAAATACATATTTGACTTAAAGGTTTCCGCCTACTATTACTAAGACCACTAGATATCACGGCTCTCAAAAGAATCCCCTTCAGCAGCCTCCCGGGATGTTTGCTCAGCAGGGCTCTGAACCCGTGAGACTCGCTGCCAGCGGCCTTTCAAGAGCAGCTCCAGACAGACTCGTACCGTGTTGCCACTGCTGACTTGTACTAGAAGCTTCCAAAAAGAAAAAAAATCAGCCCAGTGTGCTGCAGACCTGGGCTCTTCTGCAGCAGGAGGAGAAACCCCCGGCTTGCCGAGCGCAGTCCTGGAGAGGCTCGTGAGGGCGGGCGGGGTAGAGGCGGGCGCCCGGGGCAGAGGACGCAGCGCAGCGCCCACGGCGCCGCCACCTGCCGCCCGGCTCGGCCTCGCGCTGGCGGTGGCCGCGGGGCCTCCGGGGATGGGGTGCCCGCTGCTCCCGCCGAGCCCCGGCCGCCGCCCCACGCCCAGGCCTCACCTGTCGGGAGCGCGGGGCTGTGCGCGCCGCGGCGGCGGGGGAGGAGGCGGCTGTAGGGGCAGAGCCCGCCGCCCGCGGAGGGGCCTCGGTACCAACTCGCCTCCGCCCGCCGCAGCCCCAGCAGCGCAGCCCCGCGCCGCCGCGGCCACCAGCCCGAGGCGGGGCCGGAGGAGCGGCGGGAGGAGGAGCGGCACCCCGCGGGGCGTCCCGGCAGGGCCCCTCTTCCCTCCGCCAGGGGGCGCTGGGGTCGCCACCGCCACCTCGGACGCGGCTCCGGCCCGTGCCAGCCCAGTCCCCTCGGTCAGCGGCCTCCGGAGATCGCCCCGGCCGCGTTCATTGGTTCCGGTCATTCAAATCAATAAAATGTAAAAGGCGGGGGGGGGGCGGGGGGGGGGGGGTGCCGACAAGGACGCGACCTCAGCGGCGAGCCCTGGAGCCGCTGCTCCGCTGCCTGCTGACCCCAGCTCTGGTGCCCCGACACCGCCGCCGCGCGCATCCCGCCCCGCCGGCCGCGCTCTTCCTAGTACCCTGCTCACCGCAGATGCCTCCCTCCCTTCTCACCTCTTGGATCATATTGTATTTTCATATGGATATTTATTTTTAATCAAACTTGTGGCATCTTGATGTTTGGACAGATGGGATACTTTTATAAGAATTGTGTCAATGCCCCTTGTCTGCTAATAGTAAAAATAAAGTCACAAAACTTCATATTTCCAAATCAAAAATGAAAGACAACATATTAAATGAATATTATGAATACACTTTTGTTAATAAAGAATATATTTTAAATATACATGGAAATTTTCTTTCACTATGATGGGTATGATTTGTTTTAATCTGATTTTTTTTTTCTGAGAATGGGAGATACAAAATAATCATAATTGTTGAAAGTAGCTGAATTAATTTGGGCTGTCTATATATGTACTCTTTTGTTTATGTCTGACAGTAAAATTAATAATTAAATACACTTAAATAATGTTCCCCTACTCATTCTTATATCATTAAAGTTAAATAATCATGAAGTTTCCCTTTGGAATAGGATCTAAAGGTAATTGAATTAAGAAAATGATACTTATGGATGATTATATGAGACAGAATTAGCAATTATAGGAATGAGTTTGTAAACAAATTAAGTTTGGTGTTTTCAGTAAAGAAGATCGTCTCAACAATAATAAGTATCCATTAGGTGGGAACAAGCTTGACCACTATGCCATCATCAAGTTCCCCCAACCACTGAGTCAGCCATGAAGAAGGTTAGAGACAACAACGCACCTGTGTTCATTGTGGATGTCAAGGCCAGCAAGGACATCATCTAACAGGGTGTGAAGAAGATCTGTGGCATTGATGTGACCAAGATCAACACCCAAATCAGGCCTCACTGAGAGAAGACAACCTATGTTCCACTGGCTCCTGACTTGATTTGGATGTTGCCAAAAAATTGGAATCTTCTAAGCAGTTCAGCTGACTATTCTGAATATAAGTTTTTAAACATAAGAAAGGCAATTTGTCTACATAGTGAATTAAGGTGAAAGAGCAGGAAAAATGTATATTTGGGAGATTATGCTTAAAAACCTGAAAGAATTATGAGGAGGCTTCAATGAAGTTTTCTGGTATCATAGACCAGGTGTATTGGTTTTTTCCCCATGTGACAGAGAAAAATATTGGAAACCTGGGTGGAACTGGATACTGAAAATGTATAGGACAGCCATACTACTTTGCATGTGTTAATTTTGGGTGAATTGAAACCAAAGCATTATTTTGGCTGGAAACCACATTGTAACATGGGCACTTTTCACAAAGAGTAGTCCTTAAGTATTCTACAAATAGTACCCATGTCACTAGGAATTTTTATTGGGAGGATAGCAATGTTACATCACTGGTACATAGAATGAATAACCTCATACCTCATAAATCTGAAACTAGGATCTGATGCTTCCAATATTCAGAGACTAGTTGGGAAATTAGAGGCATTACAGGGTCGACACTGACTTTTAAGAATTCCGTAATAGTTTTTTTTACTACATCTATAGATGAGGTGTCCCTGAGGACACAGGTACATAGGAAACTCAGTCATAAAACTGATGTAATCTTAGAGGGTATTGATTAGGATTGGTTGTGAATTGAATCAGATCCACCACAAAAGACATGGGTAAGAATTAATGCACATTCCTGGGGTGTTAACTTATTTGTAAATAGGACTTTGAAGATGTTATTATTAATTAAAATATGGCCAAACTGCATAAGGGGAGGCCTTAATCCAATATGTCTGAAGTTAGCTATAACTAGAGGGAGAGGAGCAGATACAGGAGAGAGAGATCACTATATGACAGATGATTGTCAGAGCACTACAGACGGGGAGAAAGAAAGCATAGCAATACCTTGATGCTGCACTTCTAGCCTCTCAAACTGTGAGAAATAAACCCCTATTCTTTAAGCCACCATATTTTTGTATTCATCATCAAAGCCTTTGTAAAGCAACACAAGAACATAGGTATACATGGTAGTCAAAGAAGACACTATAAGATGAAGAACTGGGTGAAATGAGTAATCAATCTGCATTAACATGAAATAATTATTTGAGTGCACATGATAGTGCATTCCCAATGAACCAAATGTTTCTGACCTAATAGGTTAATGAAGGTGGAAGGGCTGAGAGGAAAGATGTATTGAGAAGTTAAAGTCTATAGGACAGAGCCACTGTGGTAGAAAGAGAGAATGTGTTCATTGGATGATTCCCAACAGATATTTTTATTCCTCATAGGAAAGGGAGGGGAGGTATTGGAAGGTCTTAACAGAGGAGAATGTTGTTCTAGTTTCTAATTAAAACATTACTGGATGAACATTTATTAATAGAGTTGTTTCTTCTTGCTGACCTCAAATCAAGAAGCGTCCCAAAATGCCCACTTTGTAGGCAAGTAATTTTGTTTCTGATTGAGAAGTCTGATGGACAGTTTAATTTCCTGGTGAGAAGGACAAGGACAATTCTGAATCTAACCGACACTTGATTGCAATATCAGAAAGTAACTTTCCCTGCCATTATTGTCTTACTAGAGAGCCTTTTGTTTCCCTGTAACTGTTTAAATTGTAGAATCATAAATTTGAGGTATGTGATTTTCTCTATATATCATGATGTTTTCAAAACCTTGAACTAGGTGTTGTACCTCATGGGTGGCTTGTGTTATGGTAAATTATTTTACACTCCCAAATAATGTTTTATAAATCAGGCTTAAAGACATCAACTAAAAAAATTAGAGATTGACATGGTTCTTTCTGTATCAATGCCTAACATTGAATCTTCCTTAAATGTTGTTTCTTTTTTTTTTATGAAACTTTAAAACAACATTTTGTTCCTTAATGGGAAATTCTGCACTACTGTGTAAAGGCCTTCTTTTTTTTTTATTTTATTTATTCATTTTAAAAATATATTACAGTAAAAAAATATGAGGTCCCCATTCACCCCCACCGCCCCCACCCCACCACTCCCCCCACAGTAACACTTTCCCCCATCATCATCATGTCCTTGAAGTTAGTAATAGATGGGTCTCCAGACAATATAAAGGGAAAGACATCAGGGAAAACCTTTAAGAATTTCTCCTGTTTATATTTAGGGGATTTGAATCTCTGGACTGACAATATGATAGCCAGGCCCTGAGCCTCAACAGACTTCAGGTCCTACAATCTGATTTATTGGACTCACCTCACTCAGCTAAGATGGAGTTGAAGAAGGACAACCACCATGCCATGGAGCCTAGAGTGCCTACAACTGAAAGCAGGAGGATTGCATCCAGTATCCATGTGGAATCTGAGCCTCCTCTTGACATAGAGATGCCATGGACATAACCAATCCAAGGTCCACAGAGAAAAGATGGCATTGGAGTGGAGTGGGAAAAGTGGACATGGTGGCTGATATGGGTATGGGGAATGGCAGGAAGAGATGAGATGTGGAGGCGCCTTTGGGACTTAGAGTTGCCCTGGATGGTGCTGCAGGGGCAATCACCAGACATTGTAAATCCTCCCAAGGCCCACTGGATGGAATGTGGGAGAGTATGGGCCATGATGTGGACCATGACCATGAGGTGCAGAGATGCCCAGAGATGTACTTACCAAATCCAATGGATGTATCATGATGATGGGAGTGAGTGTTGGTGGGAGGGAGTGGTGGGGTGGGGGTGGTGGGGTTGAATGGGACCTCATATTGTTTTTTTAATGTAATATTTTTACAAAATCAATAAAAAAAAAATTAAAAAAAAAAGACGTTAGGAAACCTGGAGGGGAAGATTTCCTATCAGGGTTAACCAAGTCCTCAGTTTGGTAGTTCATTTGGACTTTTACACAAATTTCTCTATAATGCTGCTCTATGACAGGAGGCTCAGCCATGCAGGCATCATTAGAACTGAATTTTATCCTCAAAGAATTAAGGGCTTCATGAGGACATTCAAGGATGGTCTTAGCGGTTTCTACGATTTCTCTGAGGTTTCTTATTTTAACTTATATTTAGAAGCTATAGATCACCTCATTCCCTGAAAAAGGAACAATATTTTCTCTTATTACATCAAGTGTACACAAAAATAATACAAAATAGAAGAGTTCTAACATATCAAAACTTTGAGAAGAGGACATTGTAGAGTTTTTCCTCACACAGAAGTAGATTTCCTTGTAATTTCACCCATATTATGTACCACCATGATACCTCTCTCTCCTCCTGGTTGTTTAAGTGTTATTTGGTTTGCTTAAATGCTTATATAATTTAAATAATTGTCACATATTAGAATGAGTAAATAATTTTGAAAACTGGGTGACATGCAGCTTGTTGACTAGAGGAAGAAAGGGACACATCATAACGCAGCATGGCCTGCATTGTTTAGCAATACTTTTCTTGATTCCCTATAGGTGGTGGATTGGGAAGCTCCAGGGTCCAGTGGTTGTTTTCCATCCACTGTAACATCCTTGAACGTGTACATGGCCATCAAGCATGTGACCACTTAGCTGGCCAGCTGCTCTCTTAGGATTAGGATTGATATTTCGTGATCATTTCTGACATTCAAATTAAATGTTCATATCTGAATTATCTCTTTCAAATATTTGGGGTTAGTCTATATAAACCTCTTTTGTAGAACTTTTTATTGATTCTGTATATTGACGTCATACCATGCACTTAAGATATAAAATTACTTCCTATTTTAAGTATAAAATGGTAAAATGTTTTTTGATGATTCTGACAGGTGTATTTTATGTATGCAAACATTCATCATGAGTTGCTAGTAAAATGTAAAATCTAAAAGAAAAACAAATATTTAAAGATCATATATAAAATGTTACTGAAGAGCTGATGCTGTGAGTTCAATTTCAGAGGCTAAGAATCCCTTACAATGTGAGCACAGGCCAACCACCACTTTGTCCCCTGAAGGAAACAATGTTCAGTTGATCAGGCCACACAACACAAAAGCCAAGACTTGGGGCAAAGAGACACCAACAAAGATTTTATTTTATTTTATTTTTGTATTTTTTATTGCCTTTAAAAAAAAAAAATAACACAAAATGTTATGTTAAAACACCACCTAAGAGGTTCCATATATCCTACTGCCCACCCCTCCTTCCCCCACATCACATCAACATCCCCTTTCATCAGTAAGGCACATTCATTGCATTTGGTGAATACACCCTGGAGCACTGTGTCACCACTTGCGCCATAGTTTACATTGTACTTCACACTCTTCCCTAGTCCATCCAGTGGGTTGTGGCAGGATAAACAATGCCCTGCATCTGTCCCTGCACTATCATTCAGGACAACTCCAAATCCTGAAAATGCCCTATATCAAACCTCTTCTTCCCTGTCCCTGCTATCAGGAACTCCAGTGGCTACTGTCTCCACTTCAATGATGCAATTTCTTCTTCCATTGCTAGAGACACATCAGTTCTGTAGTAGAATACCAGCAAGTCTACACTAATCTATATTATATTCCTCCATCCTGTGGACCCTGGGAAGGTGATGTCCACTCCACTTTTAAATCAAGAGGGAGCTCAGATCCCACATGGCTGATAGATGTGATTCTCTGCTTGCAGTTGTAGACACTCTTGGTTCCCTGATGTGATGGTTGACCAGTCTCACCTCCCCATCAGCTGACCTGGGTAAGTCCAACAAACTGTAGAATAGGTGTTGCAACTCTGCTGAGGCTCAGGGCCCAGCTGGCACATGGACAGTCCAGAGATACAAGTCTCCTGAGCATATACACAAACCCCAGCACCAATCACAGGTTCAATAAAAGTGGGAAAAGAGGCATGTGTAGAGAGGTCACATCTGAGTTCAACTCCATTACACTCAGGGCACAAATTCCAAAGTAGGGCCCACTGGCAAGACACTGAACTCCAGAGCCATCTGTCATGATCATAGAACCTGTGTGTCTCTGTAGCCCTCTGGAGCACCAGCAAGTCTCTGTGTGCTGGCATGAGGGTATCTGAAGGAGTCTCACATGCTGTAGCAAATTGCAGCAAGGAAGCATCACTGCTGTAGAGATCATTTAAAAATACATATTAAATCATCTTATTATTAAAAAGTTCAGCAATAAAAACCTTTCTTTACCTATTTTTTCCTCCACATTATGTTTTCTTCTTACAGACTTTTACTTATGCTGTTCCTCAGTGACCCCAAAACTATTTTTGAAGTAGAACATTTGTCTTTTCATGCCTTCTTGTCTCATTGTGCTTATCTGCCTTTGAGATATTAACCCTGGGATATAGGATTTTGTGGATTTTCTCCCTGAATTTATCCCCAAGTCTTTCAAATCATTTCTTGGTATCTGTTTTCAAGTCTCAGGATTTTATTAAAAAGTTAGGAAACAAAGCATCAAAAATTATTTTAAGCTTTAGTTTCAGAGCTCACATTGTGCCAGTACATTCTTTTTCCTTTATAGTCCATGTTGTCCCTTTTCAAGTATATTGCATAAGCTTTGCCATTAACTTGGATGATTTTGTGGCTATCAGACATTTTATTTCAATCCATGTGCGGTAAGAATATTTTTTGCTTAATTTCACCATTTTACACACATTATGGACCTATTAATTTCATCTCATAATTTATGTACCTGTACAACACTTTATCTTGTACTCTAAAGGTTACTGATCCTATTATCAAGGTACAAGGACTCTAATATACCATTGAACAAACACTAATGCCAAAACCATTTTTTGTGAGTTTGTGCTTTCTCAAAATTTACAAAACCCATACTCTGTGTTATATATCAAAGCAAAATGATGTTAATCTAATTAATCTTAAGAAATTTTTCAAAATAAGGAAAACAAAGCATTGAAGAACATTCAGCTTCTTTAGAGTGTGCCATTCCTGGATCTGCTGAGAATTGTGAGAGGTATAAGTATCCCAGTGTCCTCCAAAAAGAGTTTACTAATTAATAGAAAAAGTTGATGAACATTTTTTATAAGGTTTATAAATAGTTCTTTTTCAGAAAGGAGTCTCTGGGGTATGCTCAGTGAAGATAACTGAAGGGGCAGGGAGATGGTCTTTATTTTTTGAGTGTTTATGAGACATAATAATGTCTGTGAAGTCAAACCTCATATCTCAGTATATTAGTCAGGGTTCTCTACGGAAACAGAATCAACAAGAGCTATCTGTTAATATTAAGAGCTTTTATCAAAGTTTCTCATGTGACTGTGGGGATATACAAGTCCAAGTTCCACAGGCAGGCTGCAACCAGGGTCTCCAGTGAAAGTCCAATGAAGGTCCTTGATGAGTTTCTGGGAGATGTTGGCTGTGCAAAGATGAGATGGGAAATGCTCCCTGAATGCTGGAATCACTTACCCTCTTAAGGCATTCAACTGATTGGATTAAGCATCACTCATTGCTGATGACAATCTCTCTCACTGATGCAATTGTAATCAGCTATCTATGCAATAAAGTCAGTGGTGACTAAAGTCCTTAAATGCCCTTGTATTTACAATTAACACAGTACTTGCTTGACCAAACAACTGGGCACAATTACCTGGCCAATTTGACACATTAACCTAACTATCACAGTCCACAACTTGGCAAACTGGCAACCATACATATTACCTTAAACCATACTTAGTCTCTAAGTAAAAACAATAACAGGCATGCATATACAAATATATATATATTTCTACCTAAAAATGTTCTGTTCTCCTGTGTACAACTGGAAATTCATTAATTCCCTAAAAAATAGGGTGCAAGTTCTTGGGTAGTATTCACTATTAAACTTGACATCCTCAAATATTATGGCATGAAACTGATATGACTTGTTATATGATAACAGAAAAGGTTGGGGAAGAAGACAAAGAAATTTATTTTGTGTACATATACAATCATACTCATAATGAAACAAGGAAGAAAGATTTATGACCATTACAGTCCTCATTTCTGTAACTGGACACATAGTCGAGGTTCATATTTATCACTACCTTCTTTCACTACCCATTCCATGTTTCCATTACCCTCAGCAAGCACTTCAGCTGGCCATGGTTCTTTTCCTGATGGGGTGACTCAGACTTTCATTCCTGAAGATTCTGGGCCATTGTTAGTCCTACTTGAATTGGGTTGTTGCAATTTTTCATTGACTTTAATTGTAGAGCATGGCAGTACAAGGAGATGGCAGTACAGAGGATCTCCTGTATTCCAGGTAAACTCTTCTTTACCCCCATGATGTAGATGCAGTCCTATTTCCCCTTGATAGTCAGGATCAATCACCCCAGCCAGTACATAATTCCCTTCTTTGCCTGTTGATTCAGAAGGAATAGGAGCCCAAAGTGGCAGTCTTAACTTAAAGTTCAATGGAATAATTGTTGTGTTCCCTGGTGGCAGCTCTCCTTCTTTTGGGACTAAGACCTGTAGACCAACAGAACTTGAGGTTGCAGGGACAGGAAGCAAAAATCTTCCTAGTGGGTCACTAGGGGTAATAGTGAGTGGAGCCACTCTCATGTCCACCCCTTGATTCCTGGACCCATGGATCCTAGTTATGGGAGAAAGAACACCATGCATTGGATGCTGATTTAGAGCATACACAGCCTCCTGGAGAACATTTCTCCAGCCCTGCAAGGTATTGTGACCTAGTTGGTGCCAAAATTGAGTCTTCAAAGGCCATTCCACCTTTCTATCAATCTAACTGCCTCAGGGTGATGGGGAACATGGTAAGACCAGTGAATTCCATAGGCATGTGCCATTCCTTCACATCATTTGCTGTGAAATGGGTTCCTTGATCAGAAGCAATGCTGTGTGGAATGCCATGGCAGTAGATAAGACATTTATTAAGTCCATGGATGGCAGTTTATCCAGAGTATGTGTCTATTCCAGTTAATAAAAATCACTGCCCCTTCCATGGTGGAAGTGGTCCAATGTAGTCAACCTGCCATCAGGTAGCAGACTGGTCACCTCAAGGAATGGTGTCATATAGGGGGCTGAGTGTGGGTCTCTGCTGCTGAGAGATTGGGCACTCAGCAGTGGCTTTAGCCAAGTCAGCCTTGGTGAGGGGAAGTCCATGTTTTTGAGCCCATGCATAACTTCCATCCCTACTTCCATGGCCACTTTATTCATGAGCCCATTGGGTAATGACAGGAGTGGCTGGGGAAAGACGTTGAGCATTAGCAAAAGTGCAGGTCATCTTATCCATAATCATTAAAATCTTCCTCTCCTGAAGTCACCCTCTTGTGAGCATTCATGTGGACTCAAATATTTTCATGATTTTTACCACTCAGAAATATCTGTCCGTACACCACTTTCCCTAGTCCTCTTTGTCACCAATTTTCCAATCATGTTCCTTCCAAGTCCCTGACCATCCAGCCAAGTAACTGGCAATAACCCATGAATCAGTGTACAAATGCACTTCTGGCCATTTCTTCTTCCAAGCCAAATGAACAACCAGGTGCATTGCTCAAAATTCTGTCCAGTGGGAGGATTTTCCCTCACCACTACCCTTCAGGGATATACCAGAAAGGAACTGCAGTACTGCAGCTGTCCACTTTCAGGTGGTACCTGCATACCATGCAGAACTATCTGTAAACCAGCCTGAGTTTTCTCATCATCAGTCAACTGATTTTAAGGGACTCCCCAAGAGGAAAGCTGTGAGCTGGGAAAGAGAAAGTAACATGGAAGGGGTGGTGACCATGGGCATATGGGCTATTTCCTCGTCTAACTTACTTGTGCCTTCAGGGCCCCCTTGAGTCCTATATCATATATACTACTCCCACTTTATTATGGGGTGCTGCTGTGCATACCCACCTTTATGGTTTGGTGGATCAGACAATACCAGCTCACGTTAGGCAACTCAGGTCTTATGGTAACTTGATGGCCCATGGTTAACTGTTCAGGCTCTACTAAGGCCCAGTACCAGGGCAAAAGCTGTTTTTCAAAAGGGGAGTAGTTATCTGCAGATGATGGCAATGCTTTGCTCCAAAATCCTAAGGGTCTGCATTGTGATTCTCCTATAGGGGCCTGCCAAATGCTCCAGACAGCATCTCTATTTGCCACTGAAACTTCCAGCACCATTGGATCTGCTGGATCATATGGTTCAAGGGGACAGTGCAGCTTGCACAGCAGCCTGGACCTGTCACAGAGCCTCCTCTTGTTCCAGTTCCAATCAAAACCAGCAGCTTTTCTGGTTACCCAGTAAATGAGATGGAGTAGCACACCCAAACGAGGAATGTGTTGTTTCCAAAATCCTAAGAGACAAATGAAATGTTGTGCCTCTTTTAGGTTGTAGGAGAGGCCAGATGCAACAGCCTATCCTTCACTTAAGTAGGAATTTCTCAACATGCCCCTCACCACTGGACACCTAGAAATTTCACTGAGGCAGAAGGACCCTATATTTTAGTTGGATAGATCTCCCATCCTCTCTCATTCAAATGCCTTACAAATAAGTAGTGTCTTTGCTACTTCTTGCTCACTAGGTCCTATCAACATGATATCATCAATATAATGAACCAGTGTGATGTCATGTGGGAGAGAGAGATGATGAAGATCCCTGTGAACAATATATGACATAGGGCTGGAGAGTTGATAAATCCCTGAGGGAGGACAGTGAAGGTATCCTGTTGGCCTTGCCAGCTGAAAGCAAACTGTTTCTGGTGGTCCTTACTAATAGAAAAAATAAGCATTTGCCAAATCAGTAGTTGCATTCCAGGTACCAGGGGATGTGTTGATTTGCTCAAACAATGATACCATATCTGAGACAGGAGCTGCAATTGGAGTCACCACCTGGTTAAGTTTATGATAATCCACTGTCGTCCTCCAAGATCCATTTGTTTTCTGCATAAGCCAAATAGGAGAGCTGAATGGGGATGTGGTGGGAATGATTACCCCTGCTTCCTTCAAATCCTTGATAGCACTAATCTCTGCAATCCCTCCAGGAATCTGGTATTGCTTTGGATTTACTATTTTGCTAGGTAGGGGCAGTTCTAGTTGCTTCCATTTGGCTTTTCCAACCATAATAGACCTCACTTCTTAATGTCACTTCTGAGCCAGTGTATAATAATCCCTGAAATGTCTGATCATTTCCTTTGCCTCAGTGCACAGTTACTAAGGTAAAAGGCCTAGGTCTCTTTGGGGAAAGGTAGGAGGAAGAGATACAGTATACATTTTTGACAGTTTAACAGGATCCTTTCTCAGGGATCCAGCTTTCTCCTCATTCAAGGGGCTCTGGGTCTATAAAGTGTCTCAAGTCTGGGAATTGATTAAGGTACCATGATTCTCTGCACCTGTAATTTGAGTTAGGGTTTTGCTCACTCAACCTAGAACTCCTGTTTATACAGATCCAGGAGAAATTTAGTAGACTGCCCATCTATTTCACTTCTAGGTACCCCATGATGTATTAGCCATCACCATAGCTCTGTGCAACTCAGAGTATTTTGAATGCTTTTTTGAATCTGCCTTTCATTGTGGTAGCAATGCCCACCTTGACTTTGGTGATTAACTGCCAATACTTGATTTTTACCAGACTGAGAGCCAATCATCCCCATGATGTTTAAGGATTCTAATTCAATCACAGCCCACCCTACAGTAATATCTGTACAACAGAAAATAGCAATGACAGAGTCTTCAGGGACAATGGTGTTAGTCTTACAAATTTATTCCTCACAGTCTTGGTTAAATATATGTCCTCTGGACATTCCTGGGGTGGGTGGGCAGGACTCAAATAATAAATCCATTCTCCAATCTCTCTAAGCCTTTGAATTCCCTCTTCTACTATATACCAGGGCAAATCCAGCATCTCAACCTCAGACATGCTAGGCCATCTTTTGGTCCATGTTTCAGTCTGTCACCCAAACAAACTGTGAGAGTCCTTTCTAACCCCTTGAGCTACAGTATTGAATTCAGAATTTCTGCTTCATGGGTCCATATCAATAAATTCAGCCTGATCCAACTTCATATTCCTTCCACAATTATCTCATACCCTTAGTATCCATTCCCACACATATTCCCCTGATTCCTGTCTATATAATTTGGAAAACACTTGCAGTTCCTTCAGAATATATCATACTTCCTCATGGGTCACACTTCGTATTTCACCTTTGGTAGCTTGTTGTGATTTTAGTGTAGTAATATGTCTCAAAGACAAGAGGGTTGATGGATTAGAAATTCCTTGCAAACTACCGGAGGATTAGAAATTCCTTCAAGCTACTGACCTCAGGGCTGCATTCATTTGCATTTTCTTCTGGTGAGACAGGATTAATCTCTTCAGGTTGGAGTTGGAAGGCAGAATTCTCAGTGCAGACTGGAGGGTCAGCAATGCATGCTGGAGTTTGGCTCCTACCTGCCTTAGGGTTGTGAAGGTCCAGTTTCCCTCCGGCAGGCTGGAAGCTGGGTGATTCAAGGCTGACAAGGTGTGGTCTCCACAGTTCTGGCCATCACAGGCTTATCTTGTAAAGTATCAGTAGAATTTAGGATTCCAATACTCCACCAATATTATCAACACCGATTGTCTCCATCCCAATCCTTTGGGTTCCACTACTTTCCAATCAATGCCTTCACTTTAAGTGCAGAAAACCTGCAGAGTTGAGATTTTAGTTTCCTTTGTAACTCCACTAATAAAATGAGTTTATGTTTGATTCTTAGATATTTCAAGCTTATGATTACAGGAGACAAGATTCTCTTTCAGAGCACACATAGAAACTTTTGCATCATTCATGCAATGTTTAAGTTTCAAATTTGCAGACTTTGACTCATTCCTTTCTTTTGTAACAGTATCCAGAGTATGTAGGAGGGGCCACTAACACCATTATACCGTTTGACTCCTCAAAACTCTGTTAAGGTGTTGAAAACTCTCTCACCCAGATCCTTGCTTCTTATAAGTATGGAAGTAGGGGAATCCAGTGATGATATTTTGTGTATCTCCATTACCAACTCATGCCATGGACTGGATTTGCCCTGGTAAATTACCTCTTCATTATTAGAAAGAGAGACATTAGTACTCTTGAGCCCAATTAGAGCAGAAAGCCAATTACAAAACTCCCAAATCCACTTCAAACATCCCATGTTTAATACTTTATTCCTCAAGAACCACTCCTAGTACCAAGCTGTATTAGTCAGTTTCTCTAGGGAAACAGAATTGACAGGTGGTATCTGTCAATAGTAAGAGATTTTAGAAGAGTCTCTCATGACCATGGGGATACTCAAGTCCAGGTTCCTGGCTGCAAACCAGGGGCTCTAATGAAAGTCCAGTGAAGGTCCTTGAAGAGTTTGACATGTTGATTGTCCATAGATAAGCTGGGAAGTTCTCTCTGAATGTTAGAATCACTTCCCCTTTTAAGGCATTCAACTGATTGGATAAAATGTCATTCATTGCTGACGGCAATCTTCCTGATTGATGTAAATGTAATCAGCCATCTATGCAGTAAAGTCACTGGAGACAAAAGCCCATAAATGTCCTTCTATTACAATTATCCCAGTGCTTCCTTGATCAAACAACTTGGCACCATTACCTGGTTGATTTGACACATTAACCTAACCATCACAGATATTTTGTCCATAAACATATTAGGCTTTCCCCAATGGACATTGTACTGCATAAAAAGTCTATATGTCACTATTTGCAAACAGGACTTTTGAATTTTTTTCTCAGTAAATTGATGCCTGCCTGCAAATCATCCCTGGGAAAATCCAAGCTCTATTTGGATAATCCATTTACCCAATCAGTAAAAGAAATTTTTAGATAAAACTGAGCTTTAAGTTATTAATCAATAATTTAGCCTAAGGAATCTTGGAACTTTTTTTATCTTAAATCATCTTCAGTTCAAACATTACAAAAGTCATGATAAGTGAAAAAAATCCTACAAGTTGTAGTTTAGAATTTGACAGGTGTTCTAGATAATGACACTGACACCATAAAACTCTCCCTCAATAAGTACATGAAATTAAACAGGTCCTGGTTTCAAATATCAAAACTCCAGATATAACTTGGCTTCTTATGGTGGAACATGTGCAATCTTAGGGTGAAAATCAATTTACTTCACTTCAGAATTGCTTTGGTCCCTTCTATATTGGCTGAGATTATCTATATTTCAGTTCAGGCTGGCTACACTGAAAATGGAGTCATCTGCATAGACATAACTATGTGCTCCTTCAAATTTTTATCAAGAAGTTAAGACTGCAAACCAATAAATAACCTCATTGTTTCCTTCAGGAAATTCTCATGACTTAGTATATCTGTACACACATTAAGTTCATCTAAGTAAACAGACTTTTTTATGAAGAAAAAAGAGTTTGCTTATTAAGATTTCCATTCTCAGGGTGTGAGTTTTAAGGGCTGATCTCAAGATATTTGACTCCTTTGTCCTCCAATATTAGCAAATTATGCTGTCAATATTACCCAATCAAAAACAAGTCTCTCCTTTGAAAATCCTCTGAACAAATAATAATAACTCATTCATGAACAAAATGAGGTATAGCAAGTATGCTAGGGAACATCTCTTTTTAGTTATGTTCCCTATATAATTGTCTAAGAGAATGCTAATTAGTTGTCCATTTTGTGAAAATGGCACATAAAATTTTTCAAATAATTTAGCTTTATGGGGTAAGGGGTCACCCACGAACATTAGTTATGTTGCTTGGTTGTAAGCATTGAAGTTGTCAGATTTACTGTTCACAGAGCCTTGAAAGCTTCTGCACAACCACTGGCATGGCAGTTCTTGTGTCAAAAGCAGACTGAAAGTCTTGAAAAAAGCATAATGGAACCCCTTGAAAATGCCACTTGAAGCCAAGATGGTAGTACAGACCAGAGAATCTAATAATTTACATTTCCTCTATGAGGTCATTCTGTCAACTTCTGAAAGGGGAAAGTCAAGAGAATATTTATAAAGAAAAAGAAATCCATGTATTTAAGCACTTTCTTAAAAGATGTAAAATCTGATCATTACTTTTCATCAAAAGTTCTAATCAACAGAAGCAAACAGAATTATGCAATTTGTGTGATCCCAGGATCCAAAACCATTAAAAGACCTAACTGAAGGCTCCTTTGCTGAACAAAAACAATAGGATTTGTTTTAACCCACTGTGCACGAACCCCTGGAATCAATCCATTTTATCAAGGAAGGTGGTTAATTAGCAAAACTCCATGTATAACTTAGTTTGTGGACTCAAATATCTCAGAATTTTTTTCTCCCATTAGCCATCACTCAGTAAATTTCTCCACTGGCAAGTGTTTCCTTGTCTGAGAAATCTCAAAATATATTTATTAATTTTTTATTTATTTAAGCTACCTTTTAATTATTCCTAAATAATAAATTTATTGATTTTTCCTCATTTTTTAAGATATTTATTGCATTGAGTGACAAAATTTGTTTCTCTAAGCTAGAATTTCTTTTGCACTTATTGCTTTATATCAGCTGGTTTCTTTCTCATTTAATTTGTGGTATAAAAATTGATATTTAACTGGATTGTGAGTATATCTTTATCAAAGTTGTTATGAATTAATTAGGGAAAATGTATTCAAGGTGAAAAACAAAATTTTATGGAGTGCAAACTTTACAATTCAATGCAGGGAAATATATATATATATTTTTAATATCTTTTTTTTATTGACTTTGTAATAATATTACATTAAAAAATATATATATATGAGGTCCCATTCAACCCCACCACCCCCACCCCACCTTTCCCCCCCCCCCCCCCCCAGCAACACTCATTCCCATCATCATGACACATCCATTGTATTTGGTTAGTACATCTTTGGGCACCTCTGCACCTCATGGTCAATGGTCCACATCATGGCCCATACTCTCCCCCATTCCATCCAGTGGGCCCTGTGAGGATTTACAATGTCTGGTGATTGCCCCTGAAGCACCATCCAGGGCAGCTCCATGTCCCAAAGATGCCTCCCCCTCTCATCTCTTCCTGCCTTTCCCCATACCCATCAGCCACCATGTCCACTTTTCCCAATCCAATGCCACCTTTTCTATGTGGACATTGGATTGGTTGTGTCCATTGCACCTCGATGTCAAGAGGAGGCTCAGATTCCACCTGGATGCTGGATGCAATCCTCCCACTTTCAGTTGTAATCACTGTAGGCTCCATGGTGTGGTGGTTGTCCTTCTTCAACTCCATCTTAGTTGAGTGTGGTGAGTCCAATGAATCAGATTGTAGGTGCTGGAGTCTGTTGAGGCTCAGGACCTGGCTATCACACTGTCAATCCAGAGATTCAAATCCCCTAAATATATCTTAAACCCCAACACTAACTGCACCTCCAGCACATTAGCATGAAAGTCTTATGAAGAGAGATCCCATCTGAGTCCAGATTCATCACACATAAACACCATTTCCAAAGAGGGGCCATCTGACCTGGTAGTTAACCCCATCGGCCATGACCATAACTCCCATGGGTCTCTTCAGCCCTCAAAGGAACCAATACCTGGGGGTTGTATCTGCTTTATCTGTCTCTCAGACTCTGCTCAGCTGTGCATAAGGGCAATCCTTCTGCCAGCCTCCAGACTCTTTTTTAGAGACTCGTAGCCATATAAACTCATTTCTCCTTTCCATTTCCCCCTTACATTAGATCAAACAGCATTTTAAAGTCATGTTATTTTATGTAGACAGGGATATTCTGCTGATCCACATTGAACCTTCCGTATAAGGTGGTTTTCCAGTTGCATCATCAGTTGATAGTTGATAGTGGTCCCTTGTGCCAGGGAGGCTCATCCCCGGGTGTCATGTCCCATGCTGCAGGGAAGGCATTGCATTTACATGCTGAGTTTGGCCTCGAGACTGGCCACATTTGAGTAACATGAAGGCTGACAGGAGGAAATTCCCAGGCACAATGCTGCTCTAGGCCTTGTTCTTATTTTAGGCTTATCAGCTCTCAAGCATAGTCATTAGCATCAGGGGCTCACTGTTGAACCCTCACTCCCTCCCGGTCCCCGCCGCTGCACCTGAGAGACTGTCGCTACTCCCCTAGGGACCACGACAGAGCACCACTGGCCAGGAATCCAGTACCCCCCCTGCTGTGGTTTTTAATTGTTGCTGTGGCAGCTTGCTTGGTTGGTAGAGGTGGGGTCTGGCTGTGGACAAGGGGTCGGTCCAGCTCTGGACGAGGGGTTGGTCCCGCTTGGGACGAGGGGTCAGTCCCACTTGGGATGAGGGGTCGGTCCGGCAGCAGACGAGGGATCGGTCTCACAAGGGGTTGCGTGGTTCGGCTGACGGGGTCGCCCAGCGAAGCCGGCGACGAAGGGGTCGCCCGGAGAAGCTGGCGATGAAGGGGTTGCCCGGAGAAGCAGGCAACGAACTGGGGACAAGGGAGGCCAGGCCCTTGTTGGGGGCTCTCAGGACTGGAGGGCGCACGGCAGAAGAACTACCACGGAGACAAGGTAAACATGCAAGTCCACTTTATTGAGGGAGAGGCAACAGTTTTATAGGGGCTGGGGAAGGCTGATTGGTCAAAGCCACGCTCTGTTCTGTTTGGTTGCCGGAGAAAGGTCAGTGGGCGGTGCTGGATGGGGGAGGGGTGGTGGTTAGGGATTGGCTGTCGCTGTTGCTGGGGGAAGGGGCAGGGTGGCTGCTGTTGCTGGGGTGGAGGGCAGACTGGATTTTTCCGCCCACGCCTGGCTGTTGCTGCTGTCGGGGGAGGGGAAAAGGGCAGACTGGAATTTTCCGCCCTGCGCCTGCGCAGGGAGAAAGAAGAACAAGGGTGCCGCCCCACAGGCATCCTGTGGCGCCATCCGGGAGGAGGGGCGGCCGCGGAAGCATGGCTGCCGAGAAGGGGAGACCCGAGGGCACTCTGCGCCCATGCCGAGCTACCTTCAGGGGTGGCGGTGAGTCCGACCAGCCACCCTATTATGGGGGCAGTGGCTTCGCCTGCCGCGGCTGCTCCCCCGCCAGGCCAGCAAACCACACTTCAGCCCGAGGGGTGACCGCAGTTGCCACTATGAGTATATCCAAACATTACCATGCACCCTGGACATATGTTCTGTACAGCTCCCTGTCAGCCATATATCACCTGTCAATGGTATCCTATACCAGTATCCCTCCATTGCCATTGTTGAAACACTCTGTGATCCAGAACTCCCTGAAATTTGAAGCCCAATATAATGTCAGGGTCCCTTACTAGGAAATGGCATATAGCGATGGGTTTAAAGTTTAGATAAAGAATACATGTTGACTTGGAAAGAATTCTATATCCTATCTTTTTCTTTTTCTTTTTTTTTCCCCCTAATTATTGAGCTTCACTTCACAGGAGCCCTAGACCACAGCAATGCATATATATAATATACAGCACTCCCATACATCCACCACAAAACCTTTTCCCTTCCACAGCGATACCCTTACACCCTATTCACATCATATTTACTTAACGTGATGTACAGCGTCTAAGACAATAGCTTTCTAACAAGGTGACATCTGTGCTTACATTGTGGTGCATACTTTAGGATACACAGTTTTTTACATTCTTAGTTATCCTATGTTTTACATTATGGTTTACATTATCAGTCTGTCATCTCTTATATGTTATGGTGTAATATTATATGTTTTATATCCATCCTTGTGTACTCTCATGAAACTCCTCTCTTACCCCCCATTTACCTTGGTTTCACACATTTAACGTCCATTTTCCCTTCCACCTTGGTGCCCACAGTGAGAGCCAACCTCCGTTTCCCAAGGAGCCACTTTCAGAGATAGATGGAATAGTGTTCAGGGCCTAACTTGCTCAACTGCCCCAATGCCCTGGGAGCCACCCTTTCTCTCGAGGGATACATTTCCCTCTATTTGATGGCATTAGTCCTCCCCAGGATGTGGGTCCACCCCCACTCTCACTACTTGGGTTTCTACCCAATGGCGTCACCCACTCTGGCAGAATGAGCATTTAGACATTGCCCAGGAGCCCGTCCTGCATCAGACCCTCCCCTCTGAGTATTCTAAACAGGTAACCCTCTTTATTATATTTTGATATGATTATCTCAGCATTTTACTCTCCACCAACACCTGACCCTCTCCTGTGTTCGTATGCTACCCCTCCCTCCCCCCACTTTTGGGCAATGTTACCCATCCGCCCCTCCCCAGCCACCCTCAAACCCGCAAAGCCCCAACCAAAGGCAACCCCTTGCCCCCCTTTTATCTCTTCTTTGTGTTCATACTTACCACCATCTCGTCTTAAATTCCACCCCTGCAGACATTGGCTCACATCCTTCCTCCACCCTCCGATTTCTTGTAAGCCTATCGTTCAGTCTCTTGCTATCTAGGGCAGCTTAGTTATTTCATATCATTGAGGTCATGTAGTATTTGTCCTTCAATGTCTGGGTTGCTTCACTCAACATAAGGTTCTCAAGATTCATCCATGTTATCACATGTGTTTGTAATGTGTTTGTTCTTACAGCCGAGTAGTATTCCATTGTGTGTATATACCACATTTTATTGATCCACTCATCTGTTGATGGGCATTTGGGTTGATTCCAACTTTTGGCGATAGTGAACAATGCTGCTATGAACATTGGTGTACATATATCTGTTTGTGTCCTTGTTTTCAGTTCTGATGGGTATATAACCAGGAGTGGTATTGCTGGGTCATATGGCAAATCTATGGCTAGTTTTTTGAGAAACCGCCAAACTGTCCTCCAGAATGGTTGGATCCTTCTGCATTCCCACCAGCAGTGGATGAGTGTTCCCCTTTCTTCACATCCTCTCCAGCACTTGTATTCTTCTGTTTTATTCATAGCTGCCAATCTTATGGGTGTAAGATGGTACCTCATTGTGGTTTTGATTTGCATTTCCCTGATAGCTAGAGATTTGGAACATTTTTTCATGTGCTTTTTTGCCATTTGTATTTCTTCTTTGGAGAAGTGTCTGTTTAAGTCTTTTTCCCATTTTTTAAATGGGTTGTTTATCTTTTTATTTTCAAGATATATGAGTTCTTTATATATGCAAGTTATAAGTTTCTTATCAGATATATGGTTGCCAAATATTTTCTCCCACTGTGTGGGCTCCCTTTTTACTTTCTTGACAAACTCCTTTGAGGTGCAGAAGGCTTTAATTTTGAGGAAGTCCCATTTATCTATTTCTTCTTTTGCTGCTCGTGCTTTTGGTGAGATATTCATAAATCCATTTCCTATTACAAGATCCTGTAGATGTTTCCCTACACTGCTTTCTAAGGTTTTTATGGTCTTGGCTCTTATATTTAGGTCTTTGATCCATCTTTTTTTTTTTTAAGATTTATTTATTTATTTAATTCCCCCCTCCCCTGGTTGTCTGTTCTCTGTGTCTATTTGCTGGGTCTTGTTTCTTTGTCGGCTTCTGTTGTCAGCTGCACGGGAAGTGTGGGTGGCACCATTCCTGGGCAGGCTGCTCTTTCTTTTCACACTGGGCGGCTTTCCTCACGGGCACACTCCTTGCGCATGGGGCTCCCCCACGCAGGGGACACTATTGCGTGGCAAGGCACTCCTTGCGCGCATCAGCACTGCACATGGCCAGCTCCACACGGGTCAAGGAGGCCCGGGGTTTGAACTGTGGACCTCCCATATGGTAGACGGACGCCCTAACCACTGGGCCAAAGTCCGTTTCCCTTTGATCCATCTTGAGTTGATCTTTGTATAAGGTGTGAGATGGTAATCCTCTTTCATTCTTCTACATATGGCTATCCAGTTCTCCAGGCACCATTTGTTGAATAGGCCACTCTCTCCCAGTTGAGAGGGTTTGGTGGCTTTATCAAATATTATGTGGCTGCATATGTGAGGTTCTATATCAGAGCTTTCAGTTTGATTCCATTGGTCTGTGTGTCTCTCCTTATGCCAATACCATGCTGTTTTCACCACCGTAGCTTTGTAGTATGTTTTGAAGTCAAGTAGTGTGATTCCTCCAATTTCGTTTTTCTTTTTCAGTATGTCTTTGGCTATTCGGGGTCTCTTTCCTTTCCAAATAAATTTCATAGTTAGTTTTTCTAGTTCCTTAAAGAAGGCTGTGTTGATTTTTATTGGGATTGCATTGAATGTGTAGATCAGTTTTGGTAGGATAGACATCTTAATAATGTTCTGTCTTCCTATCCATGAACAAGGAATAGTCTTCCATTTATTTAGGTCTTCTTTGATTTCCTTGAACAATCTTGTATAGTTCTCGGTGTATAAGTTCTTTACCTCTTTAGTTAAATTTATTCCTAAGTATTTGATTTTTTTATTTACTATTGTGAATGGTATTTGTTTCTTGATTTCCTCCTGATCTTGCTCATTATTGGTGTACAGAAATGCTACTGATTTTTGCACATTGATCTTATAACCTGCGACTTTACTAAACTCATTTATGAGTTCTAGAAGCTTTGTTGTAGATCTCTCAGGGTTTTCTATGTATAGGATCATGTCATCTGCAAATAATGAAATTTTGACTTCTTCCTTTCCAATTTGAATGCCTTTTATTTCTGGTTCTTCCCTCAGTGCTCGAGCAAGTACTTCTAAGACAATGTTAAATAGGAGTGGAGACAGTGGGCATCCTTGTCTTGTTCCTGAGTTTAGAGGGAAGGAGTCTAGGATTTCTCCATTGTACACAATATTGGCTTTAGGTTTTTCATATATACTCTTTATCATGTTCAAAAAATTTCCTTGTATTCCAATCTTTTGGAGTGTTTTTATCAAGAAAGGGTGCTGTATTTTGTCAAATGCTTTTTCTGCATCAATAGATATAATCATGTGATTTTTTTCCTTCAGTCTGTTTATATGGTGTATTACGTTGATTGATTTTCTTATGTTGAACCATCCTTGCATACCTGGGATGAATCCCACTTGGTCGTGGTGTATAATTCGTTTAATGTGTTGTTGAATACGATTAGCAAGTATTTTGTTAAGTATTTTTGCGTCTAAGTTCATTAGAGAAATTGGTCTGTAATTTTCCTTTCTTGTGATGTCTTTGTTTGGCTTTGGTACTAGGGTAATGTTGGCATCATAGAAGGAGTTCGGTAATGTTCTTTCTGTTTCAATTTTTTGGAATAGTTTCAGCAGTATTGGTGTCAGTTCTTTCCGGAATGTTTTGTAGAATTCACCTGTGAAGCCATCTGGCCCTGGGTTCTTCTTAGTTGGGAGATTTTTAATAACTGATTCTATCTCTCTGCTTGTGATTGGTTTGTTAAGATCATCAATTTCTTCTTTTGTCAATATGGGCTGCTTATGTGTTTCTAGGAATTTGTCCATTTCCTCTAGATTGTCATTTTTGTTGGAATATAGTTTTTCAAAGTATCCTCTTATGATAGTCTTTATTTCTGTGGGGTCAGTGGTGATATTTCCTTTCTCATTTCTTATTTTGTGTATTTGCATCTTCTCTCTTTTTTTCTTTGTTAGTCTCACTAAAGGTTTGTCAATTTTGTTGATCTTCTCAAAAAACCAGCTCTTGGTCTCGTTTATCTTTTCAAGTGCTTTCTTATTTTCTATTTCATTTAGTTCTGCTCTTATCTTTGTTATTTCCTTCCTTTTTCTTCCTGTTGGGTTACTTTGTTGTTGTTTTTCTAATTCCTTCAAATGTGCAGTTAGCTCTTCAATTTTTGCTCTTTCTTCTTTTTTGATATATGAATTTATGGCTATAAATTTTCCTCTCAGTACTGCTTTTGCTGCATCCCATAAATTTTGGTATGTTGTGTTATCATTATCATTTGATTCAAGGTAGTCATTGATTTCTTTTGAGATTTCCTCTTTGACCCACTGTTTTTCTAAGAGTGTGCTGTTTAATTTCCAAATCGTGGTGTGAAATCTGGGTTTCTGTCCCTTGCAAATTTCCAGCTTGACTCCACTGTGGTCAGAGATATTGTTTTGTATGATTTCGATATTTCTGAATTCATTCAGCCTTTCTTTGTGGCCTAGCATATGATCTATCTTGGAGAATGATCCATGTGTGCTTGAGAAAAATGTATATCCTGCTGTATTTGGGTGTAGCGATCTATATATGTCTATTAGATCCAGCTCCTCTAATACACTGTTCAGCTGTTTTGTTTCTTTGGTGATTCTCTTTTGAGATGTTCTGTCCAGAGTTGATAGTGGTGTATTAAAACCCCCACTGTAATTGTAGATGTATCTATTGTTTCACTTAGTTTTTCCAGCGTTTGCCTCACGTATTTAGAGGCACCCTTGTTAGGGGCATAAATATTTATGATTGTTCGATCTTCTTGACAGATTTTCCCTTTCACTAAAATGTAGTATCCTTCTTTGTCTCTCACAATTGTTTCACATTTAAAGTCTATTTTGTCTGATATTAATATAGCTACTCCTGCCTTTTTTTGGTTATTGTTAGCTTGTATGATTTTTTTCCAGCCATTCACTTTCAATCTCCATGCGTCTCTGGGTCTAAGATGTGTCTCTTGTAGACAGCATACGGATGGGTCATATTTTCTTATCCAATGTCCCAGTCTGAATCTTTTGATAGGTGAGTTTAATCCATTGACATTCAGTGTTATTACTTTCAAGGAATTATTTGTGTTAGCCATATTTTGATTGGATTTGTGTTTGTCATATTTTGTTTGTATTTTTTTTTGTCTTTTTTGTTGTTGTTGTTGCTCTTATACTCTCCTCCAACTCTATGCAGGGAAATATTTACACAGTCTTTGGGTCACACATACAGAAGTAACATATTAAATTAAAATTAAATTAAATATTGGCGTGGATTGATATTTAGGGCAGTAATTAAAGGACCAGATCTTCATAATGTCATACATTACCCTTTATTTCTTAAAAATGTGAGAGAAATAATACATATGAGAAGAAAATAATGAGACATATAGCTATACCCAGCAGCAAGACTTCAATTTCTGAAAATGGACCATTCAATGTGTAATTTTAAAATAATGACAAACTGAGTCAACAGTTATAAGACAGTTTCTGTCAATGAATAGAAAATTCCTTCACCATGCAAATAAGTAGGCTGTCACAATTATATTTCACTAGTTCTCATTTTTTTGAATGTATTGATTTATTTTTCTCACCTTCCATGAATTACAATATTAGTTTTATTCCATCACTGGCTTAGATTACTGTTTCTCTAGACACCATTTTTAGTTTTAAGTACTTAAATTGCTTGAATTGATAACATCCCTACTTTACAGGACTGTTCTTGCAAACTCCACATGCTGTTTGGCTTACAACCAAAATTTATCACCTCAAATTTTGGAAGTTAGAAGACCAAAATCAAGGTCTTGAATGACCGTGTTTTCTCTCTGACATCTATAGAGTTAACGTTTTGAACATCTACAAACCTTGGAATCCTTGACTTGTATCTCTGCTTTTATCACATGGTGATGTCTCCCTCCTCATGTATTCTCTTTAGTTTTCCACTGAATTCTACCTTCTATTGACTTTGACTGGCTTTTTCTTCTTACAAAGATCCAGTGATATGGATTAAATCTTACCATGACTAATTTGCTTATTCTAAATGCGATCTTCAAAGATCCTATTGATAAATGAGTTCATACCTTTAATAATGACAATACCTTCAAAAATCTTATTTCCAAATGGCTTCACTACTCCAGGAAAACAGATGAAGACTTGAATGTGTCTTCATATGAGGCATGATTCAAGCCCAACTGTCTGCCTCTGGTTTCCAAAATGACATATTCCCCAAAGCAAAGCATATTCACCTTGCCCGAATATACCAAGAAAGCTACAGAGAAAGCTAAGCAGGATGCTCCAAGGAGGGCTATGGGACCACCAGGTTGGAGGGCCTGGAATGACAAATTGAGGTGATACATTGTGACCAGAATGACAAGAGAGAGACACCCCTGCCCACAATGTGGGAAGAGGGAGCCTGGGAAAAGCACAGCAGAGCAAGAGTCAGAGCCAGAGTGAGTTTGACCAAAGAGGAGATTAGGAAGGCAGCTGCTGTGCACAGAGCCTCAACTGAGGCTCAGCTGGGGGAGGTACTGCTTCCCAGCCCTGTTGTGTTGATCAGCAGGATTCATGTTAAATGGGAGATAGATCAATAGATGTAGAAAGAGAGTGGTGAAGACAGAAAAGCATTTAGTGTAAGTCTTAAAGGGGGTGTCCTGACATTTAGCCATATTATTTTGTTTAGCAGCAAATCACTAGGCCAGGTCTCAGTACAAGGGAGATATATGAGGCTGCTTGTACCTAGAAGCAGAGATGGCAGGGACCCAAGGCACAGGCAGCCCACCACAGAGGTTGAGAGGGGGCCCTTCATCTGAGTCTATTTACAATGGGGAGACTCTGAAAGGATTCTGGCACAGCAACAATGGTTGAATTTCATCTCATTTCAACCTCATCATGGTACAGACTGAAACAGGAATCCAGGAGGGAAAGTGAGTTTCCTAAGCTAACACAGCCTTACTCAGCTCTGTTTTGAATTTTATTGGATGTTTCACCCATCCCTAACTGTTTATTCCATGCCTGTCTGTGTATTATCTACATGGGAAACAAAACTATGGGGTTTTCAGTTTTCTCCCTACTTAGGCCTGATGATGTCCCCAGGAAGCAGATGCTAGAATGAGTCCCACTGTGTCAGTGAGGAGACTGGGGAGGCCTCAGTGACTAGTCTGGGATCACAAAACTGAAAACAATGAGTAGCTGGATCTGAACCAGGCTGGGTCTCCTCATTGCTGAGGCCTGAGCCACACACAGGCCTTCCCAGGTAGCTGTGGGGAGGAATGTGTTGGCAGAACTGTGTCCAGTTAACAAGGTTATCTAGGTGAGGAGGATAGACAGACAGATGTGCAGAGGGACTTTTGTGGAGTTCTTACAGTTGAGGGGCCCAGGTAAGGGGACCTAAGATGTGACCTCACTTCCTTGGTGAGAGGCCCCAACAGAACTTGGAACACTGGTAACCAGGCACCCAGATTCCAAAGGCAGCCCCTTCCCAGCTCACTTGGCAGGAGACACCCAAGAGGGAACCATGTTCTCCTGCTGTGTTCCTAGTTCATAAGGCTCCAGCATCAACCAAACCAGGAATGAGTCTCTTTTCCATTGTTTTCAACATTGGCTCAGGCCTCAGCCACAAAGCCCTTGGCCATCACCCAGGAGGCACCCAAAGGTAATGTGGGGTGGCCCAGGGACAGCCAGTTCAGCACATGCCCCTACTCTGCTCCTACCTGGGCAGCTCCATGTCCACCCACCTCCCAGTGGGTGGAAGACATGAGCAGTGGGACCACCCTGGGAAGGAGCAGGTTTCAGGGACAGGTCCCCAGGAGGTCCTTCCCTGTCACCTGCCAGGTCATGGCTGGAAGGGTGGGAAGGCTCATCTCAGGGGTGGCACCCATGTGTACCAGTGTTAATTCTGAGCCCTCAGCTGTCATCTCCTCTCCAATGGGGCTGGAGAGGAAGGCAGCACCCATCTGGGCCTGATCGGGGTCCCAACCCAAATAAGAAGCAGCTTCCCCAGTGGAGTAGGGCAGGTCACTTGCTGATGCCTCTTGGCCTGGCTGCCAGGCACTGTGTTCACAGAGCGCCACACAGGTGGTCAGCAAGGAGCTGGAGGAGGGACTCCTCTACATGGCCTCTCTGCAGAAGGTGCAGGTCCATCACGGCCCTGGCCAGAGGCAGCGCTGGTTCCAGGTAGGAGCAGGTGCTGATTGGGGTCCTGCAATGCGGGGTGGGGGGAGCACCCCAGGGCCTGAATCCCACCCTGGCCACTCCCTTGCTCTCTCCCAGGGCTTTAACTCCTGAGTGACCCACTTCCTGAGGAACCTGGGTCCCCACCAATCACCCACCACACTGCCATTCCATTGATCAGGAGGCAGGTCAATTCCAGTGGTTAAAGGAGTAGCAGAGAGGAGTCATTTCTGTGGGTTTGCCTTCAGGTAGGCTGAGGAATGGGCTCACTTCACATACATGTGCTTTTTGCTGCTGTATTTCTGTTTTCACTCCCCAGCCCCATGTCCCTGGGCAGCAATCTTTGTGACTGTCTTTCCACACCTGGTCCAAGCCATACAGCTCCCCTCACTTAGGAGGATTCTTGCCATCTCCTATAACCTTTGCCTTCACTTTCCCAGGTCAGGAGCTGAGGCTTGACTCGGCTGCCCAATATTCCAGAAGGGAGGCAGCTTAGAGCAGCGATTTGGCCTTTGGTGCTGCTGGACCTTGAATGGTCCTTCCCTGTGGCCCCATCAGCACTGCTGCCCTGAACACCTCCCATATACCCAAATCAATGATCCCTCCTACCCCTAGTAGAGGCTCCCAGGAAAGGGATGGCTGAACAGAGAACACACAGATATCACTTTCAAGAGTGAGGGTCAGATACCTAAGGCTGGAGCAGTTCAGTTATCACCAGCTGGCTGTTTGGTGGGAGAATTCCTGCACCCTGCCTGGAACTGCCTCTTTTCATTTTCCTTCACTTTCCTGATCTGGGGTCAGAATGGCAAATGGCATAGCCTTGTGATTCTGGCCCCATGAACAGTACAGTCCTCAAAGTTGTTTACTGACCAGGTGGGTCTGCTGTTCCCTGAGGAATGTGCTTAGATCCTTGGGCCTGTAAGGATCTTTATCCCCCCAGGGACACTCCAGGTATTTGTCCTTTGCTGGACCTAGGATCTCATCTTTCAATTATTTCCTTACCTCAAATTCAATTTTAAGGCTGAGGGCCTTTCTCTGCTAGAGGCACACACATCCCCTTGGCCTCAAGTCGCTGAGGGCTTGGGTGCAGCAGGTCAGCCCACAGCCCTAGCCTCACCTGGAGGTCTACAGTTCTGCCTCTGACCACTTGTGCCTCCTCTGTCCCACCGTAGAGGAAGAACAACTCAACCCTCATGAGGGAGGAGAGCTGCACAGTGTGGATGGTCAAGGCAGGCAATTGGAAGAATCTGGTGGAGCGCCTGGTGCCCGACTTCCTGAGGACAACCTCACTGCCACTAAGCAGGTCCTAGACTGGTTGCTCCACAGGTGAGAGCCAGCCCCACCCCTGGCCACTTGACTGCTCTGCCCTCAACTTTATTGTGTCTCAGAAATGTCATTTCCCGTACTGGCCTCAGTTTCCTCCTTGGGAAGGGGAGCATTTAAAGGAAAAATCTTCAAGGTTGATTGTAAGGTCTAACTGGGAGAATCCATGGAAAGTGCTTTCCCAAGCCTGACTCAGTGGACAGGGTGGCTGGAGGGGCAGAGTTGTTCCTAGGCAGGACTTTCCTCTTCCCAGTGAAGAAGCTCACAGCCTCTCCTCATTGACCTCAGTTTTCTCATTTCTAAAGGAGGTTTGAGATCCTTTTCAGGGCCTCCAACCTTGGTGTGGTCAGAGCAGGGATCATTGTAGGCCACCAGAAGGGTCCACACTTACCCAGAGTCTGAGAAGGTGCTGTTTAGGACTCATTCTTTCACCAAGTATACATCAAGTGTCTACTTGGTGCAGAAACTTTCTGAAGCATGTAGCTTCATGCAGTGAACAAAGCAGACTAATTCCCTGCTCTTCTGGGTTCCATTTGAGTGGGGGCTGCAGGCAGTAATGAGTCATCTTAAGCAGGGGTTATACTTAGTAAGTTACCTGTGACATGCTCATGGTCTCTGCTAGATATGGATGTCAACACCGTGGCAGTGGCAGGCATGACATTTGTCTTGAAATGGAAAAGTGAGTGCACTTTGGGAGAGGGGGGCTCTCCTCACCTGAGACCAGTGTGGGGAGTTGGATGGTGGGTGGCAGGAGAACACTGGGCCCTGCTCATCCTATGACCCCTCTTGGTGGGTCAGCTCCTCAGGCAAAAATTACTAGGTGGGGGCCAGAAAGGCCTGGGGCAGAAGGACAGACCTTGTCCCCTCCTCACTCATATATTGATGAAGTTCCTACTATGTGTCAGTGCCAGACTATGAACAGACCAGTCAAAACCCATCCATGTCCTTATGGACTTTGTGCTTCAGTGAGAGGGTCTCTGGGGGGCAGTGTGGAAAAAGGGCCATTTTCTGACTCTGCTGCCCACCTACCTGCCCTCAGCACTCTCTCCTCCCTCCTGAGCACCTGGCTGGACCAGTACCCTGAAGATTTCCTAGAACCAGCAGTCTCTCCCTGCATCAAGCTGCTGGTGATTTGTGCCCAGGTGCATTTACCTGGCTTTGCCCTGGAGCACCATGCCATGATTCTGCTTTCACAAATGAGCCTTCCAGAGCCCTTTGAGGCAGACCCAAAGAGTGAGAAGGCTAGGGGTGGTAGGATGTGAGCTTGTGGGTGGTGACTGGGACTGGACCACATAGGCAACACCTACTAGAGATTGCCCTTGGGTCCAGAGCAGAAAAGAGCCTCAGACTAGTCACCTGGGAGACTGCAGTCTGGGCACACTTTTTTGAGCCAGATATTCCCCTGAAGGTTGTGGGATCTTCTCTGTGTTTGAAAGACACTTGGAGCCATTCATCATGGGAACCTTCCTCTTCTCTAGCTCCTTTGTCAGTTCCAGAGCTGCAATGCCTCCAGTGCAAACTGTAGCACCAGTTATTTAGGCATTTCTTGATTTCCTTTAACACTGAGTTGCAGCTTTCTGAATGCAAGTGCTTTACAACATTGGTTTAAGTTTATTCCTGAGTATTTGAGTTTTCTGGCATGTTTTATTTTCTTCACTATTTTTACACTTTTAGTTACTTTTACTAATATAATCTTGATTTCTAGACTCTCTGCTAGGCCCATCTCTCCAGTCTTTTCTTTTCAGGCTCTAGCCCATCCTTTAGAATTTCCTGAAAATCTCATCTCTTGGTTAGACATTCTCTCAGTTTCTGGATATCTGTGAATATTCTAAACTCTCATTTTTTTTAGAAATTTTTTTCTTGTCTTTTTTCAGATACATCAATCACACAAAGTGTTACATTAAAAAATATAAGATGTTTCCATATACCCCACTCCTTGTCCACTCTCCTCCCACATCAACAACCTCTTTCATCAGTGTGGCACATTCATTGCATTTGGTGACTACATTTTGGAGCACTGCTGCACTGCATGGATTATAGTTTACATTGTAGTTTACACTCTCTCCTAGTCCATTCAGTGGGTTATGGTAGGCTATATAAGGTCCTGCCTCTCTCCCTTAGATATCATTCAGGACAAATCCAAGTCCTGAAAATGCCCCCATGTCATACCTCTATTTTCTTCTCTATACCAACAGAAAGACAATTTAGTGGAAATGGACAAATTCCTAGAAACACATAAGCAGCCTACATTGATGAAAGAAGTTGATCTCAATAAACCAATCACAAATAAAGAGAATCAGTTATTTAAAACCTCCCAGCTAAGAAGAGCCCTGGGCCAGATGACTTCACAGGTGAATTCTGCCAAACATTCCAGAAAGAACTAACACCAATCTTGCTTAAACTCTTTAAAAAAATTGAAATTGAAATAGAAGGAACATTGCCTAACTCATTCAATAATGGCAACATTACCATAATACAAAAGCCAAACAAAGACACCACAAGATAGGAAAATTACAGGCCAATCTTTTTAAATCCTCAACATAATACTTGCTGATCATATTCAACAACACATCAAATGAATTATACACCACGACCAAGTGGGATTCATCCCTGGTATGCAAGGATGATTCAACATAAAATCAATCAACGTAATTAATATATCACATGACCAGAACAAAGGGAAAAATCACATGATCATATTTATAGATACAGAAAAAGCATTTGACAAACTAAAGCACCCGTTCCTGGTAAAAACACTGCAAAAGATAGGAATAGAAGGACACTTTCTGAACATGATAAAGGGTATATATGAAAAACCCACAGCTAACATAATTTACAATGGTGAAGTCTTAAGTTTGCCCTTATTTTTGAAAGACAATCTTGCTGGATATAAGATTCTTGGCTGGAAGTTTTTCTTTTGTAGTATCTTAGATATATCACACCATTGTCTTGTATTCATGGTTTCTGGTAAGAGATCAGCACTTAATCTTTTTGGATATCCCTTATATGTTATGCATTGCTTTTCTCTTGCTAGTCTCAGAATTCTCTTTACGTCTTTGGCATTTTACATTCTTTTTAGTATGTGTCGTGAAGTTTGTCTATATGGACTTTTTCAGATGGGAGTATATTTTCCTTCTTGGACATGGATGTTTATGTCCTTCAATAGGATTGGGAAATTTTCTGTCATTATTTCTTCAGATATTCCTTCTGCCCCTTTTTCTGTCTCTTCTCCTTCTAGGACACCAATGACACACATGTTTGCATTTCTTTTGCTGTCATTTAGTTTCCCTGAAACCTTGTTCAATTTTTCTATTCTTTTCTTCATCTGTTCTTTTGTATGTTGACTTTCAGAGGCCATTTCTTCAAGCTCACAAATCCTTTCTTCTGCTTCCTCAAATCTGCTATTATATGATTCCAAAGTTTTTAAAATTTCATTTATTGTGCCTTTCATTCACATAAATCTGCTATTATTATATGTATGCTTTCAAATTCTTCTTTGTGCTCATGCAATGTCTTCTTAATATCCTTAATCTCTTTAGCCATCTCATTGAATTTATTAAGGAGATTTGTTTGCATCTGCAATTAGTTGTCTCAGCTCCTTTATGTCATCTGGAGGCTTATCTTGTTCCTTTAACTGGGCTGTTTCTTCTTGTTTCTTGGTGTGCATTGTGATTTTATGTTGGTATCTTGGCATCTGGCTTATTAGAGTATTTATTTTGGGTGAAGTTTTCTCTTTAGTTTAGGACTTCCTGCTATTTCTCCCTTCCTGGTTGTGCAGTAGGTGCTATACGCTGTGGAGGCTCAAACTGCCTGCATTGCCTAAGGGACCAATGAAGGTTTTCCCAACTTTCTTCTTGCCAAGGGCAGGGACAGAACCACAGCCGTGTTGAATAATCCCAAGTATGCAGCCCTAGACTCTAGTTGCCCAGAGAGACTGATGAAGCTTCACGACCCTGCCTGGGGTGAGGATGAAGCTGCAGGTGTGGGCAGCAATCTATGCAGTGCAGGTTCAAGATGACTGCTGTTGACCTGATAGACTTCTGATTATTCAGTCTGTGCCAGCCAAATGTACCTGAAGTTACCTGGATAGGACAGTGCAGGGCCTGCTAGTCTCTTCCCTACCAGAGGTGGGGCTGAAGCCTAGTCTAGGACTGCAGGCTCATCTGGGTGAAAGAAACTGGTTCCTACCATCACCATGACTTTTGGTCAGCCCAGCTTCCCCTCAGGCTGGGGTTGGGGTCAAAATGGTGGCCATTGGACTCTTTCCAGTTTAGACGGGTTCATACTTTACCTGTTCTTAGGGTTAGACTTTAGCAAGCTGAATTTACTAATCAGTAGCTGAAATCATGACCAACCATCTCCTTCTCCCCTGTTTTTTGGAAATAGAGCTTCCAATTCCAGCCACAGAATAGCTCCTGGGGTGGCTAATGCTGCCAAAGTAGAATAAACCTTCATGGCTTGGCTGGTAATTTCCTGGAGAGGCTGATGCAGGTCCCTGCAGCTTCTTCCCTGCTGGAGGTGACACTGGTGCCTAGGCTAGAACTGCAATCTGACCTGGATTGAAAGAAGGTGGTCCCCACCAGCTCTGTGATTGTCAGTCCACCCTGCTTCCCCTCATACCAAGTGTGGAGTGAAGATGGCAGCTACCAGCCTCCTTTTGACATGGACAGTCTCAAACTTTAGTTGTTCTTAGGATTATACTTCAGCCCACTGAATTTACTCATCAGCAGCTGAAGTTGGTGCCCAACTATCTCTTCCTCCCATTTTTTGGAAGTGGAGCTTTCAATTCCAGCCATAGAACAGCTTGTGATGTGGCTTGTACCTTCAGTAGAGGATGGGCATGGGCCTCCGTGGTGTGGAGTGATCTACTTACAAGTTTTCTCTGCAGATGGGCAGTCTCCTCCTTCCATTCCTTCAAGGATGTGGCAGGATGCTCTTCTGGCCTCCTTGAGCCCCCAGATGGATGCTTCACCTAGCTCCAGATAACTCCAGGTGTTTATTAACTGCCCTGTAGCAGGAGCTGACTCTGGGAGCTCCTTACTCCACCACCATCCTCCTCATTCTGGAGCCCAGATTTTGAACTTGCTAAATAAAGTTTATAAATTACTAGTTTTTAGTATGCTCTATGAGTAAAAGGAAAATATGAGAATTATGTCTCACCAAATAGAGAATATTAATAAAGAGATAGAAAGTAGTAAATCAACAGAAATAAAAACTTTGCATTTGAAAAGTCCAATCAGTGATATGAGAACTTATCTGGAGGTCGTCAACAACACTTGACTCCCTGTTGAAAGACCTGAATAACTCTCTGAGCGTCTTGGTGTGTGCACCTTTCCTATTTCAGTCCTTCCTCTCCCAGATCATGCCCTTGCCAAAAGATGTAGCAGTGAGACCTTCTAGTTTTCACATGAATTTTACTTGTCAGTAGTGATGTTGAATGAATGTTTATACCTTTGCTCATGCTTAACTCACTGCAGCTCCTATGACTTATGGTATACAGATGAAGGGACATGGTGAATTATTAGTTCTTTCAGAGACCTCCACTTCCTTCTGAGATACAAAAACTTTACCCAGCCTGAACAAAAATCCCCCAAAGGAGAGACACAGCTCTGTTCTTAGCTCTCAGCTCTGTTCCACATCCTTTCTTCTGAGTCCCTCAAGACTTACAGGAAAATGATGTCTCTCCATTAAGGGGAAGAATTAATCCCTCTTTTCTGTGACCCTAGTATCCCTCATAGGATCCCACAAATCCTACATATCTAAGTCAGCCAAATGTGTTCATGTTACATAAATTAATCTACCCAATCTCACAAGAGAAATAGGTGATTGGTTTACCAGTCAAGCCCCTTATTGATGTCATGTAAATTTGAGAATTGGTTTTTCCATTTCTGTAAGAAAAAAATAAGGCTGCCAGGATTTTTATAACTATTATATTGAATCTGTAGTTCCCTGTGTGTAGTATTGATATTAGAGCAATAATGAGTCCCATCATCCATTAACAATGGTTGTCTTGCCATATGTATATGTCTTCTTAAACTCTTTCATGTATGGATGCCAGTTATTCAAGTCTTCACCCTTTCATTAAATTCATTCTTAGATATTTTCTTTGTTAGAGGCTAAATGAATGGATTTTCTTTAAAAAATCCATTTCACATTATTTTCTGCTATATAAACAAAACAGACTTTTGAGTACATGTCTTGTAGAATGCAAGTTTGCGTAATGTCCATTTCTTCCAGTTGTATTGTGGATTCCTTGGGACTGTTTGTTGAAAGCATTCTTTCATCTGTGTATAAAGATAGTTTACTTCTTCCATTCCAATTTTGATGACTTTATTTCTTTATGTTGCCTAATTCCCTGGCTAGAATTTCCAATACAGTGTTCAATAGCAATGATGAAAATGAACTAATATATCTTGTTCTTGACCTCATGGGAAAGACATTCACTATTTTATTATTGCTTATTTTAGCAGTGGGTTATTTAGATGCAGCTCAGAACAGAGTGTAATGAGTTCCACAAATGACCATCCACTCAGAGAGAAGCAGAAAATCCCCAGGATATAGGATGCTTGGGAGTGCATTTCTGAGGTCCTGGAATGTGAGCTAATTGTAGAAGACCTATATTTGTATGGTTTTGAATTACATGTTTCTTACTAATGTACTTGTGTTCAAGTTTTAATAATAAGATCATGACAGAATATACATAAATGTTTGTGTTCTTAAATTTTAAAAATTCAGTAAAACCCATTAAATGATTTTTTCTTTCTAGAGGTTATTTATAAAATAGTGGGTTTTTTTAGCCATAGCAAGAACAAGTATTAACCAGAATCCTTGAGAACCACGGGAAATATAAAGATTACTTTGGGGGATGTCAGTGTATGTGCCTGATGATAGATATAAAGCCATATAGTGGTAATATTGTAGTCCAGATATAAATGACACTGAACCTATGTGATTGTGAATCTGAAGCAATAGATATTTTTTAAAATTTGTTGAATATAGACTGCCATTGCTAATACCAAGTATGTATGAAAATAGATTGATATAAAATTAAAAACTGTAGTCAAATGACTCAGTATAAAAACAAAGAAATTTCATTATAAAATATATATAAGAAACTAAAATCTAATGATCGTAGGAATACAATAGATATAAATATGCAATAATAAGATAATTCAGAAATGAAATCCAATGTAACTTATTGAAATAACCTATAGATAATTGATTTTGAAAATATATAGACATTCATAGAGAATGACAAGATTTTGCCAATGTAATAATGTTTCTCCTCAATAGAGTACATGTAAAAGGAATATTTGGTAGTCAGATAGAGAAAGAAAATGAACAACAAAAGGTGTAACAGAGGTAATGAGAGTGAGGACCCATTTTTTAAGAGTGGTAGAAGAAGAGAATCCAGAAATATCAGGAAGAAAGTTGCATAATTTTAAAAATTTCATTAAAAGTCTAGGAAAAGAAACAGATCTCTGCTTTTGCTGAAGCTATTTTGAATCTCAATTTTGTCTATAATGTTTTAAAATTGTATGCATACCAACAGAAAAATTTCATGTTACTTTCAAGTACCAAAGTAATATAGGGAGAAAAGGAGCAAGTGCAGAGTATCCCACAACAAATGGATGAAAGTTCTTCATCATGACTGACATCATATACTGACATATAGTTTCTGAAAAGAATATATAAGGCATTAAGAAAATGGCCAGGGGAGCCCTGTCACAGTCCCTAAAGGAATAGCAACAATCCCCCAAGTGCAATGGCAAAGACCAAAAAAAGACTATGACTATGCTTGTGAGCCTGTGCACCTGAAATAAGAACAAGGCCTAGAGCTGCAGAGTGCCTAAGAGTTACCTCCTGAGAGCCTCTGTGTTGCTCAAATATGGCCAGTCTCAAAGCCAAACTCAGCATGTAAACGTGTTGCCTTCCCCCCAGCATGGGACATAACTTCTGGGGATGAGCCTCCCTGGTGCTGAGGGATTACTACCAAGTACCAGCTGATGATGTAACTAGAAAATGACCTTGAATAAAAGGGTCAACTCAGACCAGCAGAATGTCTCACTCTACATATAATACCAGGAGTTAAAAATACATTTTGACCTGAAGAAAAGGGGGAAATGTAAAGGACAAATGAGTTTATATGGCTATGAGTCTCCAAAAAGAGCTGGGAGGTTATCAGAGGGATCACCCTTATGCATTCCTCAGCAAAGTCCCAGAGACAGATAAAGTAGATACAACCTCAGGTATTGGTTCTTCTGAGGGCTACAGAGACCCACATGTTCTATGGTCATGGCAGATGGAGCTCAGTGCCATTCCAGTTGCCCCTACTTTGGAATTTGTGTTTCTGTGTGATGGAGCTGGACTCAGATGTGATCTTGGTCCACAAGTGTCTCCTGTTACTTTTACCAGAACTGTAGTTGTTGCTGGGGTTTAATGTATACCCAGGGGACCTGAATCTCTGGACTGCCCATGTGATAGCTAGGCCCTGAGCCTCAACAGACTTGCAGCTCCTACACTCTGGTTTATTGGACTTACCCCACTCAGCTAACATGGAGTTGAAGAAGGTCAACCACCACACCAGGGAGCCAAGAGTGCCTACAACTGAAAGTAGGATTGCATCCAGCATCCATGTGGAATCTAAGGCCTCTCTTGATACAGATGTGGAGTGGACACAACCATTCTAAGGTCCACAGGATGGAGGAATAGAATATAGATTGGAGTGGACTTACTGATATTCTATTCATGAACTATTGTGATTAGTAATTGAAGAAAATGTGGCATTGGTATGGAGAAAGTGGCCATAATGGCTGCTGGGGGTAGGGAGTGGGAGGAAGAGTTGTGATGTGGGGGCATTTTCGGGACTTGGAGTTGTCCTGGGTGGTGCTGCAGGGACAGTTACTGGACATTGTATGTCCTCCCATGGCCCACTGGGTGGACTTTGGGAGAGTGTAGGTTATGATGTGGACCATTGACCATGGTTGCAGTGGTGCTCAGAGATGTATTCACCAAATGCAATGAATGTCTCATGATGATGGAGGAGATTGTTGTTATGGTGGGAGGATATATCATAATGGATCAAAGACCTAAATATAAAAGCCAGAACCATAAAGCTTCTAGAAGAAATTGTAGGAGAACATCTCAAGTCCTGGTGGATTCATAAGAGAGATGAGAGGATGGCTGATGGATTACTGCTGCTTAATGTATGTAGAAGTTTTAATTAATCCTACTGCAAAAGCGTGGAATTGTATAGAATTGATGGTAACACATTATAGTGAGTAAGAGCTGATTTATAAATGATAATGTGCCTGGAAAGGGTAGTATAGGGATGTAAATGCCAATTAAAGAAAGCTAGAAAATAATCTAGGGACTGAAAAACACAGTAAACCAAGAGGTAGGTGAGAATTGTGGTTGCTGGGACAGATGCAAGAGTGTCCTTTGTGAGCTAGAGAAGATATATGCCTTATTACTTTTTTTAAGATTTATTTTTTTATTTATTTTTCTCCCCTCCCCACCCCCCCAGTTTTCTGCTCTCTGTGTCCATTCACTGTGTGTTCTTCTGTGACCACTTCTATCCTTATCAGCGGCACCGGGAATCTGTGCTTCTTTTTGTTGTGTCATCTTGTGTCAGCTCTCCCTGTGTGTGGCACCATTTCTGGGCAGGCTGCCCTTTCTTTTGCACTGGGCAGCTCTCCTTATGGGGCGTGCTCCTTGTGCTTGGGTCTCCCCTATGTGGAGGACACCCCTGCGTGGCACGGCACTCCTTGCATGCATCAGCACTGCACATGGGCCAGCTCCACATGGGTCACGGAGACCCGGGATTTGAACTGTGACCCTCCCATGTGGTAGACGGATGCCCTATCCATTGGACCAAGTCCACTTCCCAACTCTATGTTTTAATTATGCATGTCTTTAAAATGGCTAATGAAAAATATAGTGATAATAGCTGTGATGTGTCTAAAGATCATTACTATATTTAATTATTTCTGTCCCATATTATAGATAAATACTCATGGTATGTCTGAATATTTGATTCTGGCTTTATTACTGGTGATTAGTTTTAAAACATGGTACCTTATGATATGTATGTGCTATGTAGAATGAATTTTAAATATTGAAAATATAGTAGTAGAGAAATCACTGAGAAATTTAGCTAGTGCAAGGACTAAGAATGAAATATAACTTGAACTAGCTTGTAAAGGACACCTAAATAATTCAGAAGCAATAGTAAGTTCCCATAGCTGCCTGTACATTTGAGAGAACTTCAAGGTACAGGATACTGCCACTCCGAAAGAGATGATTTAGTGTTTTGGATTAAAGAATTCAAATAAAAAAAATTTTAGGCGAAATAGACTTTATTATCTTTTTAAAAAAGATACATAGATCACACAAAATGTTACATTAAAAAATATAAGGGGTTTTCATATATCGCATTCCCCACCCCCCCACTCCTCCTACATCAACAACTTCTTTCATTAGTGTAACATAGTCATTGCATTTGATGAATACGTTTTGAAGCACTGCTACACAGCATGGATTATAGTTTATGTTGCAGTTTACACTCTCTCCCAATCCAGTGAGTTATGGCGGATATATAATGTCATGCATCTGTCCCTGCAATATCATTCAGGACAACTCCAAGTCCCAAAAATGCCCCCATATCACACCTCTTTTTCCCTCTCCCTGCCTTCAGCATCAATGATATACTTTCTTCCATTGCTAGTCACAGCATTCACCTTTATACAAATATCTGTGCCAAGCAATAAAGAAGTTAGACTTGCAACACAGCTGCAATATTACAGACACACCATAAGTATATAGCATTGAGATCCACAGTAAAGTTGGTTCCCTAATTGAAAAGCAGATTATAAAAAAACATGGCACTCAACACAGAATGTCATTTGGCACCTTATTCTCTCTCTATTATCTGGCTGAAAAGTGCATGACAAGCTCATTAAGTTCTACACCTGATGTAGAAGAGTTATGGAGTGGATTGAGACATAGCAAAGCAATGGAATTGAATTTTGTGTGCATAATACTATATATTTCATATATTATATGATATATTTTCCCCACCCAAACATTAAAAAAGCCTTATGGAACAAGTTTTATTTCCCTGATTCTCAAATTTGAGCCAGGATTCTGATGGTTAACATAATTTACCATTTTATATTTTATAGTTGAATCTGAAGAATCCCTATCTTGATAATTTTCAGTGTTAAGGATCTAATTCTCTTATAACATCAGGTTGCAACCTGCAACTGGTAAACAGAAAAACTGTGCTCATTATGTTCAATGTCTTCTGTTGGGAATTTTTGAAAAGTAGTGAATGAATATCAAAAATCTATCATCAAATATAATACTAGTAAAATTCTGAAATGAATCCCTATTCCTCCAATGACAGAGATATATCTTTTTATTTTCAATAATTATTGAAGAATCCATCATGTTTCTTTTCAATATAATTCATTACTACCCAGATCTCTGATGCAACTATTTCTTTGGGAAAAAAGCACTGTCCAATTCTGTATTCAATAACAGACTTATTTGAATGTATATATTTTATATACATATTGTTATGTATATTTACAGACATTTTTCTGTATCTTTGCATGTGGGATTATGCCTTTATTTGTACTACCTCCTGACTTATATTTCAATTTATATTTATATGTGAAATTACTCTCCAAGTTATTATCATGAATATATAGATTATATAGATCCATTGATTTCTAATCCTTAAATATCTTGATAAAAATTCTAACAGTGTTCTATGTCCATTTGATTGTCTCTTTATAATTTTATATTTTATTTTATTTATGAAGTTCTATACTGATTTAACTAAGGTTTTTTTTGTCATTGTGTATGTGTTTTGTTGTTGTTGTTGTTTTTTATTAGTGTTCCCTTCATGAGTTAGGCTAGGTCAGTCAATAAACTTAGGGATTTCTAACCAGCATAAATCTACTCTTTTACATTTTTTACTTGTGTGTGTTGTTGTTGTTGTTGTTTTGCCCCATTACACAATGTTTACTGATTATTATTTTAAACCAAAACACAATATTAAGAAAATCCATTAAAATTTTTCTTCCTTAGTTATGTTTATACTATTTGGATTTCATCAGTACCTTAGGACCAAATTGTCTATTTTTTTTTTCTGTAGAAAATCTGCAGGGATTTTTATAGAGGTGTCAATTAATAAATTAACATAACAGACAATTTATAATATTGCATCTTCCATTCCATAAATATGGTCTAGTTCTCCAATTATTTACTTACTTCATAACTCTCCCTGAAACTTTAATCAATGGCCAAAGGACTTAAACAGCTTTCTCCTTGAGGGGTTACTGCTGAAATGATGGCTCATATGGGAGTTACTTATTCTATAGGGGAGAAGTTAAGGAAACAGCCTAGACTTTGAGTCCCCTTTCACTCCCCTACTTAGGCCCAACTGAGACTAGAGAGGTCCGGAGTGGCAGGTCAGAAGTAAGTGACTCTCAAGTTAATTAAGCAATTAACAGTCTAACTTGCCAAGTTGAGGGTCATTTCAGGATCCTCCTGGTTGATGGTTTGCAGTGCTAACCAGAGAGCCACTCCTGGATTTGGCACCTTCCATCCTTCCCTGGCACAAGGCCTTGGCAGGTCCAGGCAGTGAGGCAGCTTTGGACCAGGGGTCCAACCCTCCACACTTGAAGCAGGTTCCTGCCAAAGTGGAGCCTGGATTCTGGTGGCCCCAAGGTAGCAGGGTGCCTTCTACAGTGATAGCTAAAAGGAGAACCTGTCCTGGTGGGCCTGAACCCGTGGGCCCTGGGCCTGCCTCTCCTCATGCTTCTCAGCACTGTGGTCTCAGTTGTTGAAAACTGTAAATGCTGTTTCTAAAAGGAAGTTCATGGAAGTTTGGGGACCCAGGACAAGGTTTTGCAGCTTCCTACAGGTATCTGAGACAGATTGGCCAATAAAGCAATTTCCAAGAGGATCTATTCTTCTCTAGAGTCAACACCTACCAGAGGGCATTTTTTTTCATTGACTCTACCAGCTTTCCCTAAAGTAAGTCTATATTTTTATTCTGCTCCTTAGCAATTTTCCTGAGCTTATTTTGGTTGACTGGTTTGGTAGTGCCCTTCATAATCCCTTTGAGTAGACACAGGGCCACATTGTCTCTGGCCCTCAGATCTGTCTGTCCCCTCCTTCTCTCTTACACAGGAGGTTTACCTGAATTCATCGTCCATACAGAGGCCACACTTGGCTGTCCTCTAATTTGTATTACATCCATGTTATGTGGCAGGGAATAGTAACCTCTTCCTTTTTAGACTATCAGTAGGGAGGTTGTCCCAGTTCCCGAGAAGGCACTCCAATGGGAAGTCTGCTGGATGCTGGAGAAGCCACCCATTATTCTAGGGGAAGATAAATGTATTGGTCAGTCTTAGTGGAGTCTCACTCCTAGACCTGACTGAATGGAAATTGCCCTGTGTCCTAAGGATTGGGAGTCCTACTCGCCACTCCAGTGTTCTGGAGATTGGGTGTCTCTTGTCTCTGGGTATTTCCAGAGCCTTACAGGTCTTAGAAGACATCTGGGTCCTACCAAACTGGACTTCCTCCCTAGGAATAGTACTGGCTAAGGATATTACTTTTGACCTACTTGTGTAGTGGTCTTAGTAAATGGCTGTGAAACAGATCTCATTTTATGGCCACTGCCAGTGACCAAGTTTTGCATTTAAACCAGATGTTAACAAGCACATTAAAAAGCTATAAAATTACTGCTCTGTGGCTTGCAAGCAAACAGCCTTGGGGCCCACAGAGTAATGGGTTAACGGGAATCTCAGGGCCTTCAGGGGTCTGAGGAAGGAGCAACCTCTGGACACTACCAAGGCTGGGAGTCTGGGGTTTTCACTAATAAGACAAAAGAGGGCACAGACAGGCTTTAATTAAAATCCTAGACTCACCAGGTTTATCAGATGTTGGGAGAGTTACCTGTCTCTTTGTCTCCTGGATTGCTCACCAAGTATGGTAGCAGAACACTCTGGGTTCTGGGTTTCAAGGTTCTTGGCTTTATTACAAGAAAGAATTCAGAGATGTGCCAGTTTAACAAAGCCAGTAAAAAGAATTCCTTGAGAAATGAGAGAAAAGAGAAAGTACATACCACAGACAGGGTTTGGGGGTGTTACAAGGTAAGATATGCAACATGGAGACCTGGGGTAGATATTTTTAAGACCTTTCCTCCTTTCCTCTTCCCATATCAAGGAGGGATCTCAGCTCTTTGCTGTTCTAATTGTTTGCCTTTCTACCTTTACTTGTTAGTTTTTAGGGAAACAATAGGGAGGTCTTTCTATTTGGAGTTATCTGGAACTTCTTTTGGGCCAAGAATTTCAAATGGGCCCTCATGACCAAGGTCCTGGCAGGATTTTTGGCTGTAATGGTCATAGCTTTGTTCTCAAGCACCTGCCTTCCCTCAGGGTGTTCCTGGGTGGGATCTATGTTCTGACCAGTAGGGACACTGCTGTTATTGTTTTATTCTGACCAGCTGCCTTCCCCATTTCATATGCTAGTCTGCCTCACTACTCTATTCATTGGTCCATATTTTAATCTTTTGTGCAAGGCTCTTTTTTCAAACTTAAATTGATGTTTATGTGATTCACCAATATTGGGTTTACAGTAGTCTGCTTATTTTAAATTTTTAATAATGTTAAATTTTATAAGCATTTCCAACTTTATCAATTTTCCTTTAATGGGCATCTGTGCCCTATCCATATTTTGGTTACTTAGAAAAAAACTGTTGGAAGTTCTTGTACAAGTTCCTTTGGACATAAGTTTTCAGTCCTGTTTGTTTAATAATGAAGATAATTCACAGCTTCAAAAGATAAGTTTTGTTTAGCTTTATAAGAACCTGCTCATCATTTGCAAAATGGATATAATGGAACAGTACCAAGAAAAATCATGAAAAGTTAGTTTGAGCATAATCATCACTATATTTAGTTGTTAGATGTGTTCGTTTATCTATTTTACAGGTGCAAAATAGAATATACTTTTGGTTTCAATTACCATTTTCTTTCAGAATATATCAAGAAGGACTACACACTAAGCCATTAAAGAAGTTCCAGTGGATTATAAGGATTTCATGTAGCAAAGTGTGTTTTTAGACAACAATAGCATTAAATTAGATATTAACAACAACTGTTTAGCAAAATAAAAACAGTTGATCTGTGAATCAAAATAAATTACCACTATTTTTTTAAATTTGAAATTGAATGAGAGTGAAAGTGATGGAATAGAATTAAAAAGTACATAAAGCAAACTTTAAAATTGTAAATGTTTATACTATAAAGGAAGAATATATAAAAACAAATGACCTAATTTCCAATCCAGGAAACCAGGAAAGAAGAGCAAAGTTATACTAAAAGTAAGTAAAAGGGAAAACTAATAAAGAAAGAAGTAGAAATCAATGATATTCAAATAAAAGAAGCAAATGGAAAAAGTAAAAGCTTTTCTTTCAGTACATCAACCAAATTTATGAGCTCTACCTAGTTAATAAATAATAAGAGAATGAAAAAAGTACCAATATCAGGAAGTAAATAAGTGTTTTTACTAATCTACAGACAGCTAGTCAAACTTTGTTGTTTGACAGATGTTGTCTCCAAAACATATATATTGAGCAGGCAACCAAGAGCACAAAGTAAGAAGCTCTAGCCTACTGCTCTCCCATAGAAACTTATAAAACTATCAAAAACTGGCAGCATCTACTTCCACACTTTTGTATTCCTCGGGAATACAAACAGGGGATGCATTAACTGAGGGAGCACTGAGTAATGCAATTAGCACTTAAAAATGGTAGTAGAAGTTGGTGGTGACCTTCCTGGTCTCCCCTATCCCTCTGTGGCATGCTGTGAAACTTGCCTGTGCTCTCATTGTGGGCCCCTGACCATGTCCCAGAGGGAGGTATTCACCTATATATAGACTGAGGTGCATGTATTCTGGTGCCAGTCTATGGGCCATTCTGAAGTATTGAACTAGGACACTCATTTCTGTCAATCCCTCCAAATACTTGCCCCACAGGCAGAAGCAGCTTGCACAGAGCTAAAGCAGTGTAAACATCAATCAAATTGTAGTTCCACTGAGCAAAATATTCCCCCTAAAAACATCCATTGTGATGGGAGGAATCTATTCCACATAGGTAAGATGGAATGTCTAATTCTCAAAACAGGGGAATTCCTAAGGACACGAGCACATGTCCAAGACAAGATTCAGGCTCAAATGACTGAGAAGGCATCATGGTTTCTCCTCAGGCTGATCCTCTTGATAAGAAGGATAACTTTGAAGGAGACCACCAGCCACCCAGTCAACACAGTGAAAGGTATTTATTTGCATTGATTTGTTTGTTTTGTTTATCTTCTGCCATGGCAGGAAATCTGTATCATATTGCTAGCTGGATACAAACTTAAAGATAAGACAAATCAAAGACTAACTTCCAGAGGTAACTCTTTAAAATATTCAAATGTAGTGTGAAAAAAATGATTATGAGACAAAAAGCAAAACAGGAAATTACAGACCATCCAAAGGATAAAAATAAAATATCAGAGAAAGTCAATGAAAAAATACAAGACATTGTTCATACCAGTCAAGATTTATAAAAATCTTCTTTAAAATTCTAAAATAAAATTTAGAGAAAGAACTAAAGGGCACAAGGAAAATGATGAATAAACAAAATGAAAGACCTAATAAAGAGGCAGATTTTATAATAGGGAAAAAACACAATATTTGAAGGCAAAAGCAACTGCAATAATAAGTTCCCAGAGGCTTTCAAAAGCAGAGAGAGATGGCAGAGTAAAGCATCTGTGAGTCCCAAGACAAGACAATTAAAATGATTCAAACAGACTCAGAAAGAAAAAGCATGACAAAATATGAACAGAACTTAAGACAATTGTGGGATATTATCCTGCTCACCAGTATTCACCTTATAGGGTTCCCTGAATTATAAGAATGCTGGAAAGTGGGCAGAAAGAATATTAAAAGATAAAATGCCAGAAATCTTCCCAATTTTTACAAAAGTCCTGTATATACACATTCAGGACTCCAATGAATCCTAAGCATGATACTCAAAGAAAAGAAGGCCCAGGCACATTGTGTTAAATGCTTGAATGACAAGGACTTGGGAAGAATTCTGAAAAGTCCAAAAGAAATATAATGTTCTATGTACAAGGGATCTCCCATGAAATTAAGTAGTTATTTTACATCAGAATCCATAGATGAAAAGAAGGCAGTGGAAGAAAATATTTAAAGTGTTAAATGAAAACACTTGCCTACCAAATATTTTATATCTGGCTTGAATGTCTTTCAAAAATGGGGGGAGATTATAAAAAGTTACACGAGTTCATCATTATGACACTTGCCATACAAGCAATGCCAAAGGGAGTTCTTAAGATTGAAAGGAAAGGACACTGTACAGTGAACTGAAGTGGTATATATAAATAAATTTTTAAAAAATGTTATAAAGACTATTATGAACAATTGTTTGCCAACATATTTTGTAAACTAGATGAAATGGACAAATTTCTAGAAACACATAAACTACATAAACAAACTCTAAAGGAATAGATGCCCTCAGACAAATAACAGGTAAAGATTAACTCAAGGATCAAAAACCACCCCAAAAAAGTAAACCCAGGACCATAAGGTTTAACTGGTGAAATTAAGAAATGTTCCAAGAAGAATTAGCACCAAATATAATGCAAAAACTTCCAAAAAATAAAGAGGAGGGAAAAGTTCTTTACTTTTCTATGTAGCTATTATCACTCCAATAACAAAGGCAGAGAAAGATAGCAGAATAAGAGAAAATTAAAGGCCAATATCTTGTATTAAAAATGCTTAAAATATCTTTAATGAAATACTATCAAGCTGAATAGAATTGCTTATATGAATTATACACCATGACCAGGTAGGATTTATGCAACATATGTAAGTATCATTCAACTCAAGAAAATACCAACTCAATGTAACATACCATATTAACAAAACAAAGGACTTAAAAAAAAAAACCCTCATGATCATCAGAAAAACCAGGGAAATCAGCAGCAGCAGCAGAAAAACCAGGGAAAACTGGTATTGAAGGAAACTATTACAACATGATAAAATACCTATTTGGAAAATCCACAGCCAATATCATAGTCAATTTTTAAAGACTGAAAGCATTTCCCTTAATATCAGAAAAAGGGAAACAGATATGGCTCAAGCAATTAGGCTCTTGTCTACCATATAAGAGGTCCAGGGTTTGATACCCAGGGCCTCCTGGTGAAGGCAAGATAGCCCACGTGGCGAGCTGGCCCACATGGAAAGCTGACCCACACAGAGTGCTGCCCCATGTGGAGAGCTGACATTACAAGATGATGCAATAAAAAGAGACTCAGAGGGGAGACAATAAGAGACACAACAGACTAGGGAGCTGAGGTGGCACAGGTGAATGATCATCTCTCCCACTCCAGAAGGTCAAAGGATCAGTTCCCAGAGTAGCCTAATGAGAAGACAAGTAGACACAGAAGAACACATAGCAAATGTACACAGAGAGCAGACCATAGAGAGAGGGGGATAAATAAATAAATAATCAGGAAAAAAGCCAAGACTGCCCACTCTCTCCAATGTTATTTAACATTGTCTGGAAGTTCTAGCTGGAACAATTAATCAAGCAAAAGAAATTAAAAGCATCCTAATTTGAAAGGGAAATCATGTAATACATGCTGATAATATGATCCAAAATATAGAATATACTGAAAAATCCACACCAAAATACTAGCATTAATAGACTAATCCAGCAAACTGGAAAGAAACATGACTAAGTAGCTGGGGCCTGCCTTTCAGTCATATGAATATGTTCAAGTGTTTGAAAAGCATTGTCTTGGTGGGTGGAGACCCACACTATCACCAAAAGAATGTTGAATTCCTATTCTGGGGAGCCCTGCTACATTCTCTAATAGAAAGGCAAGAATCCCACAAGTACAAAGGCAGTGCCTAGTGAAGGAAGACAGATCATTACACCAGGCCCTTGATATTGATGGTTGTACTTATTTAAAAAAAAAAAAAAGGTAGGTAAGTACAATCTTTTCTTGTGAAATTGAAACTTAGACTAGTGTCATATGGTGCTTAAGAGTTACCACCTGAAAGTCTCTTTGTTGCTCAAATATGGCCTCACTCTAAGCCAAACTCAGCATGTAAACTCACTACCTTCCTCCAGCATGGAACATGACTTCAGGGAAAGAGCCTCCCAGGCAATGAGGAATTACCAAGAGACAACTAGCAATGCATGTGGAAAAAGACCTCGCTCCAGTAGTGGTACTCCTGAGGGCTGAGACGCACAGGTTCTATGGTCATGACAGATGCCTCTGGAGTTCAGTGCCTTGCCAGTGGGCACTAATTAGGAATTTGTGCTCCTGAGTGTGATTGAGTTGGGTTCAGATGTGACCTCTCTACACATGCCTTTTCTGTCTCTTTTACTGAACCTGTGGTTGGTTCTGGGGTTGATGTATACCCAGGGGACTTGCCTCTCCAGATTGGCCATGTACTAGCTGAGCCCTGAGCCTCAGTAGAGTTGCAAATCCTACTCTCCAGTCCTCTGGACTTACCCAGGTCAGTTAACAGGGAGGTGAGGATTGTCAACCACCACACCAGGGAACTGAGAGAGTCCCTGAAAGCAGGAGAATCCCATCCATCAGCCATGTGGGATCTAAATCCCTTCTTGATTTAGAGGTGGAGTGGACATTACCATCCCAGGGTCCTCAGGATGGAGGAATAAAATATGGATTAGAGTGGACTTACCCCACTCAGCTAACATCGAGTTGAAGAAGGTCAACCACCACACCATGGAGCCTGGAGTGTCTACAACTGAAAGCAGGAGGAGTGCATCCAGTATCCATGTGGAATCTAAGCCACCACTTGACATAGATGTGCAATGGACACAACCAATCCAATGTCCACAGAGAAAATGTGGAATGTGTGTGGGAAGGGTAGCCATGGTGGCTGCTGGGTTTGGGGAATGGGAGGAAGAGATGAGATGTGGAGGCGTTTTTGGGACGAGGAGATGTTCTGGGTGGTGCTTCATGGACAATTACGGGACATTGTGGATCCCCCCAGGGCCCACTGGATGGAACGTGGGAGAGTGTGGGCTATGATGTGGACCATTGACTAGGGGTGCAGTGATACTCAGAGATGTACTTACCAGGTGCAATGGATGTGTCACGATAATGGGAGAGAGTGTTGCTGTGGGGGGAGTGGGGGGTGGGGTTGAATGGGACCTCATATTTTTTAATGTAATTTTTAAAAATAAATAAATAATTTTTAAAAAGTGTGGACTTACTGGTCTTATACTATAGAATTATTGTGACTCTAGCAATGGAAGAAATTGTGTCATTGATGTGGAGACAGTGGCCATGGGAGTTGCTGAAGGCAGGGAGAGGAAAAAGAGGTGTGATATTGGGGCATTTTCAGGACTTGGAGTTGTCCTGAATAATATTGTAGGGACAGATGGAGGACAGGACATTATATATCCTGCCATAACCCACTGAATGGACTGGGAGAGTATAAAGTACAATGTAAACTCTAATCCATGCCATGTAGCAGTGCTCAAAAATATATTCATCAAATGCAGTGAATGTGCCACACTGATGAAAGAGGTTGGTGATGTGGGAAGAGTGGGGGTGGGGTGGGGAGTGGAGTATATGGGAACCTTTTATATTTTTTAATGTAACATTTTGTGTGATTTATGTATCTTTTAAAAAACATTAAAAAAAGGGGAAAGGGGGGAGAAATATTAAATACTGAGATTTTATGGCTAAGAGATTTCAAAGTGAGTCAGGAGGGATTTTCAGATGTTTTACTTATGCACATCTCAGCAGGATCTCATTGCCACAGTAAACAGTGCCTCAAACAGTGGGCTTCCTGAGAGCTCTAGAGATGTCCAGGCACTATAAGCAGGGGAGACAAGCTCTGGAATTTGGCACTCTATCAGTGAGCCTTACTCTAGAATTTATGCTTCACAGTGTAACACAATTCAACTCATTCATAGTTTACCTACACATGGCTCTTCTACCCCTTTTATTTGAACATATAATCAGCATTATACTTATTAGATATGTCCCTGTGTCTGAAATCTTTGGTCCATTCATGTGCCAGTTGAGACCTGAACCTGAGCAGAGTTCCAACATCTACTCTCCAGTTCTTTGGACTCACCCAGGACAACCAAGGAGATGATGATGGACAACACCCATCCCAAGTAATAGAGAGTGTCTGCAACTTCAAGCAAGACAGTTCTATCCATCTACTCTATGGGACCTAAGCTTCCTCTCAATCAGAAACAGAATGGGTATCACCATCCCTAAACCCTCTAGATTGGGGATTGAAAATTGGACTAAAGGGGGGGGTGGACTTGGCCCAGTGGTTAGGGCATCCATCTACCACATGGGAGGTCCATGGTTCAAATCCCGGGCCTCCTTGATGTGTGTGCAGGTGGCCCATGTGTAGTGCTGATGCACGCAAGGAGTGCTGTGCCATGCAGGGGTGTCCCCCACATAGGAGCTTACGCGCAAGGAGTGTGCCCCATAAGGAGAGCCGCTCAGCATGAAAAAAAGTGCAGCCTGCCCAGGAATGGCACCGCACACACAGAGAGCTGACTCAACAAGATGACCCAACAAAAAAGAAACACAGATCCCCGTGCCACTGACGACAACAGAAGCGGACAAAGAAGACGCAGCAAACAGACAGAGAACAGACAACCGGAGTCGGGGGGAGGGGAGAGAAATAAATAAATACATAAATCTTTTTTAAAAAATGGACTAAATAGATGTAATTATTTCATTATAGACTTAGTACTTTTCTAGTAATGGAAGACATTTTATCATTGATATAAACGCAGTGGCTACCAGAATTTCTGAGAGGAGGGAGAGGGATAAATAGGTGAAATATGGGGGAATTTTCAGGACATTGGAATTGTTCTTCATGACATTGTAATAATGGATACAGGCCATTATATATTTTGTCATAGCCTACAAAACTGTTAAAGAGTGTAAACTATAATGTAAATGGTTAGAAGCAATGCTTCAATATGTCTTCATCAATTGTAACAAATGTACAACACTAATGAAGGATGTTGTTATTGTGGGAAAGCAGGGGAGGGGGAGAGGGAGAGGTATATGGGAATCCCCTATATTCTTATGTATCATTTTTATAATCTAAAGCTTCTTTAAAAAATAAAAAATAAAAAAGTTTTGTTTAATACACGAACAACAAAGAATCTGAAGAAGAAATCAAGAAAACTAATTCCTTAGACAACAGCAACTAAGGGAATCAAATATATAAGATTATATCCAAGTAAATAAAGAAATTGTACATGGAAACTTAAAGAATGCTAAAAGAAAAAGAAGTAAACTTAAATAAATGGAAGAAATTCTTTGTTCATGGATTAGAAGGATAAATATTGTTATGATGTCAATTCCATCCCAATATATTTAGAGTCTATGCAACCACAAAGTTAACAGCCTTTTTGGCAGAAATGGAAATGTGAGTCATCAAATTTATATGGAATGCTAAGGAGACCTGAATAATTGAAATTTCTTGAAAAATAAGAAATTTGAAGTTCTCATATTTCCTGATTTTAAACCTTATTACAGTGGTACAGTAATTAAGACTGCATGATGCTGACACAATGACAGACCTAAAGAACGGTGAACTAGAATTTAAGATGCAAACACAAACCCTTATATCTATCATCAGTTGACCTTTGCAAAGTCCATTCAGTGAGGAAAGAATAATCTCCTCTACAAATGGTGCTTGTAGAACAGGATTCCATAAGCAAAAGAATAGAGCTGGACCCCTACCTCACACCATAGCCCACATTCAAATCCAAATAGATCAAAGTCTTAAATATAAGAAATAAAGCTACAAATCTGGAAGGAAATCTAGGGAGTCATTTTCAGGAGCTTGTGTTAGGCAATGGTTTACTAGAATTTACACCCAAAGCACAAGCAATAGGAGGGAAAATAGATTAAATGGGATGTAATCAAATTTTTTAAACTGTGCCTTAACATTCATTCTCATGAAAGTAAAAAGACAAAAGGGATGGGAGAAAATATTGGAAATGACATCCATTAGGTGTTTAATATATAGAATATATTAAGAAATGTTATAAATACAGCAATAAAAAGTAAAACAATCTCATTAAAATGGGCAAAAAAAGTTGTTTAATATGCCAAAAGGTTGCTGATGAAAAGTACCAGAAATGTGTTGGCTTGTAAAAGGGTATTTATTTAGGGTAAGAGCTTACAGTTCCAAGCCAATGAACAGTCCAAATAGAGGCATTGACAGTGATGCTTTCTCATCAAAGTCAGCTACAATTGATCCTTGCATTGCTGTCATTCAGTGAAGCAAGATGTCCATTGATCTCTTTGGAGGTCTCTCCCTTCCCCTCTGGGCTCACCATCTTCTCTTGAGCTGCTCCACGAGCCCAGACTCTTGGGAGATTCATGCTTAAGCAATCCTCTCTGTCAAATTACAGAACCAAATATGCTGGCTTGCTTTTCCTCTCTGTCTGAGGGAGTCTCTATGTTTCCATTTATATCAGACTGAGCAAGGGTACAGAAACTCAGCCTGAGTCATGCCTGACATAGTCCAATTAAAAGCCCTAAATTGTCCTTATCAAGTAATCTAATCCAAGCCTTCTCAAATGAATGTAATGCAATCAAAGAATAGCACAGCCAGAGGAATAGATTAGTTTGCAAATTTCTTTCTCTTTTTGGGATTCATAAAATAATTTCAAACTGCCACATATGTGAATAAACATTTCTCCAAAGAAATATATAAATGACCAATAAACACATGAATAGATGTTCAACGTCATGAGCCATTCAGGATTTGCAAATCCAAACCTGATTAGATAACATTTCATACCTATTAGAATGGCTAATATTAAATAATTAGAAAATAAGTTTTGGAAAGGATATGGAAAAACAGGAACAATGGGCGGAGAGTAAAACTTAGCAACTTCTGTGTGAAACAGTTTGGGATTTCCTCAAAGTACAGGTATACCTTGGAGGTATCATAGTTTTGGGTTTAGAACACTGCATAAAGTGAGTCTTACGAAGTTTTTGGTTTTCTAGTGTATAAAATGATGTGTACACTATACTGTAGTCTATTAAGGGGAAATAACCTTATGTCTAAAACAATTTGCATATGTTAATTTCTTAATTTAAAAACACTTCATTGCTGAAAATATGCTAAACACCACCTGAAACCTTTAGTGAGTCATATTCTTTTTGCAGATGGATGACCTTGCCTTGAAATTGATGGCTGCTGACTGATCACTGTGTTGGTTACTGAAGGTTGAGGTGACTGTGGCAATTTTTTAAAATGACAACAATGAAGTTTACCACACTGATTGTCTTTTCATTTCATGAAAGATTTCTCTGTAGCATGTAGTGCTGTTAGACAGCATTTCACCCCATGTAGAAGTTTCAAAATTTCAAGGAATCTTTTCAAACCCTGCTGCTGCATTATCAACTAAGTTTAAGCAATATCCTAAATCTTTTTTTGCTGTTGTTTCAATAATGTTCACAGCATCTTCACCAGGAGTAGATTCCATATCAATATACCATTTTCTTTGCTCATCCCTAAGAAACAATACCTCATCTATTCAATTTTATTATGAGATTGAAAGAGTTCAGTCAAATCTTTAGGCTCCATCTCTAGCCCTGGTTCTCTTACTATTTCCAACACACCTGCAGTTCCTTCCTCCACTGAAATCTTGAATGCTGCAAAGTCATTCATGAGGTTGGAATCAACTTCTTCCAAACTTCTGTTCATGTTGTATTTTGACTTCTTCCAATGAATCATTAATGTTCTTAATGGTATCTTGAATGTGAATCCTTTCCAGGTTTTCAATTTGCTCATGGATTGGAAGACTAAATAGCTTTAAGATGTCAATTCTACTCAAATTGATACACAGATTCAATGCAATCCTGATAAAAATTCCACCAACATTTTTTAAATTGAATACACAGGGAAGTGGCTATGGCTCAATCAGTTGGGCTCCCATCTACCATATGGGAGGCCCTGGGTTCATGTCCCAGGGCCTCTTTGTGAAAGGCAGGCTCACCCACCGCCCAGCCCACAGCACTGCTGAGAGGCAACTCAGCAAGGTGATGCAAAAAAAAAAAAGGGAGACAAGTGAAAAAAAAAAACCCACAAAAGAGAGCACAGCAAATGGACAGAGAGCAGACAGCAAGCAAGCAATGGAGAAGCAAACTATCATATACAATGGATGCCCAGAAAGATTTAGTATGGATTTCTCCTCAGAACTTGGAGGAGAGAAGACAGTGGTATGATATAATTAGGATATTAAAAGAGAAAAACTGCTAGCTGAGAATTCTTTATCAGGCAAAATTGGCCTTCAAATATGAAGGTGAGTTTAAAATACAAACAAGGGAAAACGGACTTGGCCCAGTGGTTAGGGCATTCGTCTACCACATGGGAGGTCCGCGGTTCAAACCCCGGGCCTCCTTGACTCGTGTGGAGCTGGCCCATGCGCAGTGCTGATGTGCACAAGCAGTGCCCTGCCACGCAGGGGTGTCCCCCATGTAGGGGAGCCCCACGTGCAAGGAGTGCGCCCCATAAGGAGAGCTGGCTAGCACGAAAGAAAGTGCAGCCTGCCCAGGAATGGCGCTGCCCACACTTCCCGTGCCACTGATGACAACAGAAGCGGACAAAGAAACAAGACGCAGCAAATAGACACAGAGAACAGACAACCAGGGGAGGGGGGGAATTAAATAAATAATAAATAAATCTTTAAAAAAATAAATAAAATACAAACAAAACAGAAACTAAGAGAATTCATAAAAGTGATTCCATTTTGTAGGAAATATTAAAGGAAGCCTTACAACTGACAGAAAAAGACAGGAGACAGGGGCTTGGAAGAGATTATAGATGAAAGAATAGCAGAACAGATAACCAAAAGAGAGAAAATACAGACAGAAATAAGACATGACATATGAAAACCAAAGAGTAAAGTGATAGAAGTAAATAATGCATTTACCATAATATCATTGAATGTGAATGGATACAAACTGACAGAATGGATGAAAAAACATGAGCCATCCATGTGCTGCCTACAAGAGACTCACCTTAGATCCAGGATAAAAACTGCCTGAAAGTGAAATCTTTGAAAAAGATACTCCATGCTAACAGTAACCAAAAATGATCATGTCCTCTACACAAGTAATAGAAAAAACTTGCAAACTTTGATGAGTGATTCTGCAGTTCTTTGGGATTTGAGGTTCTTTGACAATAGAAAAGAAGCCACTGCCTCTTGTGGTTTAGAAAAGCCTGAGAGAAGAGAGAGAAGAGGCAGGAGGAGGAGGGGTAGGAGGAGGAACTGGAGGGAGGAGGGGAGAAATGGGACATAAAGAATGGCAGGGAAGGTTCATGTGGTCAGAATGATGTGGGCTATAAGTGGGAGGTTCTTTGTCTCTTCAGAGATAACCTAAACTATCTGTGACTTGTGGGTTTGGGATGATAAAAGATTGCAGTCCCATTGCAAGGACTCCAGTCCCAGGAAACAGTTTAACAATGCAAGGCCTATAAACTTTAAGTATTCAGGGGAAATACAAACCAAATATGCTAAAAGCTTACCTAGAATACCTAAGGTCCATGCTAAAAGCTTACCTAAGATGTGGAAGATATATATGCTAATTCAAGCCTATTGAGAACTGAAACAAAAGGACCATTTGGCCTTTCCTCTATATAAAAAGGACTCAAAAATCTCGTTCCAGGCTCGGGATTGAAACAGAAAGCTCCCAAGTCTGGCTGGCCATCAATAAACCATTTTTCCTTCTCAAAATCATTTCTGAGTCCTGGCCTCTCTATATACAAATAATTGAACCTCTCTCAAATTCTACAACAAGAGAGGACCCTGCAAAGGCACTAATAGAAGAGGGGGTGCTCGCTTCGGCAGCACATATACTAAAATTGGAACGATACAGAGAAGATTAGCATGGCCCCTGCGCAAGGATGACATGCAAATTCGTGAAGCGTTCCATATTTTTGTGCAATGGATGTGTCATGATGATGGGAGAGAGTGTTGCTGTGGGGGGAGTGGGGGGCGGGGGCGGTGGGGTTGAATGGGACCTCATATTTTTCATAATGTAATTTTAAAAAAAATAATAAATAAATAAATAAAAAAAAGAAGAGGGGAAGCTTAAGTGAGCTAGGAGAAAAACCCTCTGACCAGGTTCTGTACTAGAGCAGAAAAGAAAAATGCTTTAATTGGTTCTAGTAATGAAGACTAGCAAGAGACTTGCTCAATTGCAAAATTCCTTTTTCTTCCTAATTGACTCTTGAGTATGTGATGTGGGCTATGGAAGGGAGGGTCTTTGTCTCTTCAGAGATAACCTAACCTATCTGCAGTCCTGCCCTTGGTGACCATGGCAATGACTCCAGTCCCAGGAAACAGTTTAACAATGCAAGGTCTATAAACTTTAAGTATTCAGGGGGAATGCAAACAAAATATGCTAAAAGCTTATCTAGAATGTCTGAAATCCATGCTAAAAACTTACTTAAGCTGTGGAAGATATATATGCTAATTCAAGCCTGAAATAAAAGGACCATTTAACCTTTCTTCTCTGTATAAAAGAAACTTAAAGTTTTCCAGGCCCGGGTTTGCAACAGGAAGTTCCCAAGTCCAGCCAGCCATCAATAAACAATTTTTCCTTCTCAAAATCATTCCTGAGTCCTGGCCTCTCTATACACAAATAATCAAACCTCTCTCAAATTCTACAACATATGTCTGTGTTGATAATACTTTTTTAACTTAATACCCCAGCTTTTAGCCATTTTTAGAACTAGAGAAACCTATTCCTTGAACAGGAACCAGTCAGGATTTTTGTGGCTCCTTTGCAATGTAGGCACACCTTGTCCTTTTGGATGGCATGGAACTCTACCATCAGCAGGTAACAACTCAGAACTGTGCAGGTGAGAGATATAGTAGAAAGAAAGTGTTCCTTTCAAGCACCAAAGAGCATTATAATTATGACAGTTTCTTTTTCCTCCACTTTACATCTGTGTTTGTCAGGTGAAATTAACATAACAAAATTAACAATTTTAACAGTACATTCTGTGTCATTTAGTATGTTCACTATGTTGTGCATCAAATTTATCTAGTTTCAGAACATTTTTATCCACTCCAAAGTAACTGTCATAGACCCAAAGGGAGCTACTCCATCTTCCCCACTCCCCTCAACCCCTCCCAGTCATTAATCATCTTTCTGTCTCTCTGTATTTGCATATTATGGTGAGGGTGGAGTATGGGAACCTCATATTTTTTAATGTAACTTTTTTATGATCAATGTAGCATTAAAAAAAGGGCAATTAAAATTTTTTAAAAATGTTTCCATTTATATGATAGTTTTTGACATTACAGGAATAATCTGGAGTGATTACACAAGTCCTAAAAGATGAATTACTGACAGTTTGCCCCAAGTATTGCTCTAAAATATTCCAAGTGTTGATTCACTTATAACCACAGCATTTCATAGGTCTTAATTTCCCTTGAAGATTTTCCACTTTAAAAATCCTGTGTATAGATGTGTCATGATGATGGGAACGAGTGTTGTTGGGGGGGGAGGGGGGGTGGGGGGGTGGGGTTGAATGGGACCTCACATATATATTTTTAATGTAATATTATTACAAAGTCAATTAAAAAAATCCTGTGTATCTTGAGAAACTACAATTCTGCCCATTTTAACTATTTTTATAATCTTGGGTCCTAGAATCATGATCTGCTAGTTGAAAAGGAGCCAGTAACCATCTGTTTACAATGAGACTCCCCGCTCCCCCCCACGCAGCGCACCTCCTGCTGCCCTTTATTGCCTGCACCCAGAGCTAGTCTTTTGTGATGTAGAAGAATGTTTATCTCACAACAGGGGGGGCCAGCAGCTCTTCCTGGGAGGCGGCCCCATTCCTGGCCAGGGGGATCCAAGGGGCTGCCAGGCCTTAGCCAGGTCTCGGGGGTGGGGAGACGCTCGGCCCAGGAGATCACAGGTAGGGGCCCCGAAGGCGCGTGGGACGGGAAAGCCGAGGGGCGCGAGGGCGCGCGGGTCCGCCTGGCAGGGGCGTGACCGGGCACTCAGCCCCGCCCCCTCAGGCCCCACCCCCTCAGGCCCACCCGGCACGCTGCACGGCGGAGGCCGTTTGAAGCTCCGGGTGTTCGTGGCCGTCGGACGCGCTGACCTGGTGCTCCTGCAGGGCCGAGGCCCCGCGCGCGGGGCTCCGCGTGTGCGGGCGTGTCTGGCCCACAACCCTCAGGCGGAGCGCGCGGCCCCTCCTCAGACGCCCGCCTGCGCCCGGCTCGGAGCCCGGTACTTGTGCGGACCCCACCTGGCGGGCGGGGAGCGCCCGCGGGTCTGTGGGCGCGGCGGGGCGCGGGGCTGCGGGGGCCGCCGGCGGCGTTGAAAAGCGGGCGAGCGGCCGTCCCCGCGCTGCGCTGTGGGAGTGCCCGGCCGCGCGGCTGCCGAAGCTCCTGCTCGCTGGACGGTTGTGCGCGGCTCCCCGGCTGGTCCTGCCCTCTCTGTGCGGTTTGGGGCCAGGAGGTTGGGGGCTGCCTTCGCCGGGCCCTGGGGCAGCAGGGGGCTTGGGGCCTGCTTCAGTCTTTGGCATTTTTCCAGACGCGGATAACTTGTTTATTCTGTGAAAGTTAATTGAATGAAATTACCTAGTTAGAGCTGCAGAGCTATTTACCTTGTACCACCTTCTCTTATCCAAGCCCCGGGTGATAGGCATTTGTATTTTTTTTCCAGTTTTGGCGGCCATGAACTTGCTGTGGGAATCATGGTACAGCAATTTATCTTGGATAGATATCTCGGAGTGGAACTAGCAGCAATGATGTAAGTTTATATTTTTAAGAAACTGACAAAATGTTTCCCAAAGTGGTAGCACCTTTTGGCATTCTCACTAGAAATGTATGAGGGCTCCAGGTTTTCCACATCTTCTTTAACAGTTGGTATTATCTTTCTTGATTTTAGCCATTTTACTATGTCTATATGATAAGTCATAGCAGGTTTTAATTTGTATTTCCCTAGTGATGAAAAGAATTGAATGTTTCTTTTCTGGTGAAAGTGTTATTTACATATTTTCCCAGTGTTAAGTGCTGTTTGTCAATTTTTTTTAAAAAATCATTTTTATTGGTACGTATCAAGGAAGCATACAGTTCATCCAAAGTGCACAGTCATTGGTATTTGGCAGCATCACATAGTTGTGCATTCATCACCTCTATCATTATTAGAGCATTTTCATTGCAATAATAATAAATAAGAAAATCCATCACTTCTCCATCTGTGCCTCCCCTACTCTTCACAACTCCCATATTTGAATATTCTTGCACAAATACTTTTTTCCCCTTTATAAATTGATTTATATTTACATTTTATATAAATGAAATCATACAGTGTGTTATACAATATATTTAATTCATAGTAATGCTGTATTTACTGTATTCGTCCTTTGTGTCTGGTTTCACTCAACATAATGTCCTCCAGGTTCATCCACATTGTCAAATGTTTTATGACTCCGTTTCTTCTTACAGCTGCATTATATTCCATCATGGGAATATACCACTGTTTGTTTATCCATTCCTCAGTTGATGAACAACTGGGTTCTTTCCAGCTTTTGACAGTTGTGAGTAGCACTTCTATGAACATAGGTGTGCAGATGTCTGTTTGTATCACTGCTTTCAGTTCTGGGTGTAGACCCAATAGTGATATTGCTGGGTCACTGGCAAATCTGTATTCAACTTCTTTAGGAACTGCCCAACAGTCCTCCACAGTGGCTGTACCATTCTACATTCCCACCAATAGGGAATAAGTGTTCCTATCTCTCCACATCCTCTCCAATATTTGTAGTTCTCTGACTTAATAGTGTGGCCATTCTGATAGATGTGAAATGATATTTCTTAGTGATGATTGGCATTTCAGTAATTTTTACTCATGTTGGACATTTTTTCATGTGTTTTCTTGCCATTTGTATTTCTTCCTTGGACAAATGTCTATTCATGTCTTTTTCCCATTTTTTAATTGAGTCTTTTTATTATTGAGTGGTAACATTTCTTTATATATTATAGATATTAAACACTTATTGGACATACGATTTCCAAGCATTTCCTTATGCTGAGGCAGCTGCCTTTTCACCCTTTTGACAAAGTCCTGTGAGGTGCACACGTGTTTAATTTTGAGGAGGTCCCATTTATCTGTTTTTTCTTTTGTTTCATGTGCTTTGGTGTAATGTCCAAGAAGCCACCATGTAGCACAAGGTCCTTAAGATGTTTCCCTATATTTTTTTCAGGTAGTTTTATGATCCTTCCTTTTATATTTAGGTCTCTGATCCATTTTGAGTTGATTCTTGTATAGGATGTAAGATAGGGGTCCTATTCCATTCTTTTGGTTATAGCTATCCAGTTCTCCCAGCACCATTTTTTGAAGAGACCTTTTTCCCATTAACATGGACTTGGTAGATGTGTCAAACACTAGTTGGCCATCGAGGGGAGGGTTTATTTCTGGACTCTAAATTCTATTACACTGATCAATGAGTCTTTCTGTATGCCAGCACCATGCTGTTTTTACCTCTGTAGCTTTGTAATATGTTTTAAGATATGGCAGTGAAATTCCCACCATGTTGCCCTTTCTTAGAATGCTTTTGGTTATTTAGGTGCACTTTCCCTTCCAAATGAATTTGGTAATTGCCTTTTCTTTTTTTCTTTTTAAATATTTTTAAAGATTTATTTATTTATTTAATTCCCTCCCTCCCCCGGTTGTCTGTTCTCTGTGTCTGTTTGTGGAGTCTTGTTTCTTTGTCAGCTTCTGTAGTCGTCAGCGGCACGGGAAGTGTGGGCGGCACCATTCCTGGTCCAGCTGCACTTTCTTTTGCACTGGGCGGCTCTCCTTACATGGCGCACTCCTTGTGCGTGGGGCTCCCCTACTGTGCATGGGCCAGCTCCACACGGGTCAAGGAGGCGCGGGGTTTGAACCGCGGACCTCCCATGTGGTAGGTGGATGCCCTAACCACTGGGCCAAGTCCGTTTCCCTGCCTTTTCTATTTCTGTAGAGTAGGCTGTTGGAATTTTGACTGGTATTACATTGAGCCTATAAATCAGTTTAGGTTGGATTGACATCTTCACGATATTTAATCTTTCAGTACGTGAACACGGAATGTCATTCCATTTGTTTAGGTCATTTTAAATTTCTTTTACCACTGTTTTGTAGTTTTCTGCATATAGGTCCTGTACTTCTTTGATTAAGTTGACTCCTACCTATGTGAGTCTTTTTCTTGCTTATTGTAAATGGAATTTTTCCCTGATTTCTCCTCAGATTGTGCAGTACTAGTGTACAAAAAACACTGATTTTTGCATGTTGCTCTTGTATTCTGCCACTTTGCTGAACTCATTTATTAGCTCAGGTAGCTTCGTTGTAGACATTTCAGAATTTTCTAAATATAGGATGATGTCATCTGCTAATAGTGCGAGTTTTACTTCCTCTTTTCTTATTTGTATGCCTTTAATTTTTTTTTTCTTCTCTAATTACTCTAGCTAGAACTTGCAGTACAATGTTGAATAACAGTGATGATAGTGGGCATCCTTGTCTTGTTCCTGATCTTAGATGGAAAGCTTTCAACATTTCCCCACCAAGTACAATGTTGGCTGTGGGTTTTTCACATATGCCTTTTATCATATTGTGGCATTTTCCTTCTACTCATATCTTTTGAAGTGTTTTTTTATCAAGAAAGAATGCTGGATTTTGTCAAATGCCTTTTCTGTGTCTATTGTGATTATCATGTGTTTTTTTCCCTTCAAGTTGTTAATGTGGTGTATTATGTTGATTGATTTTCTTATGTTGAGCTAGCCTTGCCTAGCAGGAATAAATCCCACTTGGTCACGATGTGTAAGTCTTTGATAATGATGCTGCATTCAATTTGTCAACATTTTGTTGAGAATTTTTGTATCTCTATTTCATTAGAGAGATTGGTCTGTAATTTTCTTTCCTTATAGTGTCTTTATCTGGCTTTGGTATTAGGGTGATGTTGGCTTCATAAAAAGAGTTGGGTAATTTTCCCTCCTCTTCATCATTTTGGAAGAATTTAAACTGAATTGGTGTTAATTCTTTTTGAAATACTTGGTAAAATTCATCTCTGAAGTCATCTGGTCCTGAACTTTTCTTTGTTGTGAGGTGTTTGATGATGGATTCAGTCTCTTTAAATGTGATTGGTTTGTTAAGTTCTTGAATTTCTTGTAGTGTCAGTGTAGGTTGTTTGTGCATTTCTAGGAATTTGCCCATTTCTAGGTTGTCTAGATTGTTGGCATACAATTTCTCAGAATATCATCTTTTGATTCTTTTTATTTCTGTGGGGTCAGTCATTACTTCCCTCCTTTCATTTCTGATTTTTTTTTTTTGCCTCCTTTTTCTCCTTTGTTAATCTTGCTAGCAATTTGTCAATTTTACTGATCTTCTCAAAGAACCAGCTTTTGGTTTTGATTTTCTCTTTGTTGTTGTTGTTCTCAATTTCATTTATTTCTGCTCTAATCTTTATTATTTATTTCCTTCTGCTTGCTTTGAGGATTGGTTTGCTGTTCTTTTTCTGATTTCTGTAGGTGTTCAGTTAAGTCTGAGTTTAGCTCTTCTTTTTTAATATAGGTGTTTAGCACCATAAATTGCCCTCTCAAGACTGACTTTGCTGTATCCCATAAGCTTTGGTAATTTGTGTTCTCATTTTCATTTATCTCAATACATTTCCTGATTTCACTTGGAATTTCTTTTTTGATCCACTGATCATTTAAGAGTATGTTGTTTAGAGTCCACACAGTTGTGAAGTTGCCTTTTTCTTGTCTATTATTGATTTCCAGTTTTATTCCATTATGATCTAGGAAGGTGCTTTGTATAATTTCAGTCTTTTCACATTTATTGAGACCTGCATTGTGCCCTGCATGTGGTGTATCCTGGTGAAGGATTCATCGGCATGTGTGAAGAATGTATAACCTGCTGCGTTTGGATGCAGCATTCTGTGTGTCTTTTAGGTCTAACTCATTTATTATTCTTTAAGTTCTCTTTTTCCTTGTTGATCTTCTGTCCAGTTGTTCTGTCTCATGATGTGAGTGGTGTATTAGAGTCTCCAGTGATTATTGTAGAGATGCCTGTTTCTCCCTTTGGTTTGGTCAGAGTTTGTCTTGCGGTCACCCCTCGGGCTGAAGTGTGGTTTGCTGGCCTGGCAGGGGAGCGGCCGCGGTAGGCCTAATTCCGCTGCCCCCATAATAGGGTGGTTGGTCGGGCCCACCGCCACCCCTGAAGGAAGCTCGGCATGGGCGCAGAGTGCCCTCGGGTCTCCCCTTCTCGGCAGCCATGCTTCCGCGGCCGCCCCTCCTCCCAGATGGCGCCACCCGATGCCTTGTGGGGTGGCACCCTTCTTCTTCCTTCTCCCTGCGCAGGCGCAGGGCAGAAAATTCCAGTCTGCCCTTTTCCCCTCCCCCAACAGCAGCAACAGCCAGGCGTAGGCAGAAAAATCCAGCCCGCCCTTTTCCCTTCCCCCGACAGCAGCAACAGCCACGCGTGGGCGGGAAACTCAAGTCTGCCCTCCACCCCAGCAACAGCAGCCACCAATCCCTAAACCCTGCCCCTTCCCCCAGCAACTTCCCCCGTCCAGTACCGCCCACTGACCTTTTGCCGGCAACCAATCAGAACAGGGCGTGGCTTCGACCAATCAGCCTTCCCCAGCCCCTATAAAACTGTTGCCTCTCCCTCAGTAAAGGGGACTTGCGTGTTTACCTTGTCTCCGCGGTAGTTCTTCTGCCGTGCGCCCTCCAGTCCTGAGAGCCCCCGACAAGGGCCTGGCCTCCCTTGTCCCCAGTTCGTCGCCTGCTTCTCCGGGCGACCCCTTCGTCGCCTGCTTCTCCGGGCGACCCCTTCGTCGCCTGCTTCTCCGGGCGACCCCTTCGTCGCCGGCTTCGCCGGGCGACCCCGTCAGCCAAACCGCGCAACCCCTTGTGAGACCGATCCCTCGTCTGCTGCCGGACCGACCCCTCGTCCCAAGCGGGACCGACCCCTCGTCCCAAGCGGGACCGACCCCTCGTCCAGAGCTGGACCGACCCCTCGTCCGCAGCCAGACCCCACCTCTACCGACCGAGCAAACCGTCGCAGCTGGCGCCCAATGTGGGGCAAGGCAACTCCACCACAGCCTCACTCCATAACCTGGCGGCCCCCCCCCCTTCTCACCTTGGGACTTCTCTCGTGCAACATTGCTGCTACCTGAGCCTTGGCTACCTCATACGATCCACGGCGGTCTGGGAGAATCGCTGGATGGCTTTCTCCTTCCATGTCGGGGGCTTATACCGACCCGCTATGATTAAGAGGAGCCTTGGATTTCTCTGGAGTGCGCGCTTGCACGTCTGAAGTAATCCTACCACAGCCCTACGCCTTCCTCTCTTCTCACCTTGGGACTTCTCTCGTGCAACATTGCTGCTACCTGAGCCTTGGCTACCTCATACGATCCACGGTGGTCTGGGAGAATCGCTGGATGGCTTTCTCCTTCCATGTCGGGGGCTTATACCGACCCGCTATGATTAAGAGGAGCCTTGGATTTCTCGGGAGCACGTGCTTGCACGTCTGAAGTAACCCTACCATAGCCCTACGCTCTCCTCTCTTCTCACCCCTATCTTTTCGCTCTGCATTGCTGCTCCTGAACCTTGGTGACCTCATATGATCCACGGCGGTCTGGGAGAATCGCTGGATGGCTTTCTCCTTCCATGTCGGGGGCTTATACCGACCCGCTATGATTAAGAGGTGCCAATAAAACTCTCAGGAGCGCATGCCTGAGCACCTCCACCCCTGCCTTCACCTCTGCCTCCTCCCCTCCGTGCTTGCTCCCCTTTGCCTTGCTCCACTGCTCGTCGTTCCGCCCTCCCCTCGTCGGGGCCTTCTCTTGGCCCACGACCACCGTCGGAGCCCCACCGGCTCCGACCCCTCGTCTCACCACGCACCTCGGCTCCCATCGCCGCGCTCTCAAGGTAAGGGCCCCTTTTCTTATCGGCTCCAAAAGGCCATTAGCAATGGGTAACATCCTATCTGCTAAGCAAGCCCCACAAGTTCGGGCCCTCGCCGGTCTCCTAGACACTCACCGGTGTAAGATCTCTTTGAAACAGCTCCAAGTATATTGGGACCTTCTTCTCCCCTTTAATCCGTGGCTTACCACGTGTCAGCTTTGGGACCCGGACACCTATACTTGCCTTATAGATAGGGTCACTTTTGCTGTGGAGCAGGAAGGTAAAAGATTCCCTCCTGGCTTATTACAGGCAACATGAAGTCCAGAAGAAATCTTGAAGGGTATAATCTATGATATGCTATATAAAAAAGGATTTAAAAGCAGCTATACCAAGAAAGTAAGAATTATGAGTCAACTGTAAATAAATTATATATTTCTGTTAATGTGTTGTAATTGTTCTGTGTTTGCTATCTGTTCGTTCAATGTCAACGTATATTGTGATACCTCCGGATGGTAAATATAAATTACTAGAAATCTTTAAAAGAGCTCTATTCAAATGGCCAAAGATTAAATAAGCGCTTATATTAATACTTAAGTTTTTTATATTAATACATAAGTTTAAATGTTAATAAGATATCTACAATTTAAAAAAAAATTGTAAGTCTTAATTAACAAAATTAACTGTACGTCTTCATAAAAAGTTGTTCTTGCCTAGATTAAAATGAATAACTTATTTTTCTTCACAGGATAATATAAAGAATGTAAAACTTATATGAATATTAAAAAGGTTAAAAGTTTGTAAAAGTGCTAACGGAAATGTAATAAGTTTTGCAAAAAGACGTATTTTGTCCTAAAGTAAGATGGCTAATTTTTCATAAACTCTTGAAATTTAATTTGCATGCGGCAAGTGTAAAAGGTATTGTGATAACTTCATGTAAGGGAATGTGTTCTGTAAAGATAAAATTTATCTTCAATAGCTTACATTAAGGTATTAAATGGCTAATTCCAAAAGGTCATTCTTAAACATATATATATAAAACTGAATTGATGATAATAATAATAAAAGGTAATTTTATAACAGGAAAGATTAACAGCAACCAAGCTCCCCTGCCAACTTGCTTTTAGGAAACGGTTTCTAATATTGCATGCTACTAAGTATTTAAAGAAAAGTTATTCTTAAGGAAACAGAGGATGATTTTGTCTTTGCAGCCATTGTCTACTTAGCAACACCCCTCGCTATCGGCCTAGCCACTGTTGTGCCGGACGATTGAAACCTTAAACAAAGACTCCTCCTCACTGTCATCTTCCTATCTATCGTTACTATATTTACTGCCCTCATTCTCCTTCGTTTATAAAGCAGTCTCCTACAAACCACAAAGCTTCTGTCTTAAACATACCATTCTCAACCCTATCCTCTAAATGATCTTCTCACTTCCCCCACAGCCTTTAATACTCTATTTCTTCCTCATAACCTTTGCTTTCTTGATAATATTTTCCACCATCTGTCTAGCCGCTACCACCCCAGAAGATTGTAACCACGGCCCCCCATGCCGCCATCGCTCTCAAGCAGCTCCAGCCCTGCTAAACGGCCCGCAACCCGCTTTCCCCAGCCCGCGGCCTGCTTTCTAGCATCCAATAACGCTTCTGCTCTTGCCTCCCCATACTTCTGCGGAGCTTCCTCCTGTCTCGACCTCACTCCTCTTCTCAGCCATCCAAAGTGTCCTTTCTCGTCCCCCGCCCCCCTCCTTTTTTCACTTGAACCCCTACTGCGTTGCAGATTGGGCCGCCCCATGTCGGCCCGCCCCATTAACATCGGCCTCTCTGGTGCCTGTGAAGACTTTGGCCTTCTTATTGTCCTCGCCTACGTCTCCACCACTCCCGACGCTGCCGCCACCACCATCGCTGGTGCCCTGACGCGACTTGTCCTCACCACTGCGATCCTCCAGACCATCACACAGTCTGCCTCTACTGCTCTTCGCCACCAAGAAGAGATCAACTACCTGTAACGCGCTGTCATTCGGGACTTTTAACAGCAGATAGACCTTATAGCCGCCGAGATCAACAAGAATTGGACATTGGCCACCCTTGCTTACAATGGCAAGATACCGCCCCCCAAATTGTACATTTGTATCCCCATGATACTCACCTCCCTCTTCAGCCCGCTTCCCTCATTGCTTACTGCCTCTTGGGCCTCGGCTACTTGTTGCTGCTGCCATCCTGGCCCTTATTTGAAAAGAAGGGGGAAATGCGGTCACCCCTCGGGCTGAAGTGTGGTTTGCTGGCCTGGCAGGGGAGCGGCCGCGGTAGGCCTAATTCCGCTGCCCCCATAATAGGGTGGTTGGTCGGGCCCACCGCCACCCCTGAAGGAAGCTCGGCATGGGCGCAGAGTGCCCTCGGGTCTCCCCTTCTCGGCAGCCATGCTTCCGCGGCCGCCCCTCCTCCCAGATGGCGCCACCCGATGCCTTGTGGGGTGGCACCCTTCTTCTTCCTTCTCCCTGCGCAGGCGCAGGGCAGAAAATTCCAGTCTGCCCTTTTCCCCTCCCCCAACAGCAGCAACAGCCAGGCGTAGGCGGAAAAATCCAGCCCACCCTTTTCCCTTCCCCCGACAGCAGCAACAGCCACGCGTGGGCGGGAAACTCAAGTCTGCCCTCCACCCCAGCAACAGCAGCCACCAATCCCTAAACCCTGCCCCTTCCCCCAGCAACTTCCCCCGTCCAGTACCGCCCACTGACCTTTTGCCGGCAACCAATCAGAACAGGGCGTGGCTTCGACCAATCAGCCTTCCCCAGCCCCTATAAAACTGTTGCCTCTCCCTCAGTAAAGGGGACTTGCGTGTTTACCTTGTCTCCGCGGTAGTTCTTCTGCCGTGCGCCCTCCAGTCCTGAGAGCCCCCGACAAGGGCCTGGCCTCCCTTGTCCCCAGTTCGTCGCCTGCTTCTCCGGGCGACCCCTTCGTCGCCTGCTTCTCCGGGTGACCCCTTCGTCGCCTGCTTCTCCGGGCGACCCCTTCGTCGCTGGCTTCGCCGGGCGACCCCGTCAGCCAAACCGCGCAACCCCTTGTGAGACCGATCCCTCGTCTGCTGCCGGACCGACCCCTCGTCCCAAGTGGGACCGACCCCTCGTCCCAAGCGGGACCGACCCCTCGTCCAGAGCTGGACCGACCCCTCGTCCGCAGCCAGACCCCACCTCTACCGACCGAGCAAACCG